>NW_005871270.1:491821-535862 GCF_000147115.1 Myotis lucifugus | reverse complement strand
CATTTGTTCCTCTTTTTTCCCCCATAACTCCCCTCCTCCCAGTTCCCGCCCCACCCTCCGCCCTCACTCCCCACCCACTGTCCTCATCCATAGGTGTACGATTTTTGTCCAGTCTCTTCCCACATCTCCCATTCCCCTTTCCCCCCCCAAGAATAGTCAGACCATTCCCTTTCTATGTCCCTGATTCATTGTAATCACCAGTTCATTCTGTACATCAGATTATTTATTCACTTGATTCTTAGATTCACTTGTTGATAGATGCATGTTTGTTGTTCACAATTTGTATCTTTACCTTTTTCTTCTTCCTCTTCTTAAAGGATACCTTTCAGCATTTCGTATAATACTGGTTTAGTGGTGATGAAGTCCTTTAGCTTTTCCTTAATCTGTGAAGCTCTTTATCTGACCTTCAATTCTGAATGATAGCTTTGCTGGATAAAGTACTCTTGGTTGTAGGTTCTTGGTATTCAGTACTTTGAATATTTCTTGCCATTCCCTTCTGGCCTGCAAAGTTTCTGTTGAGAAATCAGCTGACAGTCGTATGGGTATTCCCTTGTAGGTAACTGAGTTTCTTTCTCTTGCTGCTTTTAAGATTCTCTCTTTGTCTTTTGCTCTTGGCATTTTAATGATGATGTGTCTTGGTGTGGTCCTCTTTGGATTCCTTTTGTTTGGGGTTCTCTGCGCTTCTTGGACCTGTAAGTCCATTTCTTTCACCAGGTGGGGGAAGTTTTCTGCCATTATTTCTTCAAATAGGTTTTCAATATCTTGCTGTCTCTCATCTTCTGGCACCCCTATAATTCTGATATTAGTGCGCTTGAAGCTGTCCCAGAGGCTCCTTACACTATCTTCGTATTTTCGGATTCTTTTTTCATTTTGCTTTTCCGGTTGGGTGTTTTTTGCTTCTTCGCATTTCAAATCTTTGACTTGATTCTTGCGCTCCTCTGGTCTGCTATTGGGTATAATATTCTTTATTTCAGTCCGTGTATGCTTAATTTCTAGTTTCTTTATCGTAGCATCGAGGGTCTCATTAGTTTTCGTGAGGCTCTCCTCAAGTTTATTGCAAGCCCTCAAAATTGCGTTTTTTTAGCTCCATATCCTCCATTTCTGTCATGTTTTTTTGTCTCCGCATTTTTTATGCTTTCTTGGTGCACCCCCTTGTGGTCTTTGTGCACAGTCTTGTTCTAGTTAAGCCTTGATTGTTGTAGTTAATACTAGAGGGATTTGCCCACCAGGCTGACTGGCTGTGAGAATCACCTGTTTCTGCCCAGGAAAACTTCTGTCCTCTGGGGAGGTGCTAATCTAGCCTTTGCCTGAGGCAATCCGGCAAATGGCTCTGCGCAGGGCTTGGGCGGGGCGGGTAGCACGGGATCAGCAGGGCGGGTGGAGGGAGCAGTTATGGCTGCTCTCAGTCCCGTTCCCAGAGGCTCTGCTTCACAGAACCCCGGCAGCCGCTGCAAACTTCGGAGAGAAAGCTGCCCTTAGGTTCCAACTGATGCCGGACAATCCCGCTTCTCCCGTCTGAGTCTGAGTCCCTAAAGACTCGCCCGGATCTGGAGCCCAAAGTCTGAGACTCACTCCGACCGAAAACGACAACCGCGCCCTCAGCCACCAGCCCGCTTTGCGCGCGCACCTCCGAACCTTTAAATTTTCCACACTGCACCTCCTCTGAGCCTCGGGACGCTGCTGTCTTTCCTTCTAGTTGAAGAGTCTCTCCTCAGCCAGCTTTCCTGTGGTTCTTGGTGATGTCCGTTCCGTCTTTTAGTTGTATTTTTGAAGTGGTTGTTTGCGGCAGCAGTCTCCAGTGTTTACCTATGCCGCCATCTTGTCCATTTTCTGATAAACTTAAAAAAAAGTTTTAGTATCAGGGTTATGCTGGCCTCCTAAAAAGAGTTAGGAAGTTTTCTCCTCCCCTGTTTTCTAAAAGCATTTGGTAAGATTGGCAGTATTATTCAGTATTTGATAGAATTCATCAGTGAAATCATCTAGGCCTGAGGTTTTCTTTACGGGAAGATTTATTTTTATAACAAATTTAATTTTTTTGATACATATAGGGCTATTCAGTCTTTTAATTTCATTTTGAATTAATTTTGGTAAGTTGTGTTTCTCAAATAATTTGTTCATTTCATCTAAGTTATTGACTTTATTAGCATAAAGTTGTTCATAATTCTCTCTTATTATTCTTTTAAAAACTGGACTCATAAAATAAAGCACAAATGTAGAGAACACAGAAAACAAGTGTAAAACTTAATGAAAGATTCTACGGCCAACACTTCTGTTACCACTACCATGTCAAGAATTAAAACCCACCCAGAAGTCCTGGCCATGGCCCTATCCCAAGTATAAACCCTTTCCTCTTCCATCAGTAACCATTTCCTGACTAGAGTATTTAGTTCTTTACATCTTTTTTTATAGTTTTTTAAAAAAATATATTTTTATTGATTTCAGAGAGGAAGGGAGAAGGAGAGTTAGAAACATCAATGATGAGAGAGAATCATTGATTGGTTGCCTCCTGCATGCCCCCCACTGGGGATCAAGCCTGCAACCCAGGCATGTGCCCTTGGCTGGAATCGAACCTGAGACCTTTCAGTCCGCAGACTGACGCTCTATCCACTGATCCAAGCCAGCTAGGGCATCTTTTTTTTATAATTTTATATCCAAATGTATATCCAGCCCTAGCCGGTTTTGCTCAGTGGATAGAGCATTGGCCTGGGGAATGAAGGGTCCCGGGTTGGATTCCATTCAAGGGCACATACCTCCGTTGCAGGCTTGATCCTGTGCAGGAAGCAACCAATCAATGTCTCTCTCTGTGTGTGTGTGTGTCTATCCCTCTCTCATTCTCCCTAAAAATCAATGGAAAAGTATCTTCGGGTGAGGATTAACAACAACAAAAACAAATGTATATCTACAAAACACACTACCACACTGGAGCCAGGAGACCACAAATCCCCTCATTGTCATTGTTATTGTGTTAATTGTTAACTTAATTATCCTGTACCCACCTATGTAAAAAAAAAAAAGTATGTGTCACCCTGGCAGATATGGCTCGGTTGGGTTGCTGGTTCAATTCCTGGTCAGGGCACATGCCTGGGTTGCAGGCTGGATCCCCAGTAGGGGTGTGTGACAGGTAGCCAATGGATGTCTCACTCCACATTGATGTTTCTTTCCCTCTAAAAATCAATAAAAAAGTAACAAAAAATGTATCATTTTACTTTTTATCCAATTCCAAAGGTTTCCCCACCCCATTTTGCTTTTTCCCCCCTCCCTAATCTATCACCAATGGATTTCATGGAACCCACTTAGGTTCCTCTTTTGATTATAATATATAAAAGAAGGTGCAAAATTGCCATATATATATATATATATATATATATATATATATATATATGATTTCAGAGAGGAAGGGAGAGGGAGAGATAGAAACATCAATGATGAGAGAGAATCATTGACTGCCTTCTGCATGCACCCTACTGGGATCCAGCCCACAAACCTGGTATGAGCCCTTACCAGAAATCAAACCATGACCTCCTTGTTCATGGGTCCACACTCAACCACTGAGACACACTGGCTGGGCAAAACTGCCCTTTTCCAGAGCATTTTCTCAATCCATTGAGGTTTTGCTTCCTGGCCATTGTCTTCAGTTTGGTTCAAATAAACTCATGACAATTCTCTTTTTTTTCCTTTCAGCTCATTTATTATTTTTAAAAAAATCTTTATTGTTGAAAGTATTAATATGTCTCCTCTTTTCCCCATTGATCTCTCCCAGCCTCCGCCCCAGGCCTTCACCACTCCATTGTCTGTGTCCATGGGTCATGCATATATGCATACAAGTTGCTTGGTTGATCTCTTCCGACCCCTGCTCTTTACAATTCTTACAGGTTTGAGCCCTGGCTGGGTAGCTCAGTTGATTAGCGCTTCTTTCCCAATTTGCCAACGTCCTTGGTTAGGGCATATACAAGAATCAACGAATGAATGAATGAATGAAGTGGAACAACATCGATGCTTTGTTTCTTTCACACACACACAAAAAATCAATCAATCAATAAAAATGTTAGTAAAAAACAAAAAAACAAAATGGGTTTGGTCATTTCTTACCTTGACAGAGTAAGTTTCCAAATAACTCCAAATCCGGTTTTGCCTAGCAAACGAAGGCAGTTTTCTCCAAAACATCCCCAACTAAAAAGATGACATTCCCTGGGGGCTCTCCCTGCCGGAGCAGACGGAATGCCAACCTCCACCCTTGGGGAGGCCATGTCCGACCCCAAACCCGGCCTCCGCTCCAGGCCCTTCGGGAGAAGGAGACCTGCACTGCCTTTTATAACCCTCAGCTTTCACTGGGCTGCTGCCAGGCCAGCTCACCCGCCTACGACAGAAACGTCGCAGCACTAGAGCTGGAGACCCGCCCACCGGCTCAGAAACCCCGCCCCGCCTGCTCGCCCCGCCCACCTCGCTCCACGCTCCCGCCGCCGTTGGCCCCGCCCTCCCGCCTAAACCCCACCCCCAAGCCGGTCCCTTTCGCCTTTTCAGCTGCGGAGCGCAGAGCACCTACGAGGTCGCATCACTAGGCCCGCCCCTTCCTTGGGTCGCGAGCGCCGGACGCATCGAACGCAGCCAATGGGTGGCGCGGCAGCCGCACCGCGGGAGGTTCGATTGCCCCGGCCTGGCGGGACCGGAGAGCCGTGGCGGCTGTTAACGCGCGCTTTGGGAAGAACCAGATTCAGCCGGCGTGCCGGGAGCACCTTCGTCTCAGCCGTTTTCTTAGCTCCGTCTGGGGTTCCCCTCCCAAGCCTGGGTCTGTTACTTGTCCTGCCTGGATCCCTGCTCCGCCTCCCTCCGTCCGGCCCTCGCATCTGCGGTCCAGACCTGGGAAACCCCCTTCTCTGGGCTCGGGCGCCTCGCCTCCCCAGGTCCCCGATTTCCACCCCAGCCTCTCCTGGCCTGTAACTACCCTTCCCCCGCCTTTCCCCCTAACTACTTCCTTCCTTCATGCCCACCTGAGGCCATTGTGCCGACTCCACTTTGCCCAGCCGTCCCAGATCTCTGCTTGGTTGGCCTGCTCTCCGGCCTCAGCTAACTGGCCGCTCAGGTTTGGGCCCAAACCCCAGCACTGGCTGAATTCCCTCCCTCCATCCTCCTCTCTAGTTAGACACGTTCTCGCCAATATAGCAGGCCACTCTCTACTGGCCCTGGTTCTGCATTTTCAGCTTCTGAGTGCCGTGGTCTTTTGGCTGATGGGTACTTGATATTTATGCTCCTGGCTCTAGGATGGTAAGTGAGGCCTCGGGGAGACTGGGGCCGGTGGGCTCAGGCTGCAGGATTCCTGCGGGGGCTCAGTTTCCTTTCTCTTTCAGAGGAGGAGCTTAGCTCCCAGCCAGCTGGCCAAGAGAAAACCGGAGGGCAGACCTTCTGATGATGAAGATTGGCAGCCTGAGGTAGTGGTGAGTACTCTGCCCTCAAGTGGATAGAAAAGGTGGGGATGCAGGAGTGTTTGGGCAGAAAGGAATCCTGGACTTAGTTTCTGGGGTTACATGGAATGAACCTGATGACCTCCAGAGGCCGCTCTCAGTAACCTTTTAATGAGTGCTTACTATGTGTCAGGCATTGAACATAGATAAATAAAATATTTGTTCTCAAGTGCTCACCAGAAGCTAATGTAGACTCAATTTTCCTGGTAGGAAGGAGTATTCCAAAGCAAAAGAGCACCTTGGGTTGGGCCCTTTGGCTGCCTTGAAAAAAAAAAAATGCTCCCCAACAGCAACTAGCAGCCTGTTCTTTTGCTTTTTGTCCCTTTACCCAATGTCACAAAATAGTGGGATGTACTGGGTCCACTTTAGCATCCTGAGCTCACGTGGGCCTGGATTGGAGGGGTGGTTCCCCTCCGGTCTCTGCTAATACTCGAGTATAGTATGTTCAGCTGTGAGCTGGGTCCTGTGCTCTGCTCCCTCTTCCCAGGCTTTCGGGGGCTGGCTGTAGGCAGGATCTGTGCAAACCAAAATCAATAGGACAGTGCAGCATTAACTTCAGAGAGAGCAGTTCAAGGGCTTGACCACTGGAACTTTGGAGGAAAAGATGAGCTAAAGAAGGTCTAGAAGGCGATTTTGGGCAGGGGCAGTTTGTGAGTAAAAGCATGGAGAGCAAGCATGTCAAACTGATGCGGAGAGAGGGAAGGGGCCTGGTGTTTGTTCCTGGTGTGCCTTTCTGTGATCACTGAAGCTTCAAGTACCTTGGCAAGCTGGTACAAGTGGGTTCTTGCCTGATGGCTCAGTGGGGCTTGCTCTGTAGTTGCACCCCTGGTTTACCGTGGGGCTCCTCTACCTATGATGGCGGCACATTGGCTGCCCTTGCCACTTACCTGGGTCTCAGACTTGAAGTTGGGCAGCCCTTGGTACAGCTGGGTCATACATGGTGCTGTCTGCCCTGGTTGCTCCTGAAAATGTGTTGGTGTTGGGGTCCCCACTGCCATGGTGTGAACTGACTGGAGAGTGGTTTTAGTGACCCGAGAGTTGGGGACAGCTGTACTCTTGTCTCTCCTTTGAGAAAACTCAGGGACGGAAGCAAACAGTTGCTCAATTATTCTTTGGGCCTTTTAGAGTGAAGATTTGGGGTTACATGACTCCACGCTACTGGTGGACTTGCCCTTCACAGGCCCACTTCATTCACCTCTTCCAGTGCCCCATCTCAGATTAGGCAAGTTCTTTAAACTCATTAAGCTCCAATTTTCACCTGTTAAATAAGGACAATAAATATTTAACATAGGATCACTGTGAAAATGATATATGGTAATAAGTGTGATTAGTTTTTAACAGGGTCTGGCACTTAATAAGTGTCTTAATCAAGTTTAAAAATAATTTTATTTGCTGATTTTTAGAGAAAGAGAGAGGGAGAGAGAGAAATGTTGATTTGTTGTTTCACTTATTTGTACATTCATTGGTTGATGCTCTAACCAGGAATCCAACCCAGAACCTTGGTGTATTGGGACCATGCTCTAACTAACCACCTGAACTATCCGGCCAGGGTTTAAAATTACAAAGCATTTTAAATGTTAGTTGCCATTGTGGTATTCTAGACTTCACCTTTCCCGCTACTCTCTCCTAGACTCCTAAGAAACGGAAATCCAGCAGTGAGACCCAGAGCCAGGCGTGTTTCCTGTCTCCTTTTCGGAAAGCTTTGACCCAACTAACGAATCGACCACCCTGTCTGGACAGCAGTCAGCATGTAAGTCAGAACCACAGCCTGCCAATGTATATGCTTCCTGTCGTTTTGCCTAGGGGGGCTCCTACCCCTGAAGACACTAGAGTAGCCAGCAGACAGACTTTGGTGGGGACTATGGGCCTGCTCACAGTCCAGGGGACTGGAAGAGGCCTGGCCTCTTCTCCTGAGAGATGTGTGCTGATTTGGAGTCCCCTTTTTTTTAAAAAAAAATATATTTTTTATTAATTTTAGAGAGAGAGGAAGGGAGAGGGGAGGAGAGAAACATCGTGGAGTCCTCTTCACCAGATCTCAGGTGGCTCAGATTCCTGAGGACATGAGGGTACAGGAGAAAGAAGGCCATGGCAGGGTATTGGTTCAGTCTCTGACTCTGCATATGGTTTTAAGAAGTACTAGAGTCCTACAGCTCTCATGTGTTTTGTCTAGTAAAATCAAACGTAATCATTACTATGGCAGGTTCTGTGCATTATCTTGTGTAACCCTCATTTTTTTTAAGATGTGGAAGCTGAGTCTTGGAGGGGTTTACTTGTCCAAAGTTACAGTGTAACCTAGTCAAATCTGCCTGGCTCCACCCAAAGCTTTTTCCACCAAGTTTTCTGAGGGACTGTGATGTTGAGCTCTGGAATTTCAGTAATGTTATTTATAACCCCTTCAACCACACCTGCGTTTGTGTTAATGAGATAACTTTTGTAAAGCACCTGATTTTGGGGCTGGTTGCCAGGAGAACCAACCCACCAATGAATGGCCAATGCTTAATCATGCCTATGTAAAGAAACCTCCATAAAACCCCAAAAGGTCAGGGTTTGGAGAGCTTCCTGGTCCCAGAGCAACTGGGTTGGTAAACAGCACTGCATCCATGAGCTGGGAAGTAGAGCACCCCAAACCCCATAGGTACAGAAGCTCCTGTGCTTGGGAACCTTCCAGACCTTGCCGTGTTTCTTCATCTGGCTGTTTATTCATATTCTTTAATATCCTCGAGATAAACCAGTAATCTAGTAAGTAAACTTTTTCTGTGTTCTTTGAGGTGCCCTAGTAAATTAATCAAACCCAAGGAGGGGTTGTGGGAACCTCTAAAGCAGGGGTCCTCAAACTACGGCCCGCGGGCCACATGCAAATACAAATATTGTGTTTGTTCCCATTTTGTTTTTTTACTTCAAAATAAGATATGTGCAGTGTGCATAGGAATTTGTTCATAGTTTTTTTTAAAACTATAGTCCGGCCCTCCAACAGTCTGAGGGACAGTGAACTGGCCCCCTGTTTAAAAAGTTTGAGGACCCCTGCAACGTATAGCCCGTCAGACAGAACCACCTGCAGTGGTGGTGGGGAAGCAGTCTTGTGAAGTCTTAATCTGATGCTTTCTGTGTGTAGATAGTATCAGAACTGAGTTATATTGTAGGACTCCCAGCCCTGGCAGGAGTGACTCATTTGGTTGTAGTGTCATCCGGTACACCAAAATGTTGCAGTTTTGATCCTAGTCTGGGCACTTAAGTTGTGGGTTTGCTACTTGGTCTGTTGGGGTGTGTATGTGAAGAACCAGTCGATGTTTCTGTCTCACATTGATGTTTCTCTCTCCTCTTCTAAAAGTCAATAAAAATGTGTCCTCAGGTGAGGATTTAAGAATAAATTGTAGCCCAGCCAGAGTGTCTCAGTGGTTGAGCATCGACCTATGAACCAGGAGGTCACAGTTCAGTTTCCTGCCAAGGCTCATACCTGGGTTAAGGGCTTGATCCCCAGGAAGAGGCATGCAGGAGGCAGCCCATCAATGATTCTCTTCATTGATGTTTCTGTCTCTCTCTCCCTCTCCCTTCCTCTCTGAAATCAATAAAAATATGTATTTTTTAAAAATTGTAGGACACCCAGGTGGTGCCAAAGAATTGCTTGATGTGTGGAAAACACACATGTGGAGTCAGAAGTGAAGCAGTGTAGTATTGAGAGTAGAGGACACATACAGGAGTGTGCTTTTCCTTTACAGGGAGGTTTTGAAGGAAAAAAAATGGGAATCTGTTTATGGGAATATGTAATGGAGGTTATTTGTGCGTGCATGCAGCAAACATTTAGAAACATTTTTATGTGATAAATGTGAAAGAATACATATGTGACATCGTATATAATAAAAGCCTAATATGCTAAGTGTCTGGTCGACTGGTCCGCTGTTCAACCAATCAAAGCGTAATATGCTAAGGCCGCTCATTCGCTCGTTATGACATGCGCTGACCACCAGGGGACAGACAGTCGACCGGTTGACCAGTCACTATGACGGGCAGTGACCACCAGGGGCAGATGCTCCGACTGGTAGATTATCTTGCTGCTGGGGTCCGGCTGATCAGGACTGAGCGAGAAGGGCTGGACACGCCCTGGAGACCTCCCACGGCCCCTCCCCGGCTGGCCAACCTCCCGTGTCTCTCCCCGGCCCTGATTGTGCACTGGTGGGGTCCCTTGGCCTGGCCTGCGCCCTCTCGTAATCCGGGACCCCTTGGGGGGATATTGGAGAGCTAGTTTAGGCCCAGTCCCACAGGGGGAGCGCTGCTCACCCAGAAGCCTGGCTAATGGCTGGTGAGCGCAGCGGCGGTGGCAGGAGCCTCTCCCGCCTCCATGGCAGTGTCAAGGATATCTGACTCCTGGCTTAGGACCGCTCCCCCCTTTTCCCATCCCCAGAGGTAAATCACTATCTTGAATTATGTTCATCATCTCTTGCTTTTTGTAATAGTTTTACCGTATGTATGTAATTCACTAAGTTTATTTATTGAGTTATAAACAAATATGTATGTTACTGGTCTAAAGGAGTCTGCTTCCCTGTGTGCATCAAAGCTCAATAAACTCGAACAGGAGCTTGCAGCAAAGAAAATAAGGATTTATTAGTTCAGGAAATGACCCACACCCGGAGTCACAAATGAATTAATGCTCATAAGCCTGGCTCCCGGATGGCTTCCATGGATGGGCTACGTTGGAGAAACATCATTAATCATGGTGACTAATGGAGTTAGGGTTGTGGTTCTGCTGATTGGTCAGTGCTAGGGTAGAGGGTGGTTGTCAGCCATGGCACCAGTTCGTCTGGTTTCCCTGCATTTTGGGGCCTGGAGCTGAAACAACTGAGGCTTAGATGTTGTCTCTAGTTTGACTGAAACTGTCTTTGCTGGTCAACAGACCTGAGGCTTTGTTCCTAAGATTATTTGATTCTGATCAGAATCTCTTTGTCCTGCGGGCTTAATGATTAAGGGAGTGGACATTCAAGGAAGAAGGATACTGGATGAAACCAGTTTGAATCAGAAGAAAAGAAAGGAGAAAAGTTATATTAAGAAATGAAGTTTCTACATGGTTACATGTAGTACTCTGGGACTTTTCATTCAGGATTCATTCAAGTAACTGTATGACAGTAAGTGCAGGTGTGGGGGGAGTATGCAATAGGGTCCTAACAGTCTGGAGGTTGGTGAAGACCTGAATCTGAGGGACATACTGTGGTGGCACGGAAGTCAGCCAGGTGAAGAGAGTGGACGTGATCTAGATGGGGGGAACAGCCTGTGTGAAAGCAGTGGAGGAGGAGCCTCTGGGGGAGGAAAAATTTTCCTCTACCCTAGGTCCTTCTGGCTGGACTAATAATCAAATTGTCATTGACAGATTAACAGGAGAAAAATTAAAGCTTCATAACATATAATCATATGAATACCTCCTGAGACCCAGGAAAACTGTAACTCGCCAAAATGGCAGAAGCCATCACCTTAAATACCTTAACCAAAAAACAAAAAATGGTGGTGGAGTCAGTCAGGGGAGGTGACCAGGAAAAGTGCAATAAACAAGGGTATGCAGATTTAAGTCCAAGCCTTTTCCATTGATAGTAGAGGCAGGCCGGGTTCAGTGAGGGAGACACTCTTACAAATAAAGATTTCCCTTACAAATGTAGATGTCCTTTTACCCAGGATAACTGCTACTTGGGTTTCAGAGCTTCTTCCAAGAATGCTGTTTGTTAAAAATAACCAGCCTAAAAAAACAATTCATATCCCAAAAGGCACATTTTGGAGTGGCAAAAACTACTTACCTTCTGGCCCCAAAGGCAAAAGTGCCTCAGACCCACAAAAGTCATAGTGCAACCCTGGAGATGAGGACTTTAGCCTTAGACACCAGAATGTCTAGGTTTGGGGGTGGTTGCAAATGTGGTTGTGGAGCCTAGGAGAGAGGTACTGATTGGAAATAGACTTGGGGTCATTAGCATATTGATGATATTTAGTACCATACCTCCAACGTGTATTGAAGTGTCAGGGTGAGTGTGCAGTCAGAAGAGCCTAGAGCCCTATCTGGTTTGGCTCAGTGGATAGAGCGTTAGCCTGCAGACCTACAGATCCCGGGTTTGATTCTAGTCAAGGTTACGTACCTCTGTTGCAGTTTCCTCCCCGTCTTTCCCTCTCTCTTCCACTCTCTCTAAAAATCAATGGAAAAATATCCCCAGGTGAGGATTAAAAAAGAAAAAGAAGAGCCTAGATCCGAGCCCCGAGGAACACTTACTTTGAAGGGGGATTAGGCCGAGGAAAAAGAAAACCCATTAGGGGAGTGAGCATGAGGTCCCAGAGAAGGGAATAGTAGGAGAGCGGTGGCATGGAAGTCAAAGACAGAATATCTGAGGAGGAGTGGCCAGCTTTGTCTAGTAAGATAAGGATAGTAACACATTTGTTACCAGTGAGAGGAAGGAGACCTCGGTTCTTGTTTTCTTGAGGGGAAGATTTTAATCAAGAGACAAAGAAAGCAAGAAAAGAAGCTGTTGTACAAATCTAATATGGAGCACAGTGTTCTAGGTGATTCTTAATGAGCTGTAATAAAAATACAATGCTCTTACTGTATTACGGTGCTTACATAGGCATTTTAGGCTGCATTTGTAGAAATAGTATCCCATAACATCTCTAAAGAGTCCTGAATCCCTGTTTTTCTCTCTCTGTTTCTTTTTAGGAAGCATTCATTCGAAGCATTTTGTCAAAGCCTTTCAAAATCCCCATTCCAAATTATCAAGGTAAAAATGGAGACTTTTCTATTTTTAACTCTGTCATGCGTCAATGTGCCTGGATAGATTAAAACCTCAGCTTTTGAACATATAAGCTTACCTTGGAATTGAAGATGCCAGCCCAGTGGTGACTGTGTATGGGGTGGCTCCACTGAGGTCTGCATGAAAGAAAGCTGTTTGATAGCGTCAGCAAGGCCGCCCTTCATCTTCTTGGTGGGGATGTGCAGTGCTCAGGAAGCTCCTGGTGGGCCAGGGTTTCATTTAGTCCAAGTGAGTTCAATGGCATCTTTATGAGGTTGACTCCGTTGGAGGCTTAGATTCTACAAAGTTTTCCTTGTCCTATAGAGAGCATAGCATTGTGCACTGGGGCTGGGAGAGAGGAGGCCAACTCTCAAGAGCTCTAAGTCTTGAAAGGCCCTTTCAGGGTTTTAGACCTTTCCAGGATTGACTTGAGTTGAGATGAACAAGACCTGGCCCTTCTGAGGTGTGTAGTTGAATGGCAAACTAAAATAATAGAGACTCTGATCTGAGGCTGACTGGGATACGGTCAGGTAGCAGTGCCCAAACTGTATTTGGAGAGGTTCTGGGAGAGAGGGTCATATGGAGGCTTAGGAAAGGTTGGTGAAGGATAGGAATTTGAGCTGGGCCTGCTGGAGCTCAACATAGAGGCTTAGTTAACAGATTGTTGGTTTCTAGGTCCGCTGGGCTCTCGGGCATTGGGCCTCAAACGGGCTGGGGTCCGCCGGGCCCTCCATGACCCCCTGGAAGAAGGTGCCTTGGTTCTGTATGAACCTCCCCCGCTGAGCGCCCATGACCAGCTGAAGCTTGACAAGTATGTGTGTTGGTATTTCTTGAGCAGTTCTGATCCCTGGGGACGGGCATATGTGTTCAGAGTGCTGTCATGACTGCTGTGCCATCCAGAGAGTGGTGGGAAGGAGAGTGCCTAGGCAAGAGCATGTGGACACGACCAAGGTGGGGATTCCTCACTCAGGAGCAGGCGGGGTTGAGGTGATAACATAGAGAGCCCATCCCTCTTACCTAAATTTCCCCGGGGCAGGAATTTACTTTACTATGGTTTGATTACTAGGCCAAGAAGGCCCTTTTTTAGGCAGCTGCCTCTGTGGCTTCTGGATCAGCAGGACACAGCTTCCTTAGGGCATGCCCTTGCCTATGTCTGAGCTCCATGTTTTCTTTGCTGTATTTTCTCAGGGAAAAACTCCCTGTCCATGTGGTTGTTGATCCTATTCTCAGTAAGGTCTTGCGGCCTCATCAGAGAGAGGTAAGTGGGGTGGGGTGGGGGGCGGTAAGCGGGGAAATGAGTTATGGGCTGGGGTCTGAGCTTGAGGCTGCCATCTTTAGGACAGCAGCAGTGTGGGTGCCAAAGTGGGCTGAGTCCTGTTCTTCCCCAGGGAGTGAAGTTCCTGTGGGATTGTGTCACCAGTCGGCGCATCCCCGGCAGCCATGGCTGCATTATGGCTGATGAGATGGGCCTGGGCAAGACACTGCAGTGTATCACGTTGATGTGGACGCTTTTGCGCCAGAGTCCAGAGTGCAAGCCAGAAATTGACAAGGCAGTGGTGGTGTCGCCCTCCAGCCTGGTGAAGAACTGGTACAATGAAGTTGGGAAATGGCTTGGAGGGAGGATTCAACCTCTGGCCATCGATGGAGGCTCTAAGGACGAGATAGATAAAAAGCTGGGTATGGAGTCTTTACACAAACTACTCTTCTACACAAACTACTCTTTTCTTTTTTATATGTTTTTCTTGATATTTAGAGAGAGAGGAAGGGAGAGGGATAGAGATATAGAAACATTGATGAGAGAAACCTCATTGATCGGTTGCTTCCTGCATGTCCCCTACTGGGGATCAAGCCTGCAACCCGGGTATGTGACCAGTCCAGGACTTGAACCAGTGACCTCTTGGTTCCTGGGTCGGCGCTCAACCACTGAGCCACACCAGCTGGGCATTGTATTCCTTTCTTATGTGAATGCTTACTGATGGCCAGGGTTGAGGGCAATGAGGGGTGGCAGAGAAGAGAATTCTATGGAAAATAGTTGAAATAGTTATTTCCAGGCTGAATTAAACAACTATCAAACTTTTTTTTTTTAAGATATTCTAAGATTTGTTCCTTGACGCCTTTTCTGCTGTAGAAGGATTCATGAACCAGCGTGGAGCCAGAGTGCCTTCTCCCATCCTCATCATTTCCTACGAGACCTTCCGCCTTCATGTTGGAGTCCTCCAGAAAGGGAGTGTTGGACTGGTCATATGCGATGAGGTACTTGACTCTCAGCAGTCTGGGTGGTAGGAGAAAGTCTGTCAGAGTCTCCTCACTGAGGACTCCCCCCAAGGTCTGTGTCAGTCCCTGGGGAATGCTGAGTATAGAGCATGCTGCTTTGGAGGAGGCAAATGAGAGGAGAGCCCATGATATCAATCTGTCAAAAGAGGGAGTAAGCACTTTTTGGAACTCCGAGGAGGCTGAGGTGCTGTGGACTGATGGCCAGAGATTGGATTCTCTACACAAGACTTTGCTCCTATTAGGGATGCCATATTGTGCCCAGGCCTAAGTGAGAATTTCCTTTTAGGGACACAGACTCAAGAACTCTGAGAATCAGACTTACCAGGCCCTGGACAGCTTGAACACCAGCCGGCGGGTGCTCATCTCCGGGACTCCCATCCAGAATGATCTCCTTGAGTATTTCAGCTTGGTACATTTTGTTAATTCAGGCATACTGGGTAAGAATCCAGCCTTGTTTGCTACACTGGAGAGGAGTCTTACCTGTAACTAGCTGAGGAGAGAAAAGAGAATGCTAGTACTTGTAGGAGGACTTCTCTTGTCAGGGAGACCTTGGCTCTGCCAAGCAACTCAGCAAGGTCCATTCTGGCCATAATAATAATAATAATAACTATTATTATTATTATTATTATTTTATTTTTTATTTTTTAGAAGGAGTGGAGGGTAGGGAGGAGAGAGAGAAACATGGATGTGAGAAAGACACATCCATTGGTTGCTTCCTGCATGCTCAGACCGGGTTGGGGAATGAGGCTGCAACTAAGGTACGTGCCCTTGACCAGAATCGAACCTGGGACCCTTCAATCTGCAGGCTGACGTTCTATCCACTGAGCCAAACCGGTTAGGGCTGCTATCAACACTTTTTTATCTACTCCTCTACTGATGGGCACTTAGGGCATTTCCATATCTTATCTATTGTAAATAATGCTTCAGTGAACATAGGGGTGCATATATCTTTTCAAATTAGATTTGGGTTTCTTTGGATATATACCCAGAAATGGAATTGCTAGATCAAAAGGCAGTCTTATTTTTAATATTTTGAGGAACCTCCAACCATACTACTCGTAGTAGCTGCAACATATGCATTCCCAAAAATGTTGCATAAGGGTTCCTTTTTCTTCACATCCTTGCCAACACTTGCTGATTTTTTTTATGATAGCTATTGTGACAGGTTTGAGGTGATAGCTCATCGTGGTTTTGTTTTGTTTTTATTTTTAATCCTCACTGGAGGATCTTTTCTTAGAAATATATTTTATTGATTTTTTACAGAGAGGAAGGGAGAGGGATAGAGAGTTAGAAACATCGATGAGAGAGTAACATCGATTCAGCTGCCTCCTTCACACTCCCTACTGGGGATGTGCCCGCAACCAAGGTGCATGCCCTTGACCGGAATCGAACCTGGGACCCTTCAGTCCACAGGCCGACGCTCTATCCACTGAGCCAAACTGGTTAGGGCAGGATCTTTTTTTTTTTTTTTTTTATAATATATTTTATTGATTTTTTTACAGAGTGGAAGGGAGAGGGATAGAGAGCTAGAAACATCGATGAGAGAGAAACATCGATCAGCTGCCTCCTGCACACCCCCCAGTGGGGATGTGCCCGCAACCAAGGCACATGCCCTTGACCGGAATCGAACCTGGGACCCTTCAGTCCGTAGGCCGACACTCTATCCACTGAGCCAAACCGGTCAGGGCAGGCCAGGATCTTTTTAAAAATTGATTTTAGAGAAAGGAAGGGAGAGAGAGAAACATTGCTGGAGAGAAAAACATCGATTGGTTCCCTCCTGTATGCGCCCCAACAGGGGATTGAACCCACAACCTTTTGGTGTATGGAACTATGCTTCAACCAGCTTAGCCACCTGGCCAGGTCTCTCACTGTGGTTTTAATTTGCATTTCTTTGAATACTTAGTGACATTGAGCATCTTTTCATATGTCTATTGGCCATGTATGTCCTCTTTGGAGAAGTATCCATTCAGGTCCTTTACCCATTTTTAGTTGGATTGTTTTATTGGTTTGTTCTTTATAAATTTTGGATATTAACCCCTTATCTGATATATCATTGGCAAATATCTTCTCCCATTCAGTAGGTCATCTTTTCGTTTTGTTGATGGTTTCCTTTGCTGTGCAAAAGAACTTTTTAATTTAATATAGTCCTATTTATTATTTCTTCAGTTTTCCTTGCCTGAGGAGATATATCAGAAAAATATTGCTAAGAGAAATGTCAGACTTTACTGCCTATGTTTTCTTCTAGGAGTTCTATGGTGTTGAGTCTGACATTTAAGTCTTTAATCCATTTTTAGTTTATTCTTATATATGGTGTAAAAAGATGGTCTAGTTTCATTTTTTTTCATGTATCTGTCCAATTTTCCCAAAACCATTTATTGAATATACTGTTTTTATCCCATTGTATCGTCTTGCCTCCTTTGTCATGTATTAGTTAACTGTATAGGTGTGGGTTTATTTCTGGGCACTTTGTTCTTTTCCATTGATCTGTGTGTCTGTTTTTTATTCTAGTACCATGCTGTTTTGATTATTATAATCTTGTGATCCCTCCAACTTTTTCCTTTTTTTATTGCTGTGGCTATTTAGGGTCTTTTGTGGTTCCATATAAATTTTTGGATTATTTGTTCTAGTTCTATAAAAACACCATTGGAATTTTGATAGGGATTTTGTTGAAACTATAGATTGCTTTGGGTATCCATGTGTATGGTATATGCTTCCATTAAATTTATTCCTAGGTATTTTATGTTTTTGGTGCAATTGTAAATGGGATTTTTTTTTTTTTAGTTTTTCTTTCTGTTAGTTCATTATTGATGTATAAAAATGCAACCAATTTCTGAATATTTTGTATCCTGCTATTTTACTGAATGCATTTATCAGTTCTAGTAGTTTTTTTGGTGGGATCTTTAGGGTTCTCTCTATGGTATCATGTTATCTGCAAATAATGACAGTTTTACTTCTTCCTTTCCAATTTGGATGCCTTTTATTTCTTTTTGTCTGGTTGCTGTGGCTAGGATTTCCCCACTCTGGCTATTTTTCTCTGGCAGAGGTGGCAGGCTCTTTGCAGAGCATGGGGTCACTATGAACTGTGGATGGAAATAATATCTCCAGGTATTTTTGTTACCTCACGAGAGCTTTGACCTCAGAGCAGACAGTCTTGGGCAGCTTCTTTCTTTTTTTAAAAACCATTTTTTAGTGTACAATTAAGTGTCATTACGTATATTCACATTGTTGTGCAACCTTCACTACCATCTATCTCCAGAACTTTTTTTATCTTGCAAAACTGAAACTCTACCCATTAAACAAAAGCTCCCTATTTTTCACTCTCCCCTGCCCCAGTAACCACCATTTGGGAAGTTCTTGCACTTAGATATCGTGGAACGGTTTTTTAGTGTCACCCCAACTTGACAGTGCTTAGGAAAATCACTTAAGGTGAGAACCAGCTGAGCAGCAAGATTTTCACAAAGAACATATTTGAGTGACCACCACCAGATCAGCTACTATCACTATCTCAGCAGCCCTCCCATCTCAGAGGCACTCTCCCACCCCTTTCTAATCACTACTTTTTTCTCCCCAGAAATATTCTTGAACTTTATATATATAAATGGAATCATACAGTATATATTCCTTTGCATCTGGTTTCTTCTGTTCATTATATTTATGAGAAATCATCCATGTTGTTGCCTGTAGTTGTAGTTTTTCATTTTTGTATACTATTCCCTTTAGTGAATATACCATTGATAGACAATTTTTATTTCCAGTTTTTTTATTCTTTTAATAATGATGCTATGGACATTCTTGCACATGTTTTTACCTCAGCATAATACGCATTTCTCTGTCCTAAGTGTGGAATTGCTGGGTCATATGTTATGCATGTGTTCAGCTCTATAATCACTTTAAGTGATTGTACCAGCAGAGTATGAGAATTCCAGTGTCTACTCTATATCATGGGCCAGCAATTTTTTTTCTTAAAGGGCTAGATAGTGTTTTAGGCTCACAGGCAAACTCTGTCACAGTTACTCAGTTCTGCCACTGTAGAGTGAAAGCAGCCATAATGGGCATGGCTGTAGTCTAATAAAACTTCATTTACAGAAACAGGTGGCTGGCCCATGGCTGTAGTTTGTTAACCATGGCTCTGTATCACCAATATTTATCTTTAAAATTTTCAAAAATGTTAGTCGCCCTGGTAGGTGTTTATCAGTGGTTAGAGCTTTGGCCTGTGCACTGAAGGGTCGAGGGTTCAATTTCCAGTCAAGGGCACATACCTGGGTTGTGGGTTCCATCCCCGCCCCCAGTCGGGTGCATGCGGGATGCGACCAGTCGATGTGTCTCTCTCACGTTGATGTTTTTCTGTCTCTGTTTCTCTCTCTCCCTCCTCCCTCCCCTCTCCCTTCCTAAAGAGCCATTGAAAAATATCCTCAAGTGAGGATTAACAAATAAAATAAATAAATAAATAATTTTAGTCATTTTGTTGGTGTTTAGTAATATCTCATTCCATCTGCCTAATGTTGAATAAAGTTAGATATCTTTTAATATAGTCATTGGCTATTTGGAGAGGTTGATTTTTTTTTTTTTTTTTAATCTCTGGCCAAAAGAAAATCATATACCCATTAAGCAGTTACTTTCTATTTCCCCTTTACCCCTGACCCCGACAACTACCAATCTGCTTTCTGTCTGTAAGGATTTACCTATTCTGGATATTTCACATCAGTGGAATCCTATAATATCTGAACTTTTGTCTTTGGCTTATTTTACTTAGTGTAATGTTTTCAAGGTTTGTCCACACTGTGGCATGAACTTCATTGTACTGATACATGCACCTTTTTCTCTTACAAACAGTATATAGGTGGGTGCTCTAAAAAAAATCCAATCTGATAATTGGATTTTCTTTTTTAAAAATATGTGTGTTTTTATTGATTTTTTTAGAGAGAGGAAGGAAGAAATAGAAACATCGATGAGAGAGAAACATCAATGGGCTGCCTCTTGCATACTCCATACTGGGGGTGGAGCCCGCAACCCAGGCATGTGCCCTGACCCAGAATCTAACCAGTTACCTCTGGGTGCATGGGTCAACATCAACCACTGAGCCACACTGGCCAGGCTGGAATGTCTTTTTATTGGATTATTTTGTCCATTTATAGTTAATGTGATTAGTTACATGTTTGTATTTTAATCTACTATCTCACTATTTGGCCTTTTAAGTCTTCTATGTTTTGGTAGCTCTCCGATTCATTCAAACAAATTGCCTGTAATTTGTTTAGCTTTGTTGGTCTTGGCAGGAAGGTTGGTCTGTAACAAAGAAGTCTGCCATTACTAGCAGTGGGAAATAATTCTTTTTCTACATTCTTTAATTTCCCCTTCTCTTCTGCGTCTAGGAACTGCCCATGAGTTCAAGAAGCATTTTGAGTTGCCAATTTTGAAGGGTAGAGATGCAGCTGCCAGTGAGGCAGATAGGCAGCTAGGAGAGGAGCGACTGCGGGAGCTCACCAGCATTGTGAATAGGTAATGG
The DNA here is from genome assembly GCF_000147115.1 of Myotis lucifugus. Classification (NCBI taxonomy): domain Eukaryota; kingdom Metazoa; phylum Chordata; class Mammalia; order Chiroptera; family Vespertilionidae; genus Myotis; species Myotis lucifugus. The sequence goes on along the minus strand of NW_005871270.1, from coordinate 515,874 downwards.
CAGGGTGGGACTAGAAGGCAGCTCTTCATTTGGGTTCCCCCAACTGAGGTCATCAGAGTTGCCCCCTAAGCCATCCAAGGCCAATCTTTTGGACCTTGACCTATGAGGGCCGGGATTCTAGGAAGGGAGTGGGATCTGTGTTCTCACTATAACTACTGAATAAAATAGAGGGTCTTGCAGGACAAGTCCCTGCTTTCTTCCTGGCCTCAGTCCTGTGGTCTGGTTTTGGTCTGCTTAGCAACCTGCTGAGGAAGCTCTTTTCTGACGCTGTTGGATTTCCTGAGCAAAATATCCCTCAGAACACTGTTAGTATTTCAGAAGCTTCTTTCCATTTGATCTCAAACCTAAAGAACCACACTCACCTTCCCAGGCCTCATAGGTAGGGGTAGATCCGATGGATGGGTGTGGCTTCCAGACTGAGATGGCTTTTTCTATGGGCCCACAGAGCACAGGAGGGCAGGTACAGTCTGGACTCCTGTTATAGGTGTATGCACTTGATGATTTACATCCTGAAGAGTCCTGTTCTTCCCAGTTGCCACCTCTCCCTCCCAGTTTTAGATGGCAGGAAGGAGACAGTGTATCGGGACCTGCTGCTTAGGTGCCTGACCCCTGTTCTTCCTGGTCTGCTAGGAGGTGTGGGCTTAATTTCATCGAGCCTTGGGTCATTTGACAAGAGCAACTGGGCAAATGCAGAAACTTCCCTAAGGACTTAGTGGTTTGCAGCTTGCTTTCCCTATCAGAGCACTAGACACAATGGGAGATCTTGGCCTCTTCTTGAAGACCAGCTAACCTTTTGAAGGGAAAGAGAAAGAGTTGTCAGTTTAAGCTAGACTGTAAGGGTCTCTGTTCCCATGACTGCGACCCCGGTATAGATATCTTTGCCCTAGGACTGATGGGTCTCTGACATTTAATAGTACAAAAGAGTCATTTTTGGTCCTTTAGGTGGTAATTTTTATTCCAGTAGTTTTTTTAGTGGTTTTACCAGCACCTACCTTTTTATCTTGTTCTCTCTAGGTGTCTGATACGGAGGACATCTGATATCCTGTCTAAGTATCTGCCTGTGAAGATTGAGCAGGTGGTTTGTTGTAGGTACTGAACTCAACTTAGGGGTGTGGAGAGAGTAAAAGCCCAGTTTTCAAGTTGTCCTCAGAGGGGCCAAGTATGGTTCAGCCTTTCTCACTGACCCAGCTGCCTTTTTTTCAGGTTGACACCGCTTCAGACTGAATTATACCAGAGGTTTCTGAGACAGGCCAAGCCAGCAGAGGAGTTGCGTGAGGGCAAGATGAGTGTATCTTCCCTGTCTTCCATCACCTCACTAAAGAAGCTTTGTAATCGTGAGTTGGGTCCATGCTCCTCAGAGATCTTCTGTGAGAGTGAGCAAGGAGGGCAGGCGATCCAGCCACCTTCACTCATACTTGTCCTCAGGGTCCTCATAGAGGCCATATGTGATTCCGGCCCTCCCCAAGGCATGAGCCCTACATTGTTTACTTTGTAGACCAGACCCTTTGCTTTGAAAACTTCAGCTTATCCTCTGCCCAGCCTATGCTTGATGCTTGGGGTATATAGGACTGTGTGTGTGTGTGTTCATGCACACACGTGCACACAAAATGTCAGACAGGAATAAAAATAACAAATGTACTGTCTCTGGTATAGCTTCCTTTTTGTTGGGAGAACACACTGGTGAGCCAGGTTATCCATTCATTCTCCCAGGTGGCACTGACTACACACTGGAATTTGGGGCCAAGCAAATCTCGTGCTGAAGAAGGTCATTTGGAGAGGCTTCTTTCTAGAGGAGGTTCTTTCTAATGAGAACTGAAGTGGAAATTTCCGAAAGCAATGTAGCTGGCTTTTTTTTAATTTTTAATTTTAATTTTTACTTTTTTACCAGATCCAGCTCTCATCTATGACAAGTGTGTGGAAGAAGAGGATGGCTTTGAAGGTGCCTTGGACGTATTCCCCCCTGGTTATAGCTCCAAGGTTCTAGAGCCCCAGCTGTCAGGTGAGCCCTTTCCTACCGTTTGTTGTTGTTTTGGCTTCTCTAGGATGAAGGGTGGAGGATTGTCTCTTTATTCTAAACCTATCTTGTCTCAAGGCAGGATATGAAGAGTAAGAATTCTGGGCCATTGGGCTGACACACTGGGGACTAATAGTTCATCTCCCCAGGTAAAATGCTGGTCCTTGACTACATCCTGGCGGTGACCCGAAGCCGCAGCAGTGATAAAGTAGTGCTGGTGTCCAATTACACCCAGACCCTGGACCTCTTTGAGAAGCTGTGCCGGGCCCGAAGGTAGGGAAGAGCCTAACTAGGCTGCCAAAGTGCCTCCCCAAGCAGAATAGCCCCTGGTCTTTTAGGTGTTCCCACAGGACAGAATCCTGGCTCCTAGCCCTTGCCCCTCCCTTTGTGAGTGTGGGGCCTCAGGCTGTGCATGAAACAGCCTCAAGTATGGTTAGTGTAGTCCCTTCGTAATTCTGGCTCCAAGAAACTCTGCTTCTTCTTGGGTTTTGATCTTTGGATTTCCCTTTAGGTATTTGTATGTCCGCTTGGATGGCACCATGTCCATTAAGAAGCGAGCCAAGGTTGTAGAACGCTTCAACAGTCCATCGGTAAATGCACAACCCTTGCCCCCACACCACCAATGTAGTAACATCAGGATCAGGGTTGATAGAGAAGCTATAAAGGGGCTGCGCTCTAGTGTCTTCCTGGATTTTTTTTCTGGTGGGTGTGGTAGGGTTAGGCTGGTTAGTGATGGCTGGGCTGGGAACTGACTCTGTGGGCTAGGAAGTTGGATGGTATGCAAACTGGTGATCCTCACAATTGGTCTGAGCCTAAGAATATAGATGTGTGAGAGAACAGTTGACTGGGCTGAGGAGGATTCTAGTTCAGGCTGCGAAAGGTTCTTTTCTGCTTCCTCTCTTTCCAGAGTCCTGACTTTGTCTTCATGCTGAGCAGCAAAGCGGGGGGCTGTGGCCTCAATCTCATTGGGGCTAACCGTCTGGTCATGTTTGACCCTGACTGGAACCCGGCTAATGATGAACAAGCTATGGCTCGGGTCTGGCGTGACGGTCAAAAGAAGACCTGCTATATCTATCGCCTGCTGTCTGTAAGGATGGAATAAGACCTTTAGGACCATCTTGGGTTATTTTTTAGTGCCACTCTTTGGGCCCTCTGCTTCTAGCAGTGGCCTTAGCTATGGGCTTAGCCAGGAGCCTTTTATTCTTCTGTTCTCTCCACCCCATTCCTTCAAACCCTTCTTTACAATGCTCTCTGGATACCTGTGTTCAGTAGTTAACAAACTCCCCTGTGGCCCCATTCTTTTCACAGGACACCTACTTTCCTTCATACTTGATTTCTACTCTCCGATGTGGCCTTGTAGTCTTCTTATACTCCATGTCCCATGGTATTAAAAAGAGGTATTGGCATTCTCCAAGTTCTCAGTGATCACTCAGACCATCCATCCTATAGTTCTTTTGAAGCTCAAGTTGTCTAGTTTGATTTCTCTTTTCCTTACAACCGTCATCTACCTCCTGCTATTTTCATAATTCGTTAATGATTTTTAGATACCAGCTCAATCTTTATTTCTTTCCCAATCCAGCTATCATCCTGGTGGACTTCAAGGACCATGCAGTTATCCAGCATTCTGGCCTTCATGTTTCCTTGACCTCCCCCAATTTTAATTACTCTAAAGGCTACACTGTGGAACTTAAACAATACTGAAACTTTACATAGTACCCAAAACTTTAGTTAACAGCTATCACTTCCTGTCCTTCCAGCTTTCTTATAACTCCTACATCTGCTTCAACCTAACGTCCCTAGTACCCTGACCCCAGTCCTCAAATCTAGCTTTACTTCCTTTTCTGTTCGGCCTGATCCTTATTGTGTATCCTTTTAGGAACTCCTTCCCCAATACCTACTTCACTTGGTACAGCTGTTCTCAGCTTTACACCAGATAAATTTGCACTTACAGATGGGCACTGCCACTAATCACATTCACCATTTTGGCTGGGCCATATCTCATTTTCTTTCAACAACCACTTTAAGCCTTCACTACTGCCCTCAAGTTTCCTTCTTAACCCTGTCTCTCATTCTTCTGCAGAGACCTTGTCCTACTTCACAGAAAAAAAATGTAGGCTATGAGGCTTGATTTCTTCCCCTTGCCTTTTGCACTCTTCCATAAATCTCTTTTTAAAAATATATATATATTTCTTTATTGATTTCAGAGAGGAAGGGAGAGGGGAGAGAGAGAAACATCAATGATGAGAGAGAATCATTGATCGGCTGCCTCCTGCACACCCCCTACTGGGGATCGAGCCCGAAACCCAGGCATGTGCCCTTGGCCAGAATCGAACCTGGGACCCTTCAGTCCACAGGCCGACACTCCATCCACTGAGCCAAGCCAGCCAGAGCTAGCCCGGATCTCATACCTGAGTTCTAGCCCCATGTATCCATCACCTACTGTACATTTCCACCTGAATATTTTTTGTTTGTTTATTTGTTTGTTTTTGTTAATCCTCACCTAAGAATATTTTTCCATTATTTTTTAGGGAGAGTGAAAGAGAGAGGGAAAGACAGAGAGAAACACTAATGTGAGAGAAACACATCGATTGGTTGCCTCCTGCATGAGCCCTGACCAGGGCCTGGGCTGGGGAGGAGCCTGCAACCAAGGTATGTGCCCTTGACTGGAATCATACCTGGGACCCTTTGGTCCTCAGGCCATGCTCTATCCACTGAGCCAAATGGGCTAGGGCTCCACCTGAATATCTTATAAGTACTTCATATACATTATGATGAAACATGCTCCCCTTCTGAATTTTGTCATTTAATGGTTCCATTGGCCACTCAACCCAAATCTGGGCATTATCCTACTAGACTATTCTGTCTCCTAACAATCAGATTCCAATTACCATTGATTTTAAACTCTTGAATTTTTTTTAATTTAACTTTCCTCTCCATCCCATGCTAAAGTCACAGTAATCTCTTACTTGGATATTGCAAGCAGCTTCCTAATTCTTTACCTTTGGTCTTATGCTAACCCATTCTTTACATACTTTTTTCAGAATGAGCTTTCAAAAAATTCTGATTTTGCTTTTTAGGACAAGGTCAAGCTCTTCAGCCTGGCATCCAAGCTTCTCCAATACAGACTCTGCTGACTTTCTCAGTCCCAGCTTTTACTCTACTTCCACTGTCATCTGGATAGGCTGAACGCCTCAGTCCTCCAGTAGGCCAGGCTTATTCCTTTGTTCCTATGCAAGGAATGCCTTCCCTTCTCTCTGCCCTTCTAAATGATCTAGTCTGTCTCTCTCTCTCTCTCTCTCTCTCTCTCTCTCTCTCTCTCTCTCTCTCTCTCTTTTAAGATTCAGCTTGAGGATCATCTTTACTTTCAAGCTTTTCAACACTATTCCATTTTGCCCATCCCTCTTGTGGGCTACTAGGTATTCTGTACAGAAATCTATTGTACCAAGTAGCTTATATGTCTGTCCCACTAGTCTGAGTTCAAGAATAAGGATATTTGATTCTTCTTTGTATCCTAGTGTTAGCACAGGGTCTGGCATATAATACCCAAATGATAGTTATTGGGTGAGACTTGGGCTTGGTGTGGAAGTCTGGTGAAGCTGCTACAGACAAACCTCAGCTAACCCTAAAGGAATTTAGCCAGGCCCTGAAACCCTCCATTGGTACAGAAAACATCCTGGATGGGCAGACCTGCACAAGTCATATTCCCAAGAGATAGGCTAGGCCAGTGGTCGGCAAACCGTGGCTCGCGAGCCACATGCGGCTCTTTGGCCTCTTGAGTGTGGCTCTTCCACAAAATACCACGTGCGGGCGCACACGTACCGTGTGATTGAAACTTCGTGGCCCATGCGCAGAAGTCGGTTTTTGGCCTGGGCGAGTCTGTTTTTTTTTTAAATATTTTATTGATTTTTTTACAGAGAGGAAGGAAGAGGGATAGAGAGTTAGAAACATCGATGAGAGAGAAACATCGATCAGCTGCCTCCTGCACACTCCCCACTGGGGATGTGCCCGCAACGAAGGTACATGCCCTTGACCGGAATCGAACCTGGGACCCTTGAGTCCGCAGGCCAACACTCTGTCCGCTGAGCCAAACCGGTCAGGGCTGGGCGAGTCTATTTTGAAGAAGTGGCGTTAGAAGAAGTGGGGTACGTTCGCTGAGGTTGACCCCTCAGATTGAGGACGTTTTTAGCAAAGGCCAGCTTAGGAATACCCTAATTAAGTTAATAACAATGTACCTACCTATATAGTTTAAGTTTAAAAAATTTGGCTCTCAAAAGAAATTTCAATCGTTGTACTGTTGATATTTGCCTCTGTTGACTAATGAGTTTGCTGACCACTGGGCTACACAATGGGATTAGCTAAGCAGAGGTATTGCTGCAGGGTTCTTACTTTTCATTTATCTTTCTTTCTCTTGGATGGCTGTAGTTTCATTCCCTGTTTTTTCCTTCTCCCTATATATGGAGATGACTCAGCCCTGCTTCCCTGCTTCCCCCAATCTTCCCCCAGGCAGGAACCATCGAGGAGAAGATCTTTCAGCGTCAGAGCCACAAGAAGGCACTGAGTAGTTGTGTGGTGGATGAAGAGCAGGATGTGGAACGACACTTCTCTCTGGGCGAGCTGAAGGAGCTGTTTACCCTGGATGAGGCTAGCCTCAGTGACACACATGATAGGTGGGTGGAGTGGCCTTGTAGACATTATCTGAATTTTCCTTATAGCTTGGAGATGGGGTGTACAGTGACCACAGCTTTGTCCTCTGCCCCCAGGTTGCGCTGCCGCCGCTGTGTCAACAACCACCAAATCAGGCCACCCCCTGATGGTTCTGACTGCACCTCAGACCTGGCTCAATGGAACCATAGCACTGATAAGCGGGGGCTCAGGGATGAGGTACTCCAGGCTGCCTGGGATGCTGCCTCCACTGCTATCACCTTCGTCTTCCACCAGCGTTCCCATGAAGAGCAGCGGGGCCTCCGCTGATAACTAGTCTGGGTGCAGCTGTTAAGAGGGAGGAGACAGGGAGAGGGGCTCCTTGCCCCATAGGGCCCTGCTAGATTTTGTTCTCTGGGAGAAAAATCATCAAGAAGGGCTGCATGATGTTTGCCCAAAATTTATTTTATAAGAAAAACTTTTTTGGTTAAAAAAAAGAAAGGAATAAAGGTATGAAAGGGACTGAGGCCTGGGAGCAGCATGGTGAGCCCAGCATAGAAGAGGCCTGGTAGTGGGCACTCCTATATTTCTCTAAAGCTTGGGTACCTGCTTGAGGTGGGAAAGCAGGAACCCTGGAGCAGGGGGAGGGGGGCTGTCCTCAGTGACTGATGACCACTGTAACCTCCTGGCTCAGGGTTCTCAGGTTGCTGAGTAAGAGGCCCAAAGCCTCTAAACCCAGTTCTGGGAATGCCTTTGCTGGGCCCCACCAAGGCCTCCAGAACCTCAGTGCAAGGGAAGAAGGAAAATAGAGGGGGGAAAGGTGGCAGAAAGAGAAAGACAGAATTGGTTGGGAGTTCTGGGCAGCCCATGCCTCAGCCCTTGCAAGCTGATGATACTGAGCACGGACCTGTGAGGCATGGGGCCCCATCACATGGTGCTGACATAATCTGCGAAAGCCTGGGATGAGTCCCACGAGTCGCTAACCACATGGCAGGTAGCCCGGAGCCGCCGGATAGCTTCTCTGGCTGTGACTGCATCCTGGTCCAGCCAGTTCTGGAAGAGGCGCAGGTGACCAAAGGCTCCACGGCCCCAGCGCTCCAGCCGCTTGGCGAACTCCAGAAGCCCATCTGGCTTGATGCAGTTGGAACTGGTAGGGATGAGATGGGTTAGACACCCAGAAAGCAACTAATCTCTGGTCTGTGCTCCTGCAGCTCTATCCTGTGTTTCCTCCCCTCCTCCCAACCCCCAATGTATACCTGATGTCCAGCTGACACAGAGAGGAGGACGAATCCTCTGAGAAAACATCTGCCAGGGCCAGCAGGCCAGCATTCCCTAGGGAGAAGGGGAGAAATGCTGGTAAACACTCAGGATAGGGAATAAGGGTATCCCAGCCTATTTCTGGCTGGGGAGGAGCCCAGCCTTCTGAAGTCTCAGCACACAACTATATTCTAACCCCCCCATGCTCCCACCGAGTTTCTAGGTCAAAAGACTGGCTTCTCCCCCCCCCCCCCACCCCCTTCCCTCTCCATTCCCAGGGCCTTGCCCCCACCCAGGCGATTCCCTGGCAGCCGGAGGCCCTTCAATGTGGAGTTGCCCTTCATAGCAGCAACCATCTCAGGCAGAAATTGGGCCGGGCGCTTCTCAAACAGACGGCAGAAGGAGAAGGTAATCTCTGTCAAGAGAAATTAGAATGAATTCTGATGGCTGCATTAGGATTGGTGCTGCCCCTCCTGCCCCAGTTGGCCTTAGCAAAGGGTGTGAACATTTTATAGAGGCCCAGAAAGAGAAAGGAATTTATCCAAGACCCCCAATAAGGCTAGAACTAAATCAAACCACAGATTAAGCCTAGATATTCACTTAGGAAGGTTCTCTGCATGGGCAAAAGTCTCCATTTACTTTCACTTATCCATTGACTGCCCTCTTTATAGGGCTGGGGAACAGGAGTCAAGTCTATGAGGAGAGCCTGTTAGCACATTAATCTCTCCACTACCATCATTTCTGTCAGCCACTGAAAGGTAAAAACTTTTGGGTGAGGCACTTTTTAGAGTAATTTTAGGAGTAATTTTCCATGTGTAGTATAGGAGGAGTTGAGTTTGGGATCTTTTAGAAAGAAGGCCAAGCAGGCTCTATAATATTATAGTTGACATAAGGCCAATATAGAAACTGGCTCACTCAGTGAGACAGTGGCAGAGCCACAATAAGCATTGAGGAATGCACAGATTCTGGATAAAAAACTTACCTTGAAGAGTCAGATTCTGTAGCAAAAAGAGCACCTCGCTCTGACAGTCAGCCAGATTCATGTCGTGGAAGCTCAGTCTCTTCAGGGCTAGGTTATACTCTGGATGGGGGCACAGGCCATGGGCCTTATTAGCTTTTCCAACAAATAATGCAAGGTTCCGTCTGCCCTCCTTTATCACTCTGGTTCTTACCTTTGAGTGTCTGCAACACAAGCCCAAAATCCTGGGGCGAGGCAAAGGTGGTGCTATCCAGGGACAGCTGCTGCAGAGAACCTGAGGCCTTCAGTACAGAGCAGAGCAGTGGGGCTGACTGGGCTCCCCGTGGAAACCCCATCTCCAGCTGTTCCAGGCAGTTTTCTGGATATGGTAAGGAAAGATTTCAGCTGGCCATCTACTTCACCCGCATAGCAGGTCCTATTCTGACCTTAAGGGATTCACTAAAGTCATATGTGTACTTGTCCATGAGTGCCTATACTATATGTTAGGCACTGTCTTAGGTTCTGGGAATAGAGCAGTACATATGAAATCTAGTCGTTATCTTCATGGAGCTTTTAGTCCAGGAAGACTAGACTAATTGGACAAGCAAATATAACAAAGTATGCAGAGTGGTGGGATAGGAGACATACAGGAGTTCAGGGAATATACATACAGCAGGAGGACCTAATTTAGTTTAACAATTGTTCTTGGTTCAGACCCCTTTTCTGGAGGCTGATCTGCCATGGTCACTCATTAGGTTTGTAGTCTGGGCCCTTAAGAATAGCAGGATAAAGGGAATATTCCAGATAAGCCAGGTGGCAGGGCTGAATTTGAGATCTTCCCACCTTCCCCACACAAATGCACCTGCACATTTGTGTAGAGACAGACACACACACAGTGCTTCACCTGGTAGCTCTTCATCCCCAATTATGTGGCTAGGGGGCCCTGCATTCCCTGGCACAGCAGGGTTGTCCCTTTGGCTGGGGTGATCAACACGAATAGAGAGGACCCGCAGCAGGGGCAGGGCTCGCACAATGGCACGTGTCAGCTCCAGGATGGGCAGTGGTGAGAACAGGTCACTGAGATGCAGGGCACGGAGGCGGCATCCAGCCTGGCCTGACAGGGCCCGCAGGCTGTCCAGCAGGCGAAAGATGTTAGAGCCCAGGCCTATGGCAGGAAAGAGTCATGTGGGAGTGTCAGCAAGGTTAGCATTCAGAGACAACTCCAAATATTCCTATTGATAACTATAAAATCGTGAACTTTGGGTCAGATTATTTAAAATCACTTGTCTCAACTATGCTATCTTGCTTTTTTCCTCAGGTAACCAGCAAACTGATGTCTACTGTACTGGGTTATGCCTTCAAGCATCAGTCAGGCAGTCATAAAACAAGACAGGATATGGTGGGGCAGCATGTAGCTGCCAGCTGTATGATAGACCTAGACAGCAGCAGAGGTCTCTGGACTTTTTCTGCAAGTCATGGGAAACATCTGAGAACCAAGGACAATGATCCAACAGGGACCACTTTAAAAATTTATTTGGTGGGAATGGGGCAAGAAACACATCCCACAGAAAGGAGTAGGATCCAAAAGGTTAAAAAAGTTGCTTAATGCCACAAAGCAGATAATTCCGTGGAATCTGCTTGCTTATTTCATTCAACTAAACCAGAACTTGGTAAATAAGGTAGGGTTTTATTTTGTTTTTAAATCTTCACTTGAGGATATTTTGCCATTGATTTTTTTTTTTTTTTAAGAGAGAGAAAGACAAATATCAATGTGAGAGGTAACATCGATTGGTTGCCTCCTGCACGCGCCCTGACCAGGGCCTGGACTGGGGAGGAGCCTGCAACTGAGGTACATGCCCTAGACCTGAATCGAACCTGGGACCCTTCAGTCTGCAAGCTGATGCTCTATCCACTGAGCCAAACCGGCTAGAGCAATAAGGTAGGGGTTTTTTGCTAAGACAGTAGTGAGCAACAGATCTTGTTCCTGCCTCTATAGCCTGATAACAAAAAACATGACGGGAACTGGGTAAGTAGAGTACTGTGGAAGTACAAAGGATGCGTACGTAAGACCCAGTTCAGCTTACATCAATAAAGATTTCCAGCTGAGTCCTAAAAAACAAAGGAGCTTGGTCGGTGTGGCTCAGTGGTTGAGCATCAACCCATGAATCAAAAGGTCACTGGTTTGATTTCCAATCGGCAAATGCCTGGGTTCTGAGCTTGACCCCCAGTAGGGAGCATGGAGGAGACAGCCCATTGATGTTTCTCTCTATATATCCCTCTCAAAATTTTTTTAAAAAACATTCTTTTCAATAAAGAACATAAAGGAGATAGGCTAAATGGAGGGAGAAGAGTTATAGTGGCACAGAGAACCTGGTATATATATAAGGCCTGAAGAAAAGTGGCAGGTTCTAAGAACTGAAAAATCAAAGTGGCTGGTGTATGGGGGTAAAATGTTCAAGATAGAGGTAAGCAGCGGTGAAAACAAGATGACCCTGTAAGCAAAATTACGATATATGGTGACAGGAAACCACTGAAGGGTTTTAAAATTAAAAAATGATTTAAGTTTTTGAGAAAAAAATGCTTGGACTTCAGCATAGACAGTGGATTGCATGGTGAGTATGGACTCAGGAGGAACTGCTGAAGTGATGAATCCAGGTGAGAAGCAATAATACTCTGAATTAAGGATGTGGAGAGGAATAAATGGATTTGAGAAATAGACTGTAAAGATAGGACCTGGTAACCAAATATATTTGGAGTAAGAAATAATGCAGGTTTCTTTTTCAGCAACTGAGTCAACTGTGATATCCATTAAGAGAAGGGGCATCATAGAGGGAAGAAGATACATTCAGGTTGGGGAGCTTGTGGTTTATGAAATGATATCTAGTAATCAGTTGGATGAATATGTCTGGAGCTTAAAAGAAAGATCTGAACTAATGTTAGAACAGGGGCGGTCTTCAGCATAGTTGGCCTCTGAAACCAAGGGAATGGACAGAATTGTCCAGGAAGTGTGTAAAGTGGGAGAGCTCTGACCATTAGGAAAGAGAAACATCCAGAGAAAAGGGTTTTGAGGAAGTGGGAATGAGAATATTTCATGAGGAACACTGCTTAATGGCAAATGCTGCCAAGAACTAATGTGAGGACTGAAAGGTATATATTTAATTTAGCAACAAAGGAAGACCTTGCTGGCAGATCTTTGATGTATCGTGGGTATGCAAGCAAGACTGGATGGGCTGTGAGAGGAAACAGGTGACTCTTGAGGTTGTGAAGGGCAAGAGAAAATAGGTCTAGTTAATATGGGATAGAGAGGTGGTGGTGGTAGATTTTGGTAAATACCCAACTGAATGTTTAAATGGTGGGGGAGGGACAGTGGAGAGAAGGGAGACAACATTAAGTAGTGGTTTAAAAGCATGGACTCTGGAGCCAGGTTGGTTGTGTGGGTTTCAATCCTGGCTCTACAATGTACTACCTAGGTATCCTGGGCAAGTCACTTAACCTCACAGGGTTGTTGTAAGGATTAAATTAACATAATGGGAATACTTAAAGTATGCTTGGCACATACTAAGCAGTATATGAAAGCTCTTAATACTAAGAAACAGGCTTTCCTAAGGTGAGAGGGTATGGGTCCAGAGCACAGACAAGAGTTAGCTTTAGCCCTGGCTGGTTTGGCTCAGTGGAGAGAGCGTCAGTCTGCAGACTGAAGGGTCCCAGGTTCGATTCTGGCCAAGGGCACCAAAAAAAAGAGCATTAGACAGGATGGTTATCTCTTCCACTGTGGTGGAGGAGTTTGTAGGCTGGCTAATAAATGGAAGGGGTTTATGTGTGGTGGTGTCTGTTTTATCTGAAGTAGGAGGTAAGGTCACCTACTAGTAAGAAAGGAAGGGGGGTAAAGGTTTGGAAGTGGCAGAATGGGAGCTGATGTTGCAAACACAGGATTTATCTAAGGTTGGTAACTACAGTAGCACCAATATACATAGTTGTATGATTTTCTCTAGCAATGCTCGACAAACTAGGCAAATTGCTATATTTAGCCAGAATTAACTTTGCCTAGCTGGGCACAACCAGGTAGGAAAGAATTGCTTTGCAGGTTGCTGGTCTGATAAAATGCCCCACACCTCTGCCCTGGCTGGTGTGTCTAGGTGGTTAGACTGCCTGCCTGCACACGGGAAGGTTGCAGGTTCAATTTGTGGTCAAGGAAATGTACCTGATTTGTGGGTTACCTTCCCCTCCCACCAACCCCCCCCCCCAACTGGGTTGCAGGCAGGATGTAACCGGTTGATGTGTATCTCACATCAATATTTATCTCCCCCTCCACTCTCTGAAAAAATATCTTGGAGTGAGGATTTAAAAAAGAAAAAAGTCCCACGCTTCCTTGTCTGTACAGCTGCTTTTATATGCCTAGTGGGATCCAGCTTCAGTCCAGCTGGGCTTGCATACATTAGTCCCACTGGCCCTTGACCTACCATATCTAAAATGTACTCATTTTTCAGGTTCTCATTGCCCCTCAGGAACCCTTCCAACTACTAAGCTTGCCTGCAGACCCCATGTTCTTCCCTAACACCAACAGCCTGCCACGCTATATGCCTTCTGCCTCCCTGTGAGGCAGGCAGGGCCACATAGCCCAGGTATTCCTCCATAGGATTGGGCATACATGTGCTGCTGGAAGACCCAAACCCTGGCCCTCTGGGGCACTCACCATTATAGGATAGTGTGAGGCTTTCCAGAGACACCCAGGAGCTCAGCAGGTGGCACAGTGTCAGAGCTGCCTCTGTTGAGAGTGGGACTGTGAAGAGCTCCAAGGTGGAAATGCTGCGGAATCGTTGGGAGGCCTCCAGCGCTGGAAGCCCCAGGCAGCTGGGATCTGACCCATCCAAAGCTCCACAAGCCACTTCCCCAATCTCCATCTCTTCCCCATCTTCTTTCTCACCAGCCACAATGAAAACAAAGTCATACAGGTCTTCAGACTCTGCACCAGACCCCTGACGAGTGCGAGCACCCTTTTTCCCTGTGGCTCGCTTAAAACGCTTTAAGGGCTTAGGCTGTGGGGTTGAGCTAGCTGGAGCCCTTTTGGATGTGGATGTGGAAGAAGAAGGAGAGGCAGAGGAGGTGGCTGGAGCAGAGGGTGGCTGCTTGGTGCCAGGAGCCTCATTGGAGGTGGCTGGAGGGTGCAGCTCCCTCTTACGGTCTATCCCACCTGCTCTCAGGCTCTCCTGTGTGCTCCGGCGTGTAACCCGAGTGGTGGGTGGGGCTCGGGCCATCTGCTTGGCTTCGCTCTTCCGACGGGAAGCCATCAGGGCTGCAGCGCATCGCTCAGCAGCATCCCTGCGAGGCCTGCGTGAGCCCAGCAGGAGGGAGCTTTCATCTCGGGATGGGGCCCGGCCTCGGGAGGCCTCTCCACAGAGGCGACAGGGAGGGCCACCAGGGCCTGGCTGCCAGAAGCCAGCACTCATGGTGAGGATCAGGATGAAAAGGGCTGACTCAGGCACAGGCCAGGAGTATAGTGACACCTGGTTGACAGCCCCATGGTGAATAAGCTGATGCAACAGCTGTCGAAGTGATTGCTGAGCAGCCACATCAGAGAATAGCAGGTGGCGAAACTTGAGGGTGTGCAGGGAACTGGCCAGGGTCTCCAGAACCCTGCGGTTTGGCTCAGCCACCAGCTCAGTTGCACCCTGCAGCATGTTGCAGATGGTGAGCTGCCGGACATGGCGGGAGCTATGCAGAAGAGGTGAGAAGCGCTGGTCACAAAGACGCCTGTCAGAAGACACATCAATGGTTCCACGTAGAACATGGGAAAAAAAGGCCTCCATAAACTTGGCTCGCCAACAGGTCACACTCTGAAAGCAGAGAACATGCCAGACAGCTGTGATACTAAGTGCTACCCATGGAACCATCATCGTACTAGCTTCCTCCTAGCTATTTATTGTGCCAGGCAACATTCTAAGTAATTTATGCAAATTCATTTAATCCTCACATCTCTGGGGCATGTATTACTACTATAAGCCTCATTTTACAGGTTAAAAAGAAAAAGGCACAAAGGTTATTGCCTGTGATTACACAGGGAAGTGGCAGAATCAAGATTTGAGTCCAGGTCCTGGCAGGATAGCTCAGTTGGTGAGAGCATCATCCTGATACACCAAGGTTATGGGTTCAATCCCCGGTCAGGGCACATACAAACATTAACCAATGAGTGCACAAATTAGTGGAACAACAAATTGATGTTTCTCTCTCAAACACCCAGTAAGAAAGTTTTTTACAAAACACAAAGATTTGAGCCCAGGAAATTTGGTTCCAGAAACCACTTTGCTAAAGTGCTTCACAAGTGAAAGTCACTCAATCCTGTAAATTCTCCCATGTTTGTTTCTAGAATTTGATCCCAACTTACCATTCTTAAAACTACCCACCTTTGTTCAGTAACCTATCACCTCACACCTAACTTTATTAGCTTCCTGGCTGCTCTCTGTTCCCCTTCCCCCATTCCAAACTTTCACAAGTCCACTGGACTTATCTTTGTAAAATACCTGATTACATTATTCTGCTTTATTTTTCTTTTTTGTACATTATCTGTTATAAAATCCCCAATGTCTTCCCACTATCCAGGGTTAATTTGAAGATCCTCACTTTGTCAGGAAAAGCCCTCCACAATATAACCTCTGCCTACCTCAGAAGTTTATTTCCCACACATCTTACTCCATGAATGCTTTGCTCTGGCCAAACTTGATTACCTCACTGACCCAATCTGCTTTCTATGTCCTTTCCTACATTTGCCCAAAATGCTTCCCATTGCCAAACCAAATAGGTTTCCTAAAAGGATCTACTAACCTTTCACACACTGTGTTTGTCTCTCTGTATGCCCCCTTCACCATCCTGCCTCTTTTGTTGGGACTACTCAGGTCTTAGGCATGCCTTATGGTATTGAGTCTCTGCCTATGTACATCTTATCCCAGACATATTAGGAATTCCTGGAGAGCAGGAACCAAATCTTAAATTTGTTTTCTCCAAAGCAATAGTTGTTTGCTTTGATGGGTATGACACTTCATCAGGCTATTCTGATACATTTAGAAGAACTTAAGTACAAGTGACTTTGAACCTTAGTTGCACGTCAGCATTTACTGTGGGACTTTTTTGCCCAAAATTCATACACTGGGTACCCAGACTTGAAGATTCTATGTTACATCTGATAATAAGGTCTGTGCATCTGTTTGTTTTTAAGCCTCCCCTAATGATTTTGATCTTAGAGGTTAGGAATTACTGCTATCTACCCCAAAAGGACACAGACTTCCCTAAGTTGCCATTCTCTCCTAAGGTGCATAGAAAGTTGGCTGACCTTGATACAGGTGCCAGCTCTGCTACTATACTCTGGACCTTTCTGAACTTCTCTTCATCTGTAAAACCTGCTTCACAGGTTTGTTGTGAAGATCAAATGAGGCAATGAAAGTTAAAGTACTTTGTAAACTGTAAAATACAAAATGTAACTTCTGCTGCTGATAATTAGCCAAGATGGGGCAATTGGAAATGGACTTGATGGAGGCAGAGCCTGCTAAGCAGGGTACTTACTCAGCCTGAAGCAAAGGTAATGGGGGCCTGAGTGTTTCCCATGATTAAAAGACACATTGGTACTTACCCGACCTCTATGCATTCCCTCATACCAGAGTGACCCCCAATCTATATCTGAGGTTCTTGGCAGGAACTGGGTCCCTATTATTCTGAGGCAAAGTGTCATTCCCTTTACCCTCACTATTCCCCAAGCTTGCCTGCTGGAATATTAATTAGGAATGACTTCTCATGTTTGAGGTAACTGCATGGCAACAGAGGACCTCTCTCACCAGTAGCAGTTGGGGGCGTTGGGGGAACAGAAAAAAATACCTGGCAACCAAATCTCTACTTAGCAAAAGGGTTATTCCTGAATATAAATCCTACCTCACTCTAGCACTTTTCCTACACATTCACTGGCCACACTCACACCCTTGAAAAACATTGGTAACACTAGCAAGGCTTCAACTTCAAAAATGAGAAGGCTGGATGGTTATTATAGATCTGGGCCTAAAATATGGACAAAGATGTGGACCAAGATATTGTGGCTGTTTCCGACCATGAGGCATGTGAAATATGTAGTTTAGATAACTATATACTGGGCTTTTTCAGACATTTTATTGGTTGATGAAGAGAGTATTGGTTCCATCAGAAATGAAACACTTCAAACTCTCTATCATGTGAGAGCAGCATGATAGTGATTAGGAGCATGTGCTCCTGAGCCAGACTGCCTCAACTTGAATGCTGGGATGTTCTGTTCACAAACTAACCTTAGGCTAGTCACTGCACCTCCTTCTGCCTCAGTTTCATCATTTGCAAAGTGAAGATATACTTACATCATAAAGTTGTGAGGATTAAATGAGTAATAAAGTTAGTTATGACAACTATCTCGGTGGCTTTTATTCTCATGAATTAATGCATGAGCAGACAGCAGTTTTCACTGCATTTTATTCCATCACTACTTTTTAAAATCTATGCTAAAACTTCAAAGCTGAAAAATACCTGAGATCTAGTCCAAGCCACTCATTTTATGGACCTGTATAACTCAATGAAAACTGACTTAAATACTTTCATTTTAGCCCTAACCGGTGTGGCTCAGTGGATAGAGCGTCGGCCTGCGGACTGAAGGGTCCAGGGTTCGATTCCGGGCAAGGGCATGTACCTGGGTTACGGGCACATCCCCAGTAGGGGGCGTGCAGGAGGCAGCTGATCGATGTTTCTCTCTCATCGATGTTTCTAACTCTCTATTCCTCTCCCTTCCTCTCTGTAAAAAATCAATAAAATATATTTAAAAAAATACTTTCATTTTAGCCCTAGCCAGTTTGGCTTAGTGGATAGAGCATCATCCTGAGGACTGAAGGGTCCCAGGTTAGATTCTGGTCAAGGGCACATGCCCAGATTGTGGGCTCAATCCCCAGTGGAGGGCATGCAGGCGGAAGCCAATTAATGATTCCCTCTCATCATTGATGTTACTATTTCTCTCCCCCTTCCTCTCTGAAATCAATTTAAAAAATTATATATATATATATATATATACACAAACACACACACACATATATTTTCATTTTAGTGACAGCAGGGGAAATAAGGCATCACCAAAGAGGTGAAATGATATTTGCCCCCAACATAATCCTTGGCCTATGCACAATGGGCTGGCAGCTCAGACATTGGGGGGAAGGGGAGAAGAGAAGGGGGAGGGAAGAAGAAGTGTGTGTACAAGCTAGGAAGGGCAAAATGTTTTCTTGTACTAAACTATTGTCCACTGTTGCCTTTCTGATGATAGAAATATTTTTTTGTGGAATTATAAAGCAAAAAATCATGTGCAGCCTGGCTGGGGTATCTCAGTGGTTGAGGATAGACCTATGAACCAGGAAGTTGAGGTTTGATTTCCCATAGGGGCACATGCCCAGGTTGCGGGCTCAGTAGGGGACATGCAGTGTACAGCCAATCATGATTTTTTCCTCATCATTGATGTGTCTCTCCCTCTCCCTTCCTCTCTGTATTCAATAAAAATAAAAAGTCATGTGTAAACCAACTCTATGGAGTGTACATATATGTATGTGAATAACCTTAGATACCTGTTTTTATAACATTGAGACAATTCAGAAGTTTCAAAGGCTTTTTTAAAACATTATAGCACCATTTCATTAAACATTTTTACCACCATGTATTTAAATATTTTTAGAATATGACTTTATTAATATTTTGAAAATATGGATGTACTATCCTATATAATAAAACCCTAATATGCAAATCAACTGAATGGAGGAACAACTGGTCACTATGATGTGCACTGACCACCAGGGGGCAGACGCTCAACGCAGGAGCTGCCCCCTGGTGGTCAGTGTGCTCCCACAAGGGAGCCTGGCTGGTGACCACAGCAGCGGTGGTGGGAGCCTCTGCCACCTTCACGGCAGTGCTAAGGACCCCTCAGGGGATGTCCGATTGCTGGCTTAGGCCAACTCCCCGCCGGCAGTTGGACATCCCCCAAGGGGTCCTGGACTGAGAGAGGACGCAGGCCGGGCTGAGGGACAGCCCCCCCCTTGCCACCTCCCCAGTGCACAAATGCCATGCACCGGACCTCTAGTATTTAATAATTCTTGTATTATTGAGTATTTAAATTGTTTCTAGCTTTTTTATATTAAACTTTGCTGTAATGAACATCTGGAAATAAATTTTCATGAGTATCTCAATTTTTATATACTATAAATTCTAAGCAGAATTTCCAAAGAATTGGAATATTTTAAAGACTCTTGACAATTATCACCAGATTGCCCACCAAGAAAGTTGTAACATTTCTGCTCCCACCAATAGCATATTAAAATGCAAGTTTTACCCATCCCTAGAATTACCTTTTAAAACAAAACCAAATCAAAACAAGATTTTACAATATAAGAAGTACAATTTTACTTTCTCATTTTTTATTATTGAGATTGAACATTTTTCACTTTATTGGAGATTTTTATATATTTTGTGACTTATCCAAATCTTTACTCATTTTATTCCACTGGGGCTTTTGTCTTATTCTCTGTATCCCTTTGATTTGCAAATGTTGTTGCAACCATTCTTTCCCAGTTTAGGTATCTTTTAAATTGTATTCATAGTTTTGGCATTTTATATGGTCAAATATGTCCATATTTTCTTATTTGATCCTGTCCACTTAATAATTAGCACTCTGTAGCACCATTAACCTTTATTATTTTTTAGTTGTTTTGTGTTTTTATTTTTTACAATTTAATCTTTAATCCATATAGAAATTATTTTAGTGTATTGTAAATTGAGACTCTATTTTTTCCAAATGGTTAATCAATTACTAGAGAATCATTTATTGAATAATCCTTCATTTCCATACTGCTTTGTCTCCAGAATATCTATAGTACTCTACAGATCTCTAAATACACACACACTAGTACTACAGTTAGAAATACTATTGCTTTATAAGCTGTCAGGAGCTATGTCTAATTTGCTCACCACTGTATTGCTAGAACCTAGTACAGTGCCTGGAACTGAGCAGGCATTCAATAAGTGTTTTCAAATCATGAATGAAGTGACAGTTACTGTCATGCAAAAGTGGGAAGCAGAAGACACCCTCTGGAATAAACGAATATGCTCCAAGTCAGGACCCCTGTCTAGGTGATTGTTAGATCACCAAGCCTGGGGTTTCCTAAATTTCTGAAATGCTTTGAGACACAAAACCCCCCACAATTTAACAAATAGACATTCTTTTTCAGGAAGCTCAAGCTAATGTTGGGGGAAAAAAGCTTTCCCCAAGAGAAAGATATCACAATCTCCATCACTGGCTAGTCAACCACACTGCTTGAGAAACATGGAACAAAGTGAATCTCATGTTTCTTGAAAGGTTGCATGAAGCCGTTACTGTTTTCTAATATTTTTGCATACAATTCTCTTCCTAATAAGGGCTAATTCCTGTACATAGTGCCTGAGGATTTTGTTAGGCCTTAGTGTCATCACACTGAACTCCAGGGGTTGTGTCCAAATCTGAAAGTGAAAAAGCTGAAGGATATGGAGCTGAATATTACTGAACCTAGTGCATCCCAGAAATGCAATCTCCAGTTCCGGATAAGAGCTTGTTTCCTTGTCACTTGGCCTCATTCACCATATAAATCCCAGTTCAAACACTCTTTCCTAGAAAAGATTTTTTTGTTCTCTTTCCCCTCTGCCTCCTTGCTACTCTCTATCACACCACTTACCCTACCACACATGATGTATTTCCCCACTAAACTGATAATTCCTCAATATTAGGAATTGTGTATGTATTTCCAATATCCAGCCTATGATCTGGTATGTGGTAAGTTTTAGTAAATGTTTATTGAACTCAATCTGTCCTGTCACCTAATTATAGAGTAAAAAATAAAGTTCTGCTTAAATGAGATCTCTAATGAGTTATAGCTGAACCAATGAATAACAGAATCTCAGGGTTAAAAGGAGCCCTAAAACTCATCTTGTTCAAACTTTTACCATGTTGAATTTCCTCTACAATATCCTTGTGTCAAGTAGTTATCTAGGATCTATTTGAACACTTAGAGATGGAAAGCTTCTTACCACTGGAATTCGCATGTTTCATCACCAATAAGCTCAGAGTTTAAAACTTCTACACTCAGTTTAGCAAACATTTATCCTCCTTTAGCTTCCACACAGAACAAGTAAATTAATCCCTCTTTCATGAGACAACCATTCAAATATTTCAAAAGAGTTCATGTTCCCCAAGTCTTCTCTTTTTTCAGGAAAAACATCTCCAGTCTTCCATATGTGACTCACATGATGTGGCTTTGACTTCTTTCTCCATACTCCAGGAGTAGCCTGACTACTGCAGAGCCAGGCAGGTCTACTATCCCCCTTGTCCTTCGGCCTTTATTATAGTTACATTAGTTCACATAGCTCAGGGTACAGTCTCTATATGAGTGGCTTTAGCACACTGTTGACTAAAACCCCTTAATTTTTTATATAAGCCAGACCCCTCCATCCCCTACCCTGAGATCACCCAATTGGAATTTTTTTAGACTCAAAGAGTTGGCCCTAGCTGGTTTGGTTCAGTGGATAGAGCATCGGTGTGCAGACTGAAGGGTCCCAGGTTCGATTCTGGTCAAGGGTACATGCCCAGGGTTGTGGCTTGATCCCCAGTAGGGGGTGTGCAGGAGGCAGCCAATCAATGATTCTCATCATTGATGTTTCTATCTCTCCCTTCCTCTCTGAAATCAATAAAAATAAAATAAAAAGAGTTGGCTTATCATGTTAAATTTTATCTTGTTAAGTTTGACCATTGCTTCAGGCCTATTAAGACCTCTGTGAATCGGGGTTCTGCCATCATTGTGATCACTACCTTTCTCTGTTTTGTGTCACCTGTAAACACAGTGAGCAAGCAAGTCAGTGACAAAGGCCAAATGGTGAGGGATCTTATGATAAGCCATCAGAGCTCTCCTCCCACATTCAATCCATTCCTCCCTGCACTTTACCCATACACAACTTATGTTTGTGTACTGCTCCTGCTTTCACTGTGCAAAGTCAGGCCAGAGTTCTACCTGATGTCTTAACTTACTTCCAGACCGGAAGGCCTTGTCTTCATCAGTTCATCCCATAGTCGGCGCCAGATGGCCTGAGTGGAGAGGCCTGTAGGGAGAAACATCACATTTACTTGGCTGCTCCTTGGCCACCATGAGTGAAGTATATCAGCCTTTTAATGTCCTTCTCTGGATTCACAAGAGCAACTGGCTCTAAAGACAAACTGCCTTGGTTTAAATATCAGCAAACCACACTCTAGCTATGTGACCTTGGGCAAGTTACTTAATTTTCTGTTCCTTAGTTTCCTTATCTGTAAAATGTAGTTAATAATAACTGTTTCACAGAACTGTTGAAAAGTTTTAATAAGTTTCTTCAGGTAGAGTGCCTAGTACAGTGCTTGGCACATCAGGGTTAATTAGATAAATGTTAGTTCTTAACAGATGTGTCCAATGCGGGGCTTGGGAGGCAACTTGGTAAAACAGAAAAACAAAGATTCAGAAGATTTGGGTTCTAGTCTGGCTTTGCTATTAATTGTGGTTTGACTGTGGTCTCACTTTTATTAGTATACCAGGAATCACACACTTGTTTTGTTTTATAGGGCACTGAGGAATCAGATAAGAAAGTAGGTGTGAGGGTACTTTTTGAAAATCCTGAAGTTTTACACAGGTATCAGGTGTAATATTTACCTGAAGAACATTATGGTGTCTTGCTTACAATCATTCACTGAGAAAAAGAGAGAAAGACACTCACCTTTCTTGAGGGCAGTTTCCTCAATCCTCTCCAAGTAATATATATTGAGCAGAGGTAAGATGCTTTGAAGTATTGGGCCTGGGAGGGCTACAAAAACCAAAACACAAAATTTACTTTTTTCTGCCAAGGTTCTAAGCATTATTTATCCTATTGGGGGGAAAAAAAGAAGAAAAAGAAGAAGAGCAAACTTTTCTTTTGACAAATGGAACCTGTAGACATGAACCTAAAGATAATTCAAACTCTGGTCCACTTATCTTTAGCCACTTAGTTGGCAGCTAGAATTCCATGGCCTTACACATTTACAAGGGTGAGACAATCCCACAAAGCAAGCTAGTATGCTCATTTAGGAGCTGGTCAGTTTGCTTCTGTCCAAGCATAATGAATGATCCTACATTTAAAAAGTCCTGTTGAATATGTGTGATTAAATAAGTCCTTCATAATCTGGGTCCTACAAACTTCTCCAGCTCCCTGCTTTGTCTCCTACACTTCAGCCACACTAAACTACTTTTTTCATTTATATAAGGTGTTACCCTGCTTTCTGCCTCTGTACATGAGATTCACTTTCTTAAGCTGTTCTCCCCATCAGGAATATCCTTGTCACTTTCTGAATAACAACTACTCATCTTTTAAGTATCACATACACTTTATTAAGCCTTTACTGAATTCCCTTCCCATTCTTCCAGGTTGGCTACTTCCATTCTTTGGGCACCCTCTATGTCCAAAACTAGTACTTTCCTAAGAAGAATAGAAATAGTTAGGCTCTATACTCAAAATTCACTATATCTTTTATTTATTTATTTTTCATGTATTTTCAACCTCTCTAGAGAGACTAAATTCATATTTTCCTTTTTCCTCTTTTTTTTTATTTCTCTCTACTTAGCATTGAAATCAATGTTACATCTTTTATTATTATTTTGGTTTATTTTGTTCATTTGAATCTCCTTTTCTACTTTTTCTTTATGTTTGGTTCTATGCATAGTGAAGCTTGAGGCTATTGGTACAGATATTCACTAACATAAAACTTCATTTATTTGGTTTATAAGCCATAATCTTATTTTACTTCTTCCTGAGTCTGAGGAGAAATCTTAGAAAAGTCTATTGAGATTCAGGTTATAAACACACTACTTAATTACTGCACAAGGTTAACCACAGAGTCTGCTGTCACAATAGAAATACTCAGAAGAGGGCCTGAAAGAAGCCTTCATACTTCCACCCCATGAACTCTCTTGCCCTGACCCGGAATCAAACTGTGATCTGGTTCATAGATTGATGCTTAACCACTGAGCCACACCGGCCAGGCTAGATCTATCCTTTGAGAACAATTCAAATATTACCTCTTCAGAAGAAGCTAATGTCAGTAACCTCTGCAATTGGAAGTAGTCT
>NW_005871270.1:364957-489322 GCF_000147115.1 Myotis lucifugus | reverse complement strand
GCTCACTGCCAGAGGTAGCCCTCACCCCGCGACTTACCCACACCCCGCTCTCCAGAACCCCCATATGGGCGCTCACCGCCCGCCCGCACAGCTCGAACAGGGCGGGGGGAGCGCTGGGGCCCGAGGCCGAGCTCTTTGCTGGCGCCGCTCCGGGACGTGGCCTCCATGGTCGTTGCCGCCGCTACCTCACAGAACCAGCAACTCCGGGCGCGCCAGGCCTCGGGCGCCGCCATCTTGGGGAGGTGCGCGAGCCCGAGAGTGACAGCCGCGGGCCGCCATCTTGAAAAGGTCAGCAGTTAGGACGGTTTCATCAGCGATGTGGGTGAGAAGGAGAACTGCGCTAAAGGAACAGCGAGGAGTCCGCCTACTTACAAAGTTTCCTGGAGGGCAGTATTTCAAATAAATCCCTACCTCAACATATTGGGGTCTGGCGGGACGAAAGAGACATTGCTTGGTAAATCCTTCTCAGGTGGAAATACCAGCCACCCCTCGCCCCTGCCTGTGGACGGTGGTACATGCCAATCCGAGCGTATGTTCGGGGCTGCGAGGAGTCTGCCGCACTTCCGGCCAGGTCGCCGGATATCCGCCGAGTGACCCTTGCAAGTCCTTCTTGGTTCTGAAGTGGGGCAGGCGCTGCTGTGACTGCTCGTGTTAAATCCAGAACCGTAGGCAGACATGGGGCTGGAGGACGAGCGGAAGATGCTGACCGGGTCCGGAGACCCCAAGGAGGTAAGGCCCGGCGGGGGCGGGGAGCGGGACCGAGCCCGCCCAAACCCGCCCGGGGCCCTCGTGGCCCCGCTTCCACCTCCCTCCCGCTGGAGTGTGCGGGGCAGGGAGCGCTGGCTCCCTTGACCCCCAGAATCCGTCGAGTGACCTTGGGCGAGTAGATGACTAGTCTTGGGGCCTCGACCTTCCTATTCTGTGACTATGGTGAAGAGCGACAATGCTGTGTTGACTACTTTTGGAAAAATACCATCTCCAGCCCTGGCTGGTTTGGCTCAGTGGACGGAGCGTCGGCCTGCGGACTGAAGGGTCCTGGGTTCGATTCCGGTCAAGGGCACGCGCCTGGTCCTGGGTCCCCACAATTGGCATGGTCGGTCCCCAGTAGGGGGCGGGCAGGAGGCCGCCGATCAACGATTCTCTCTCATCATTGATGTTTCTATCTCTCCCTCTCCCTTCCCCTCTGAAATCGATAAAAATACGTTTTTTAAAATACTACCTATATTTTTGACTTGACGTGTTTGGGGAAGCAGCTCCGGTCCGGAACCGCTGCCACATACACCTTCTGTGGAGGTTCCGGAGACGTGCCTTTACACCGGTTTCTGTGAAGAAGTGGTTTCTTTTTCTTTGAGGGGTCAGTGGGAAGGTATCTTTCTTTGGGGACAGTGTAGGAATGTGCGGCATAAGGGAGTTCTTTTCCAGAGTAAGAACGCCGATGTAGTAAGTATTGCCTGCTTCCTGTCCCGAGTGCTTTATGTGTGCTCATCCGTGTAAGCCACGCAATCGGCCGACGAGGTATTAGATGCGGGTACTGCCCTGTCACCGGTGAGGAAACGAGCGCAGAGAGGGTAAGCGTCTTGTCTGAGGACACACAGCTCCTGCATCCGGAGCCAGGGACTGAACCGAGGAGCAGGCCCCGGGCTCAGACTCAGCCACAGGGCGGCACAGCCGTGCAGACGCAGTCACATTTCCCATCCTCTGCCAGTTTTGTGCTTGTGGGTTCGGGATAGTTGGAAACTAACTTATCCCATAATTTTTCCTAGTCTTACTGTTTCCAGAAAGAGGACCAGAAAGACGTGGAGCCAGCCCTAGGAAGTTCAGGGAGGATATTAGACACTTCAGTAGGGCTCACCACAGCGGCAGATGAGACACAGAAAGTGAATAAGTAGTCAGTTTTGAATTTAAGAAAACGGAGGTCTCCCGGAGATTAAATCTTTTTAGTTAGTGTGATGTTGGTTTTTCTCACTGACTGGAAGTTTTACAGGAAGTATTCCATAACCAGACTTGTAGTTGGGTTTGTTTTTCCAAAACAAGCCATGATACTTTTGACACAAAATTATCAAAGACACAGAACAATTAATGTCGTAGTATTGCTAATGGGGGGGATGATATAAAGGTCTTGCTTCTAGGATAATTGATTTCTGGTTTCTAACTCAGGCAGAGTGTGATTTGTGTTCTTCTTTAAACTTTTTTTAGTATGGATTTTCTTTAAAGAGCAAGGTCAAGAAACTTTACTTAATGGAAAACTAGAATTTTTCCTCCTAAATAACATCTTTATGTTTATTTTTAAGTGTGTTTATTGATTTCAGAGAGGAAGGGAGAGAAAGATAGAAACATCAATGACACGCCCCCTACTAGGGATCGAGCTCACAACCTGGGCGTGTGCCCTTGACCGGAATCGAACCCAGGATCCTTCAGTCCACAGGCCCATGCTCTGTCCACTGAGCCAAACCAACCAAGGAAACATCTTTATGTTTAGAAGAGGCCTTTGCCAATTGTGGGAATAAATGAACCTGCCCTACCCGTCGTAGCTTTCATGGGCTTTGTTTTGGTCCCTACTTTGAAGGACATGGTAGAGAATGAGCCAGGTTGTGTTGGAATTTTGGAAACATATTGAGGGATGGCTGAGCTAGTTCTTTTATTTCCTTCTATACCTTCTCTTTCCCTTCTCCCAAATGTGGAACATGTGTGACAGGTTGAAATACTGATCAGATAGACTCTTTGCCCCAGATTTAGGTCTATGCTGATGCTCCCTTAGGGAATTTTTTTTTTTTTTACATTGTTCTCTTTGGAAGACAAAACTAAGTTTGAGAATGTGCACCAGAACCGGAAATAAATAGGAAGGGCCTGGTGTTTCCAAGCTTGTGGATGGAGGCATGTATCAACATCTTATATTGAGAGTCTACTTAGAGCCCTGGAGTTTCACAAGCCAAAAAGCAGTGGCTGTAACCATCTTTAGTTAAGCTCTGGCTAAAGGAGAGTTTTGGTCTGGCCATTTTCATATTCCCAATTCAAGTTCAGAGTCTAGAAAAAAATGTTAGTTTTTCTCCTAACTTGGTTTTAGGATGTAAGGACTAAATTTAGCTATTTCTAGTAATAATGGGACTCACCAGAATTTAGAACAAAATACTTTTTTAATGTTCCATATGAACGTATGGCAGCTTGAATTTATATCAGAAAATGTATAATTGCTGTTACGTCTCAACTGGGAGTCCCTTAGGGCTGTTGTGATTAATCAAATCATATGAAAGTGCTTTATACACAAAAGTGTTGTGCATTCTTTAGGTCAGCGGTTGCCAACCTTTGGGACCTCCCGGACCACCTATGGCGACCGCTGCTTTAGGTTGTTGCTAATGAAAGTGAGATAGTCTGTCCTTGTTGAAGTGTACCCAGGATTTGTTTTAACGAGGTATGGTAAGCTTACAGACATTGAGAGGATTGTTTTTGAAGGAAGAGTTTATTACGTACTAGAGGCCCGATGGACGAAATTTGTGCAAAGGGCTTGGCCCTCGCAGCCCTGGCTTTGTCCTTTGTCCGGAAGGTCGTCCAGAAGGTCTTTCAGCTGTCCAGTCTAATTAGCATATTACGCTTTTGTTATTATAGATAGTTCCCCGAAGAACTTAGAGTAATAAGGCCATACCATCTAGGACCACATAGAGAAGTGCCTGGACCACTCAGGAGCAGAAGGAGAAGGAGCAGGGGAAACCAGAGCCTTGGTTTCTAAGGGAAGGAAGGGGTGAGGCAGGATAGGCAAGCTTTAGCAAGGTTAGGATTGGGTAGTTAGAATCATTTCAGTTGCCTCTGGGCTAGGGAAGTGGTCCCTAGTTGTTTGGTACTTGGCCCTGGGGTGGTTAGGGCAGGGGCAATATGGTTTCCTGTGGAGAGTTAGATAAGTAAGTTGTTGGTTAGGGATTTGGATTGGTTGTTTTGCATATGAGAGGCATGTCCCCAGGCAAGTTGTTGCTATCTCTAGAAATTAGCCAGCCCTGGGAGGGGCTGTCTCTAGGATTGGCAGGGCCCCTAAAATGTCAAAACATCATAAAATACAGAAATTTATTTTTTTTTTTTATTTTTTTTTATTTTTTTTAAAATATATTTTATTGATTTTTTACAGAGAGGAAGGGAGAGAGATAGAGAGTTAGAAACATCGACCAGCTGCCTCCTGCACATCTCCCACTGGAGATGTGCCCGCAACCCCAGGTACATGCCCTTGACCGGAATCGAACCCGGGACCTTTCAGTCCGCAGGCCGACGCTCTATCCACTGAGCCAAACCGGTTTCGGCAAAATACAGAAATTTAAAAACATGGTTAATATAATGTCTATCATCAGTAATTACAAGATCAATATGATTGGGAATACATATGTCATAAAAATGCTGCTAACATTAATTTTGTTTTCCTTTTGTAGGAGGAAGAGGAGGAGGAATTAGTGGTAAGAGCTGTCTCCGTTTTGGAACCATCACAATAAAAGGAAGTTTGCGCTTCATAAAACTCTGAAGCCATTTTGAGAGTCTCTGTATTTGACACTTGGAGAGAATGGGAGTGGGAAAGGCCTTTACTTCCTATGCAGGGGAGTGTTTGGGGTGTGGGCCTGGGAAGCTGGGTCTTTTCTGGGTTTGGGGCTTCTCCAGTTGTGTCAGGGAGCAGAGCAGCGTTTTGAGGGCCTGGCACTCAGTCCTCTGCTGTTCGTGGTTTAATAATTCTGAAAGGACCATTCCCTGGACGGCCCTTCTCTATGTTAACATTGCCTTTCTAGCTGGGATGCATAGGCCTTGCTGACAGATTGAAAGTCACAGGCATTACATAATCCCAAATGCTGTGTTAACAAGTAAGGCCTCCTCTAGATCTTCAAGTTCGGCCAGGTTTCCTTTATCACCTTATTTTTCAGATAGGACTGAGGCTTTCAGTGCACACTGGCAACCTTGGAAGGCAGAAATGTGAAACTTTTTCCTACTCTTAGCATCAGAATTGAATGAGACCCCATTCTGCCATTTCTGGTGGCAGTGTGGCTCTGCCAGCTGGCCTTCTGCCCGGTAATTCAGAGGCAGCACCTTGCCTTGGTTAGTGGTTGTATTAATCAAAGCATATGGTTTGTAGATCGCCACCTGAAACCCCCATTTTGTTTTCTGTTTTGTTTGTTTGTTTCTCCATCAGGATCCCCTGACAACAGTGAGAGAGCAATGCGAGCAGCTGGAGAAATGTGTAAAGGCTCGGGAGCGGCTAGCGCTCTGTGATGAGCGCGTTTCCTCCAGGTCACAAACGGAGGAGGACTGCACGGAGGAGCTCTTTGACTTCTTGCACGCAAGGGACCACTGTGTAAGTCAGCCTAAAGTCAAGAGGGGAAAAGCTTACAGTGGCCAGGGAAGACCTGGTTCTGACAACCTTTTCATCCTAGCATTTATTGTGGCCCAGTATATGTCAGGTACAATACTGGGCACTTTGCATAAGTAATCTTACATAATCCTACCACTTTCACTTGAGGCAGATATCATCCCCATGTTA
Organism: Myotis lucifugus; assembly: GCF_000147115.1. Taxonomy (NCBI): domain Eukaryota; kingdom Metazoa; phylum Chordata; class Mammalia; order Chiroptera; family Vespertilionidae; genus Myotis; species Myotis lucifugus. Next base: position 483,819 of record NW_005871270.1, on the reverse strand, counting down.
CAGATAAGAAACTGAGGCTCAGAGTAGAGAAATGATATCCCAACTTGTACTGCTAAACAGTGGGGAAGCTGGATTTTGTACTTTTAAGTAACCGGCTGTTCTTTAAAATAATGTATATCTTCCAGTGTGTCTTTTACATAGCAGTTAGTCCAAAAAGTTTTTTTTGTGGGTGTTTTTTTTTTAAGTAAAATTGCTTGACTTTATGACATAATAATAAGGTATTTTAAATTATAGGGTAGACACACTCTCCCTCTGTCTCTAAAAGATCAAATAAAAAAACATTAAAAATAATAATAAAATAAATTATAGGGTAGGCAAAGTTTGATATGGTTGCTTATGTTAAAACCGATTGGGTGGCTGATAAGCATTATGAAAAGATGTTCAATACCATAGCTATCAGGGAAATGCAGATCAAAACCACAATGAGATACTACTTCACATCCACTAGATCAGCGGTCGCCAACCTTTCGGACCTCACGTGGTCCGCGGGCCACCAGTTAGCGACTGCTGCACTAGACTGACTCCTATCAAAAAAATAGGTAACAAGTGTGGGCCTATGTGGAAAAATTGGGAACCTCATGCACTGCTGATGGGAATGTAAATTGGTACAGCCTGTAGAAAACAGTGTCATTTTTCAAAGGGTTAAAGATAGAGTTACCCAGCAGTTCTACTCAGGTATATACCTAAGAGTCATCGATCAGCTGCCTCCTGCACACCTCCTACTGGGGATCGAGCCTGCAATGTGGGCATGTGCCCTGACTGGGAATCGGACTGTGACCTCCAGGTTCATGGGTAGATGCTCAACCACTGAGCCACACTGGCCCAGCAGAATCATTATTCTTAATAGCCAAAACGTAGAAACAACTTAAGTGTCCATGAACTGATATATCCATATAGTGAAATATTCTTTGGCAATAAAAAGAAATCAAGGCTCGGGCCGGGTAGCTCAGTTGGTTAGAGTCATCCCTATACACCAAGGTTGCAGGGTCATTCACTGGTCAGGGCACATATAAGAATCAGCCAACTGCCTGGCCATTGAGTAATGGTTTGAGCATCGACCTAGGAACCAGAAGATTACAGTTCAATTCCTGGTCAGGGCACATGCCCAGGTTGCAGGCTCATTCCCCAGTAGTGGGTGTGCAGGAGGCAGCCAATCAGTGATTCTCATCACTGATGTTTCTATCTTTCCCTCTTCCTTCCTCTCTCTGAAGTCAATAATAACATATCTTAAAAAAAAAAAAAAGAATTAGCCAATGAATGTATAAATAAGTGGAACAGCAAATCTGTTCTGTCTCTTCCTTCCCTCTCTCTCAAAAATAAAAAAAAGGAAATCGAGCACTTTACCCCAAACTCTAAACATAGAATTACTATATTGCTCTAGCAGTTTCACTTCTGTGTATATACCCAAAAGAATTGAGACTTTGTTCAAGGACTTGAAAAATATATTTATGCATGCATGTTCATAGCAGCATTCACAATATCCAAACGGTGGATGCAACCCGAGTGTTCGTTAATGGATAGATAAACAAAATATGAAACTTAAAGACATACTAAGTGAATCAATCAATCACAAAAGGACAAATGTCATTCCACTTATATGAGATACCTTAAGTAGTAAAATTCATAGAGACAGAAATTAGAATGGTAGTTGCCAAGGTTTGAGGGAAGGGAAAATGGGGAATTATTATTTAATGGGTACAGAGTTTCAGTTGATGAAGGTGAAAAAATTCTGGAGATTAATGATGGTGGGACAGTATGAATGTACTTAATGCCACAAAAATGTATTGTTAAAAATGGTTATTTTTATGAGCAAAGCACTAGATTAAGATCTGGGAGTGAGACAGGCATGGTCTCTTTCTTCATTATGAGCCAGAGAACAGTTAGTAAATTGGTAAGTCTCTTGGGTTTAACCATCTTAGGATAGCCTTCAGCGACCAAAAATTTAAAGAGGCTGTGCATCTTTTAACTTTATTCAGTATTTATCACTTTCAGAAATGACCTTATGTCTATATTATATTTCTCTATTATCTCTAAGTTCCATAAGAGGTGGAGATATTATTGTGTTTACTGTTGTAACTCACTTAGCACTTAGAATGGTACCTGGCATTTAGAATTGTATAAATATTTGTGGAATTGATAAGCACTATGATATGGGAGGTATATGTTTCTGTGGGGAAGACAGAGGAGGAACAGATTTGTGTAGAAATAGGGCCTAGAGAAGCCTTTCATGTTAACTTAAGTTCTAAAGGAAAAGATGAAAGAAAATGGAAAAGAGCGTTCCAGGTAGAAGGGAGATTCAGGTCACAGGGGAGTTCACTGTGGCTCAGGAGTGGTGTGAGTATGTGAGAAGGGGAATCGTGAGAGAAGGGACAGGACCAGTCTAGGTTATGCAGAACCCTGTAAGCCATGACATTAAAACTGCCAATTAATGACTTCCTTTCTTTCCTCCTTCTAGGTGGCCCACAAACTCTTTAACAGCTTGAAATAAATGTGCAGATTAATCACCCTTGGACATCAGGATATTTCCTTGTGGTTTTGAATATGCCATTTGTTTCTTATTTGTGTAACTGTAAGTTCATGTGAACACCTCATGGATTTTGGTTAGGCAAGTTGCTTCTATGTACTTAGGAGTGATTACATCTTAATAAAAGTCCAGTAATCTGCAGACCTTTATTTTAATTGGATTTTTTTATTTGAAATTTGAAGCATAAGGATAGATAATAACCCCTCTGTACCCATCACCTAGTATGTATCTCTTTAATGATAAGGACAGTATTTCTTTGATGCCATTATCACATTTAAAATGAACAGTAATTGCTTAATACCATTATTAAATACCCAGTTCATACGAAAGCTTATTTTAGAAGTGTCTTTTGACAGTTTTTTGGTCTTGGTTCCCAACAAAGTTGCTTTTCTTAAAAGGAGTGATGAGGGGATAGGTTTGTGGTTTGTGTAGGGAGGGTTATTGGAGTCTAAGGAAGGTGAGAATGGAGGGGCACCCAGGTAGGTGGTGCTGGCAGTGAGAGATTGGTTACCGTACCAATCTGGGTAGGTGGGATATTGAAGATAATGGGAGCTAGCAGAGAATGAAATTACAAATACAGAAAAGGAAAAAAAAAACCAGAATGAACCCTGCAGAGTTAAGGTATTGGTATAAACTAAGTAAATACAGATTTCAGTGTAAGTAAATATATATGCCAATATGTGTCCATGCAGGGAATATATGTTTTCCCTAGCTCAGCCCACAAAGAGGGCTTCATTCTCCAATAAAAGAAACCAGATCCCCTTGGAGAAATGGGTGATTCCAGGGCTAGGCAGGGAAAATACAAGAAAAACCATTTTCCAGAAAGAAGGAAGTACTCAAAGAACAATAGGAATGTGTCAAAAGTACATAAAACCACTATTCAAATCTGGGACAATTTGAGAATCAAAATATGTGATGACAACCCTGGTGGGGTAGCTTGGTTGGAGTGTTATTTTTCAATCCTCAGGTAAGGATTTAAAAAAAAAAATGTGTATGTGATGAAAGCATTAGATTATGGCTCATTGAATAAAATAGGAATCCATGAATCTGTATTAATATAAATAAGTGAATCAGTTGAACGTTGGGGAGGAAAGGGATACATATTAATTACAAAAGGAGAAAGTAACTGGAGAAGCTTGGCAGGCAGTAACTTGGATTAAAGCAATTTGACATTGCCCTAACTGGTTTGGCTCAGTGGATAGAGCGTCGGCCTGCGGACTGAAAGGTCCCAGGTTCGATTCCAGTCAAGGGCATGTACCTTGGTTGCGGGCACATCCCCAGTAGGAGGTGTGCAGGAGGCAGCTGATCGATGTTTCTAACTCTCTATCCCTCTCCCTTCCCCTCTGTAAAAAAAAAAATCAAAATATATATATTTTTAAAATTAGACATTGCCCTGACCGGTTTGGCTCAGTGGATAGAGTGTCGGCCTGCAGACTGAAGGGTCCCAGGTTCGATTCCCGTCAAGGGCTTGTACCTTGGTTGCGGGTACATCCCCAGTGGGGAGTGTGCAGGAGGCAGCTGATTGATGTTTCTCTCTCATCGATGTTTCTAACTCTCTATTCCTCTCCCTTCCTCTCTGTAAAAAATCAATAAAATATATTTTTTTAAAAATTAGACATTGTAGCCGAAACCTGTTTGGCTCAGTGGATAGAGCGTCGGCCTGCGGACTGAAGGGTCCCAGGTTCGATTCCGGTCCAAGGGCATGTACCTGGGTTGTGGGCACATCCCCAGTAGGAGATGTGCAGGAGGCAGCTGATCGATGTTTCTCTATCATCAATGTTTCTAACTCTCTATCTCTCTCCCTTCCTCTCTGTAAAAAATCAATAAAATATATTTAAAAAAAAATTAGACATTGTACAGAATAATCCTCACCATGTCAAGGTTGTGAAAGTGAAGGAAATACTGAAGAAGTGTTCCAGATAGACTACAGAGACAATGCAACACGTAATTCTAAACTGGATTCTGTTATTAAGGGCCTTATTGAGACAATTGGTAAAGTTAAATGGAATCTAAATTTTCTATCGCAGTTATATATCAATGTTAAAGTTGAAAATTATTAAAAACCAAACCCCAATAAAGTCCCAAATGTGTAGAACAGAGGCTGACTTCAGACGTAAAAGTCAATAGCTAGTGCTGTTAGCCATCACAATCCCATGCCTAGTGTTGGGACTTAACATATTTCCCCATAAAAACAGTAAATGGTAGTGATGAGGCTGAGGCTCTGAGGACTGCTAGTAGTGTATGTTGCTCAAGGGATAGGGAAAATGTTCCCAGTTCCATTTGGTGAGACAGGCTAGGTAAGCACTGTCAAATAGAATACTCTGCAATAATGGCAAAGTTCTGTTGTGCATTGTCCAATACGCTAGCCACTAGCCATATGTGGGTTTTGAGCACTTGAAATGTGGCTAATGTGATTAAGGTACTGAGTTTTAAGATTTATTTCATTATAATTAAAATTTGAATTAATTTATATTCAAACAGTCTTGTGGCTGGTGGTTACCATATTAGACAGTGGAGGTCTAGCAGTTGCAAACACAACCACTTGAGTGGTAACTGAGAGAAGCAGGCCCAGTAGGCATTGGGAAACTGCTTCTGCACTATAGTCAGCTACTGCTATGTGAGAATGCTTATCCAGTGTTGCTTGATCACTTGTTAAGGAGCTAGAAATCCAAGTTTTAGATGAAATTTAATTTTCAAATGAGGACAAATAACTTTTAAAGCTTTAGGCCAAATTAAACACATCTATGGATTGCAACCACTGGTGCACGTGAGAAAAACCTATATGCAAATATTTATACACCAAAGAAAGTGAGCCATGCCAAAAATGAGTGCCTTGTGCTTCAGAAGTAATCAGCAGACTGATACTCAGTATAGACAACAAGACTAAGGAAAGCTTCATAGAGAAACATGACAACGGAGCTGAGAATCTGAAGGATTTATGTTTGCAAAAATGGGGCAAAGAGCCACTTGAACCTAGGTGCTCTTTCAACCTATTGTCCTAGCTAGAGGGATGGCCAGCATTTCCCAGCCATTTCTGACTTAAAACCCATTTCATGGTGATCTCACAAATACCTTTACAAATGGCGACATTATATTTGTTGTATGTAATCTGATGATTTTCAAACAATTTTAATTTCCAAAGAGAGCAAAGCTGAAATTTTGTAGTAAACATCCTTAATTCATTACTAAGATCTTAGTGTTTCCTAAAATGTTACTAGTTTTATCAGGAGGGAATTACCCAGAGGAAGAGCTCCCGAATTCTGCTTAGAGGGTGCTTGAGTCTGTTGCTGAGTACTAAGCTGCCAATGAGGATGGTGAAACTCCATGTATCCAGACAAAGAACTACTGGATAGCTATAAACACAGTAATTCCCAAAGTTAACAGAGGACTGGGAGATGTTCGAATTTTGACCAGCTAATATGGGGAGTTCCTGTTGAATTTTTTGAACACGTGGAATACTGAACTTGAACTCCAGAAGGGGACACCTCAGCATAAAGCTAAAACTAGCCGTGGAGAGGCTACTTACAAATCTTAAAAAGGAGCCATGAAAGGATCAAGCTGATTAACAAAAAAACCTGACTGCTTGCCAGAACAAAGTTCAAGACATTTTAGCCCGGCTGGTGTGGTTCAGTGGTTGAGTGTTGATCCATGAACCAGGAGGTCATGGTTTGATTCCCAGTCAGGGCACAAGCCTGGGTTGATTCTCATTGATGTCTCTCTCTTGCTCCCTTTTCCTTCCTTTGTGAAAAAAAAAAAATTTTTTTTAAAAAGACATTTTAAAGGAAGACAACAAAATTCAGCATTCAACAATGTAAATTTCATAGCACTAAGAATTCAATTAAAAATTGCTAGATAGCCCTAACTGGTTTGGCTCAGTGGATAGAGCATCGGCCGGAGGACCAAAGGGTCCCAGGTTCGATTCCGCAAGGGCACATGCCTGGGTTGCGGGCTCGATCCCCAGTGGGGGGCATGCAGGAGGCAGCCAATCAATGATTATCTCTCATCATTGATGTTTCTATCTCTCCCTCTCCCTTCCTCTCTGAAAGCAATAAAAAAATATTTTTAAAAAATTGCTAGACATGCAAAGAAGCAGGTAAATGTGACCAAGAGAAAACAGTCAATAAAAACAGACCCAGCCCTAGCCAGTTTGGCTCAGTGGATAGAGCGTCGGCCTGCGGACTGAAGGGTCCCGGGTTCGATTCCGGTCAAGGGCATGTACCTTGGTTGTGGGCACATCCCCAGTAGGGGGTGTGCAGGAGGCAGCTGATCGATGTTTCTCTCTCATCGATGTTTCTAACTTTCTATTCCTTCCCCTTCCTCTCTGTAAAAAATCAAAAAAATATATTAAAAAAAAAAACAGACCCAGAATGACAGAGATGATAAAATAGTATACAAGGACTATGAAATTGCTATTATAGCCCTAGCTGGTTTGGCTCAGTGAATAGAGTGTCAGCCTGTGGACTGAAGGGTCCTGGGTTTGATTCTGGTCAAGGGCATATGCCGGGGTTGTGGGCATGATCCCTGTTGGAGGCGTGCAGGAGGCAGCCAATGATTCTCTCTCATCATTGATGTTTCTATCTCTCCCTCTCTGAAACCATTAAAAAAATATTTTTAAAAAAGAAATTGCTATTATAAATATACTGAAGAATTTAATGGAGATCAACATAATGAGAGAATTGGAAAATATAAAAATGAATCAAATAGACTATATGGAGCTTAAAAATACAACATGTGAAGAAAAAAACCCCCCAACAATTATCTGCCCTGGCTGTGTGGCTCAGTTGGTTGGAGCATCATCCTGTACCTTAAAAGATACATAGGTTGTGGGTTTGATTCCTGGTTGGAGCATGTATGGGAGACAACCAATTGATGTTTCTCACTCCCTCTGTAAAAATAAAACATATACTCAAGTGAAGAATTTAAAAATAATAATAAAATAAAAATACAGTGGCCTTGCTGTGCACCGGAGCCCAAAGACCCACCATGATGTGTGGGCAGAGCAGGAATGGAGGCAAGAGGCCTCTTAAAGCAGAGGGGAGCTGAGGTGTGGACCTGAGGAGAGGAAGGTAGCCCAACTGGAGCCTACAGGGGTTTAGGTTTTGAAGAGCTTGCCTTGTGAAATTATCAGCTGGGACACTGCTAACTTGCTGCAGCCGAGAGTTCGTGGACACCTGCCAGCAAAGGTACCCTCTTATTTCTAAGCAGAGCACCTGGCAGGATGTCCCTGCAGAATGTGGAGGAAAGAGCAGAGGGCTTGGATCCTAGAGGCTGCCAACAAGTCCTGGCCACCCTGTCCCAGCTTGTGTCCTGAAGGGACCTCTATATCTCTGGGGGCTTAACTCTTGCAACCTCTCTGCAGAGTCATACAGCGACATAGCCACAGTGACAAATGCACAGAGGGCCCTGGAGCCTCCTGGGTTCGTGAAAATGGGGCCCACACACATCAACTGCAGAGACCGTCCTGATTCCCCATCCGGTCTGTTCCATCCTGGTGGCAGGGATGACCCTTACCTTCTGCAGTAACAGGAACGGGACAGCAGATGGCGACAGTCTCTGCCGCCTCCTCCCAAGGCAGGCAGCTGGGCTGGGCTGGGTGGAAACCACACCCGGTTACCCTTTAGAAGGGGTAAGTGGGGGCTGAAGGAGAGCTTTGGGGCCAGGTGGGCATCCAGCTGCCCTGGGAGGCCTGTCCCGCCTGCCACTCTGCAGACAGGTCCTCTCTGGTGGTCACGCTGCTCCGGCCGAGCCCTCCAGGAGCTGGACGGCAGCACAGACTCGGTACTCAAGGCGTTTTGGGGCGGGGAAGAGGGGCAGGCCGAGTGCCCACCTGGTGTCTGCACCCCTCTGTCCAAGAGGTCAACCCACCGGCCCCTCCCAGACTGGTTTGAGGACCCTGGGGCTGCAGGCAGGACCAGGGGGACTAGTGACAGGCTGGAGCTCGGGCTCAGCAGGTCCCTGAAGCTGCAGGGGAGCTCTGAGTGGGGCTCCAGGGGATGAGAGATGCTGCCACCGAGGCGGGGTGGCATCAGGGACTTGGACCAGGCGGCACAGGGGCAGAGCAAATGCAGGATGTCAGCCGGTTTGCAGACCCCGAATCAATTTCTTTTCAAGGTAAAACAAAATCTGCCAGGGGAGGCAGGTGGCGGAAACCAGACACAGGAAAAATAATTCAAGTAAAATTAAATGTAAAATTGTATCCGAGGCGGGATGGCCGGTAGCAGCCAGGACCGAAGCGCCAGGATCCGTGCTCAGGAAGAAACCCCAGAGGTGAGATGGGCGCTATGGCCCACGTTCCCGCCCTGTGGCCAGGTGCCGCGTTAGAGTTAAACCCGGCGCGGGGGCAGCCAAGCCCCGGAATGCAGGGACCGCGTGTCCTGTCCGCCATTCCGCGGGCAGCCCAGGCCTTGTGGCCGTCCAGCCGCCCCGAGCACGGCGCCAGACCCTCCGTGCGGCCACGCGCGACCGTGGGCAGCTGTGATCCTAGGGATGTGGGCGCGTGTGCGGGGAGCGGCCGCGAGCCTGCGCCTGATGGGGCCTTGGCGGTCGCAGGGCCGCCTCGTCCTGGGGACATGCCTTCGGGCGCCTTTCCCGGAGTTTGTGGGGAAGGTCAGGTGCACCCCCTGAATGACCCCCACTGTCGCCTGGAGGAAGAAACGGAGCCCAGCAGGACTGGCTCGGGGTGCGGTGGGACAGGAAGTGGGGCGCCCCCCTCTCGCGTGGATCCGCCAGCAAAACACACGCACACGCACAAGTGAGCCGGCGAGACGCCCTTCCATTTTGTGCCCGTGAACTGCAAGCAAACACGTCGGTGGCTCCGCAGCCACCTCTGCTCTCCCAGCGCCAAGGGAGTCTGTTGCTGTCACTGAAGCCACAGGGAATCCTGTGAACTATGGCGATGAGGGGTTGCCACATCTGCACACTCCCTGGAGGAGCGCCGGGCACCGCGTGCTCCGCCCTCTCTGGTGGCCTCGTCTGCTACTGGCGGCTGGGGCTCCGACCACTCTCCTTCCCGACCACAAGGACGGCGCGATGCTCCCGCGGCGGCGGGCGGTGACGTCCCAGGCCCGTCCCCCTGGCTTCCCGCCCTCGCATCCTGCGGACGACGACAGGTCCAGGTCGGAGCTGCTGCGGCGGCGGCTCAGTCACCACCAGGCGGTGCCGCAGCGGCGCGGGCCCTCGTGGTGTGGAGCGATGTTGGGGGGAAGCCACGGGAGGACTTCTGGGGCCTCACCCCGTGCCCTGAGCTTCAAACCCCCGACGACCAACAGCATGAGAATCGGCTCCGGGCCTCCCTTGCACTGGAGACCCAGGCGGGTTAATGGCGATGACGACGCTACTTAGCGCCCCAGACCTCGTTTTTGCTTTTTCCGTTTGTTTGGCAGCAATTTCCTGATGAACTTGTAGGGTTTGTCCCCAGCAAGCACGTTTCTACCGCGTCACGTGGGGCATCTACAGCTACGAGGCTTTGAGCTGCAGACGCCGGGCGTGGGGGACGGTGACCACGCTCCGCGGTGCTGACGGGCCTCCTCCTCCAGCAGCGAGGACCTCCAGCTCCTCCAGAGGCAGCGCAGCGTCCGCCCTGCTCGGCGACACGCAAAACTGCAATGACATCGCCATGGCCATGAACTTCCTCGTTGCCAAGCACACCAGGAAGACGTCGGGGGTGTTTGTGAAACCTGTAAATATGGGCAACTTGGAAAAAGAAACCAGGGGGCCATTCGGGAATGTGGCGTCGAGCAGAGCACTTCTTGCCCAGCTCTTACTGCGTCGATTAGCTCGTCAGCATCGACTCGTGCGGCGGCATCCCCTCAGGTACTCCTACAGCCTGACCGCTCAGTTCAGTTCGGCTTTCCCGATGCCAACCCAAAAGTCAGGTGTGAACGCCAACCTCAGTAGTTGTGGTTGCTTGCTTGTTTTTTAAGCAACATCATGAATTTTTATCCACTTCGAAGTCTCTACAAAGGGAAAACTGTGCAGTGCTTCCTGGATGTAAAAGCCACATGAACTTCAAAAGCCCAGAGCCAAAGAGGTCTTCCTGTGAGGCGTGTTCAGGCCGGACATAACTCCTGGGTCAGTGACTTGGTGGTTCGCATTCTGAAATGGCCCTTCAGTTGCTTTGACGCCTGGCACTTGCCTTGAGGACCCATCGTGAACTGTTTCCAGGATCAGAAGCGTTTCAGCTTTTTCATTAAAGGACAGTCTCTTGCATTCGAAGCCTGAGATGCTTCTTAGCAAAGCCCGTGAGCTGGGAAAGGCCACGAGGAGAGACAGGCCTCACCCGGTATCACACAGTGGAACTTCCCTGACTCAGTGTTGCAGCGTTCCCTGTGGTCCCCCAGCCAGGCTTCCCAGGGCTGACTCAGCCTGGCTCGGCTTGGGGCAACCATCATGCTTTTCTTTCTGTCCATAATTCTGCACGACTGCGAGGCTTCATGTAACAGCTGAAGGACGTCTCTGTTCTGCTTGACTTTCATGAACGTTTCCTGCATGGATCACGGGAAAGTGCATCTGGTGTTTTTATAAGCAGCTAACATGCCGCAAGGAGTCGATGTTTTACCAGGTTCAGGTGGTGCGTTTTTGTCACTGAGCCTGACCTTGAGATGGTACATTGATTTTTATATTTTATAAAGTATCCCTTCTGAAAGAATGTTGAGTAGGCACAGGCAGAAGTCAAAACTCTATTATCAAAAGATCGTTACTGTTGGGGCATAGGTTATCACGTGGATGCTAGAGTCGTGTATGTTATACACAAAGTCAGTCTCCTGCATTCAGAACCTTTTATTTCTTCCCCCTGCCCCCCCCCAAAAAAATCTAAGGCACTATTCATCATGAAATTTTGATTACATAGATACAGGAAAAAATAAGGGATCTGTGTCATGGCAGAGGAATTCTCTAGGGCAGTGGTCGGCAAACTGCGGCCCCTTGAGTGTGGCTCTTCCACAAAATATTATGTGCAGGCGTGCACGTACAGTGCGATTGAAACTTCGTGGTCACACTCAAGGGGCCAAAGAGCCACATGTGGCTCGAGAGCCGCAGTTTGCCGACCACGGCTCTAGGGGGTCTGCACAGGTAGGTTACATTGCCCACGATGCTGTACAAACTAGTATGTGTTCCATGGTGTCTGTCTGGTCCTTGCTTAGGAGCACTTACGTAGGCCTCTGTCTTCCACGTCCCTCCTCCTTTTCCACATTCTCTTCTCTCTTCCCCTCCTCCTCCCATAATGCCATTATATCCCCACAAAGACAAAGCTGTGAAAATCCTATCTAATAAAGAGGGAATATGCAAATTGACCATCATGCAGTCACAAAGATGGCTGCTCCCACAGTGGAGGCGGGGTTTCCGTAACACAAGATGGCTGCACCCACAGCAGAGGCTGAGTTCCTGTAATGAGCCTTAACGAGCAACAGCAGGGACCTGAGGCCGTGCCCCCCACCTGGCAGGGCTTGACAAGGGACCTCAGGCCACGCCCCTCACCCCAGTGCCGGGCTGGAGGACCTCAGGCCACGCCCCCTGCCCCGGGGCTGGGCTGGGGGGCCTGAGGGTGCGCTGGGGGACCTGAGGCTGTGTCTCCCGCCCAGCATGCGCCTGGGGACCTGAGGCTGCACCCCCCTGCCTGGTGCCAGGCCGGGGGACCTGAAGCTGCAGTGGGGCCGGCCGGGTCTGGGTCTCACGTGATTTTGAGGCCCCGTGGGTGGGGGGGACTTGACTCTGGGTCCCGCAGCACACCCCAGACTCTGACAGGAGGAAGATTTTCATATAGATTTTACTAATTTTCTTTCATCTCTGACACTTCTATTATAGAGAAAGGGCAAATAGCAATATTAAAATATTTCCTCTAATTAATCCCCTTTTAATGTGCATGAATTTCGTGCACCGGGCCACTAGTATTATAATAATCCTGGTTTATGTTCCAACAATGAGGTCTCTGTGTAGTTAGTCCAGTATGTGTTGTTTCTTTGCATTGGCATGTATGTGTGCGTTAATGCAGTCAGATAAAGTCAATAGAATGCAAAACCTTTCTAAGAATCTGTAATGTTAATTATCTGCTTTGTCCTCTTGGGATTGCACTGTCAAATAAATAAAATGAACTTTTACCAAAGTAAAATAAAATAAAATTGTATCCAAAAATAAATAAATAAATAGAGACACCAGAGACACACACCATATTCATGGATTGAAATAGAACATTCCAAATATGTTACTTTTCCTACACTTTAATACTCCCCAGTCAAAATCTCAACTTTGCTTTTTACTAAGTTAAATGATTCTAAAGTTTACCTGGAATGGTGTTTCAGAATGACCAATAAAAATTTCCAAGAATAATAAAGTCACAATTGCCCTACCGAAATATACTCATAAATTAGTGAAATGAATTTGGACGCCCAAAAAACAAACTTGATAATTTAAATTTAATATATTATAAGAGTGACATTTCAAATTAGTGGGGTAATGTGGAATTATTCAGCAATGGTCATTAGGACTAGATAGCTATTTGAGACCTGAGCAGACACCTTACCAAAAAAGATACAAATGACAAGTAAACATATGAAAAGATGTTCAACATTATGTATTAGGGACCTGCAAATTAAAACAACAATGAGCCCTGGCTGGTTTGGCTCAGTGAATAGAGTGTCAGCCTGTGGACTGAAGGGTCCTGGGTTTGATTCTGGTCAAGGGTACATGCCCAGGTTTCGGGCTTGATCCCCAGTAGGGGGCATGCAGGAGGCAGCCGATCAATGATTCTCTCTCATCATTGATGTTTCTATCTCTCTCACCCTCTTCCTTCTTTTCTGAAATCAATAAAAATATATTTAAAAAAAAATAATGTGCACACAGAAAAACTGAGGATTTTGAAAAATAAATAGCCCTAACTGGTTTGGCTCAGGGGATAGAGCGCCGGTCTGCGGACTCAAGGGTCCCAGGTTCGATTCCGGTCAAGGGCATGTACCTTGGTTGCGGGCACATCCCCAGTGGGGAGTGTGCAGGAGGCAGCTAATTGATGTTTCTCTCTCATCGATGTTTCTGACTCTCTATCCCTCTCCCTTCCTCTCTGTAAAAAATCAATAAAAATATATTAAAAAAAGAAAAATAAATAAAAATAAAACAAGATATTACTAAACACCTTAGAATGGCCCAAATCCAAACGACTGACAATATCAAATGCTAGCAAGGATATGTAAAAATGGAAACTCTCATTCATCGCTGGTGAGAATGTAAAATGATACAGGTGCTTAGCAATCTACATATATAAAAGGCTAATATGCTAAATGTCTCTCTGGGTAATGACATCACATAGCAATGCCCTGCTTCCTCTCCGTAGTGACTAGCCTCCTTGCAGTTTTTTCAGCCCAGGAACACAACTTGCTTTATAGCCAGGTGCAAACATTTTACACTGTAACCAAATGTCCGTGAAGCGTTTTCCCATGCCTCATCTCATTTGATCCTCACAGAAGTCCTGGAGTAGGTAGATAGGAGACTCAGTGGAATCCTATTTTCTTTTCATTAGCCAGAAAACAGAGATTTAGAAAGCTTAGAAACTTGACCTGACTGAAAAGAATTAAGAAATGGTGGACCTTGAAAATGACTTCAGGTTTTCTCATTGTGCAGAATATAGTCAAACACTGCTGCAGTTAAATATTTTACCCTTTGTTCTCCCTGCATGATCTACAATAATAATCTGCTTCATGTTGATCTTTACTGCTGTGTTGCTGACAATTACCTGAAAGAGAAGTTGGGGTGCTTCACTGGGCTGGAAAAAGTTTAGCTAAATCAGAAAGCAGGTCTAATTAAGCAAATTTATTCTATATCTAAAAAAGGCTAAGTTGACTCGTGCATGTGCGATACATATAAAGCTCTCGCTGGTGCCAATCGCACGCGTGTTTCCTTTTTTCCCCCCCAAACAAGGAAATGCTTATAATTGAAAAAATACATGCTTGATCCTAAGTTTAAAATACACATATCACATTTACATACATGAAAAAATATACCAAAATTGTTCATAGTACCTCTCTGGATGGTATGAAGATGCATGATTTCTATTTGACTTCCTACTTTTCAAAGTATCTACAATAACATATATTTTAGTGGCTGTCCTGTGACCAACCTCCAGCTAAACCCACCTGCTTCAAGGTTTCACAGGACACATGACACACTCTTCTCCCACAGCTGCTCCTAGCAGGCACCTCTGAGCTGCCCTTGAACCTCTGCTCCCAGCACCGACCCACTGCCTCCAGGGGCTCAGGCGTGTTTACACCCCAGCCAGGGTCAGCTGCACCTGATGTCACGGTAGATAACTGACTTAAACACGACACTTATGCCGAAACCGGTTTGGCTCAGTGGATAGAGCGTCGGCCTGCGGACTGAAAGGTCCCAGGTTCGATTCCGGTCAAGGGCATGTACCTGGGTTGCGGGCACATCCCCAGTGGGAGATGTACAGGAGGCAGCTGATCGATGTTTCTCTCTCATTGATGTTTCTAACTCTCTATCTCTCTCCCTTCCTCTCTGTAAAAAATCAATAAAATATATTAACAAAACAAAACAAAACACGACACTTATGAAGTGTGACTCTGTACAGAAGACTGTGTCCATGAAAACCAAGGTGAATGCCTTCCATGCATTTTCAAGTTTTGGTTGGAAAAGAAAAACCCGCTTGTTGGCAACACAAATGTAAAGATTAGGAAAGAAGAGCATGCAAATCTGGGAAGATTTTGTATGTAGATGCTCTCATAAGATTGCAATCCACTGTAAAGAAACCGAAATGTGAAACCGTGGGTGACTTAAAGGCGTGGGTTTTGCAAGACAAGGGGCCGATCGGAGGCTGGTTGTAGGCCCCTCCAAGGGGGCCTGGCCCCTCCACGCGCCTGGTGAGCCCGTGCACATGTGCATGTATTAACTTAAAGACAAATATTAACTCCTATTATGATTCCTGCTTGAGTCTACTTTTTCTCATTCTGAATTTCTACAATCAGGAGAAAGAAAAAACCCTCAAGACATCCATGTTTAAAAGTGAGGTCACCTCCCAGTTCATGCTGGACCAACTGTGATGTCACTCCTGGTCAACACAGAGCTGGACTAGCAGTCACTCCTGGTCGACGCTAACCCCGGACAAGCACAGTCACACCTGGTTGATGCAGACCCCGGGCCAGCACATGAGGAGGAGCTGGGAGGTCAGGCTGCGCTGGTCCCAAGAGTCAGAAGACTTGAGCTCAGGATGTAGACACTACACACTTGGGCGACTTCCCTCTTGGGGCCGCAGTCCCATAGCTCCAAGTCCTGGGGGCCGCTGCGCCCGGTGGGCTAGCAAACCAGGACTCCCACAATGCAGCGCTCCACCCACACGCGTGTGTTTCCACCTGTCATTGTCCATCGTGAATTTGGCCGACACTTCTATTATAGAGAAAGGGCGAATAGTGATATTAAAATATTTCTTGTAATTAATTTCCTTTCAATGTGCACGAATTCATGCACTAGGCCACTAGTTTCTTATAAAACTAAACATACTCACCCTGGACGGTGTGCTCAGTGGTTAGAACATAGGCTCTCAAACAGAAGGGCAGATTCTCTGGTTCGATTCCTGGTCAAGGGCATGTACCTGGGTTGCACATTCAATCCCTACCCCTGGCGTGTACAGGAGGCAACCAATAAATGTGTCTCTCTCACCTCTCTCTCTCTTTCTCTTTTCCTCCTCTTCCCCTCCTTCCTTCCACGCTAAAAATCAATCAATGGAAAAAATGTCCTCCAGTGAGAATTAACAACAACAATAAAAAACAAACCCAACAATGAAAAAAACCCTAAACATACTCTTATCATACAATCCAGTCATCACACTCCATGGTACTTGCCCAAATGAATTAGAAATTTATGTCCACACAAAAACCTGCACACAAATGTTTATAGTAACTTTACTTATTTTATTATTATTTTTAAAATTATTTTTTCAGCAGTTTATATTTTCTAATCCTTGTTATATTAATTCACTACTATATACCAGTAAAGCAGCATTTTAAGACATGCTAAAAAGTATAAAGATCCATAAAACTATCACCTGCTTATTTTTCCTGTAGTTTAAGAAATAAAGCATTACCTAAGTTGTTGGTTCTCCCTGGTAATCTGTCCCATCCTCTTTCCTATAGTAACTTTACTTATAATTGCCAGAACTTTGGAAGCAACAAAGATGTCCTTCAGTAAGTGAATAAATGGTAGTATATCCAGACGATGGAATATTATTCAGTTGTAAAGTATACGAGCTATCAAGACATGAAGGAAACTTAAATACATATTGTTAAGGGAAATAAGCCAATCTGAAAATGCTGTATGTAGTATGATTCCAACTATGACATTCTGAAAAAGGCACAACTATAGAGACAGTAAAACAAAACAAACAAACAAAAAAAACACCTGTGGTTGCCTGGAGTCAGGAGGGAGGGATGAATAGGTAGACCTCACAGGATCTTCAGGATAGTGAAACTAGTCTGTGTGATTCTATAATGTTGAGTTGGTGTTACTATATATTTGTCAAACCCCATAGAATGTACGCCAAGAGTGAACCCTGATGTAAGTTATGAATTGGTGGTGACAGTGTTGTGTCAGTGTAGGCTCATCAGTTGTAACAAATGTACCTCTCTGGTGCGAGGTCAAAGAGGAGGAGGTTGGGGAGGGGGCAGCAGGTATATGGGGAATCTCTGTACCTTCCACTCAGATTTGTTAACCTAAAACTGCTCTAAAAAAGAATTGATTTTGTAAAAAGTCTTTACCACAAGACTTTCCAGAGCCATTACTATTGGGATGTTATATTCCAGATGCACAAGAGGTGTCATAATATGCAATCTTTCCCAAACTCCTTTCAGCGTTGTTATGAAACACCTTTGAGCATCTCACATACCTCATAAGCAGTTCATGGATTGCTGCTCTCAGCCACTCCATTCTCCCCTACCCCTTCTACCATGGCCCTAGTTCAGCTCTTACCCTTTCTCTGTCCCCTAGATCTGGTCTTATTCCCTCAAACACATTGTTCTCAATAGCTGCCTAAAACTCAAATCTGACTATGTCCACTGTTTACAACACTTCAAGCTAAGCCCCTTCCTAGGGTATAGGAAGCCCCTGTCACCTGGCCCAACCCCCCTCAATCTTACCCCTTACCACCCCAATTCACATACCTTAGAAACATCGAACTGCTGTGCTTCCCCGAATGTTCTGTGCTCTTGTAGGGCTCTCTCTGTTTACACCCTACTATCTGTCTGTAATACTCTTCTCCCCACCCACTGGTCAACTACTACCTCTCCTCTAAGTCTGTTGCCCCATGAGACTGTGAGCTGAAGAGTGGGGACTATGTCAAATTCCTTTTTTCTGATCTCTTCTTTCCAAATTCTAGAAGCCAATGGGCCCCAGGCTCAGTTCTCGTCTCATGGGGCTTTCTTAGGTGACAGCCCCGGTCTCAAGGCTTTCCATACCATCAATCTGTAACAGCTCCCAGACCGACACTCCAGCCACACAATTTCCAGTGCAGACATTGACCCTTGTTCTGTCGGCTCCTTCTCCAGATCCCCACACAACTGGCTGCTTATTCAGGCCTCAGTTCAAATGGCACCTCCTCCTGACTTCTCCATTCAAATGGTCCCATACCCACTTTCCCCTTAAACTTACCTTGTGTTACGTTTGAAATGAAATCATTTTACTTTATTGTCCACCTCTCCTACCACACTACCCTATGAGATTGGGGAGTTTTGATTCATTACTTTATTTCAGAGCCTAAGCCACTGTTTGGCACATTGTAAACACTAAACATTTGTTGAATGAATGAATGCCTAACATAGGTCTGATACTTGCTAACACCTGAGTGATGAGTGCTCGATACTGTGCTACATGCACCACAGGAACTGCTTCCTTTTACCTAAGTATTACCATCAGCCTATTTCACACTGAGACATGGGCTTTATTGCTTGCCCAGGTCACACAGTAAGCAGGGATATGAATATTGGCAGCTTGATCCAAGCTTCCTTTCTTAGCCACTGTGCTATCCTCTCACATCTGGAAGTATTCACAAGGTGTATTCAAAGGGAGGCAGGGAGGCAGGGAAGGGGGAAATGCTTCTAGTTCCAATGTTCTGTGACTCTAGCAGGTGCAGACATCCACGGTTTCCTCAGCTCACAGCTCTAGACACTGCTGGATAAAGGCCCCCTTTCTGATGGCCTGGGCCTGGGCCTGGCCCTTGGGTTTGCTCCACACAGGAAATGAGGGAACTGGCCCCCGAAAGCGAAAATGTGGGTGGAACTCACCCTCCTCCAAGAGTGACACACAGTAACAGCAAGCAAACGGTGCTTCCCTGCAATATTTATTAAGGAATTTACACATACACAGGAGAAAGGCAACCAGGGATTGTGGTTCCCACAGCTGAAATCCTTTAAGCAAAGTTTTCTTGTTTTAATTTTCAAGTAGGGCGAACAGTGACTGAGAGGAAAGCTGCCCGGGCTCTCTCCTCATCCCTGGCACAGGTGGGGACAGCAGCCCGGGATACACAGGCATGACGAGTGATTAGCAGGTTGGGAGGGGAAAGGAGGGAGAGAGCCATCAATGAGACTGCAATTCTTTTTTTTAACTATAAGAAAAACTGGCAACAGTTTTAGGCTGTTGATAAATTAATTCCTCTCTGTTGTAAACCTAAACCTGAAAAACCAAAAACAAAAATACTCAGAGCAGATGGGGAGAGAGTGGGAGGTGGAACACACACACACACACACACACACACACACACACACACGCACACACACGCACAGTACACGCGTTAAGCTCTGCATTCCCTCTGGAAGGGCTGGTCCTGCAACTGCGGAGCCAGATCCTACTGCAGGCAGGATGGAGGCAGGGGAAAGGCTGTGTGTTTTGTGAGGGACCTCCGTAAGTCTTTGGTGCTAATAAAGGCTGACTGAAGCAGCAAGTCCTGAAGCTTCAGATCCAGAAAGCAATGCAGGGGACCGGAGAGTAATGTTTTTGCTCATCCTCATAGATGGGGTTTGTATCTCCCCAAGGTTAGGGGTCAACCTGATCTAAGACCCAGTAAGTATTTGATCTGATGTTAGTACTTTCTTCATTCCCATAAATCATGGGAGCATAATCCCTCCCTCTTCAACTAATAATTTAAATATGTAGAAATAGTTTATTAACACACATGGAAGTATCTCCAAACCCTCCCCTCTTTGCCTAAAACACACCTACAGACCCTTCTGAGAATCTGATTGGAGGTTTAACCTTCCACAGTAAGTGCCTTCTGCCAACAATTCCTAAGGTGCTGGTGCAGGAGAGGACTGGGGTGACGGGGAGGAAGTCGGATGGCTAGGGGACATGTACATATAAAACAACAGAGAGGTCTGCGTGTCTCGGAAGTGGCTGGGCTGGGCAGAATGCCAAACCCCAAATGACAGATTGAGCAATTTCTAAACCAAACAGAGAGAGGTAGGAAAAGGGGAAGGGGTGAAAGAGTTGGAGAAAGAGGAAAAGGGGGGAGAGAGAGGGCGGAGGAGAGCGGCAGCCAGATAGGTGATTTGTGTTCATTTCCACATCTGAGAGCTGAGAGTCTGACTTGCTGCCTGTCCATTTCCGCCGCTCATCGACGGTCCATAGCTCAGCATGCCATTGGCTCCACATAAGTTCATCCCAGCCATCTGCTGGGTCATCTGAAAGGGAGAGAGGAGACTTTCAGACAGGATGTGGGCATGCAGCCAATGAGTGCAAAAGGCAGGGCAGGAGTCCTTCCGTCAGTGGGGATGGGAGAATGAGACAAAGGAGAACTCTGTTATGGTACTTAACTGCTCTGAACCTCAATAGAGCATTTCAAGGACACCAGACCACGTAAATGAAGGACTTTTCAGAAAAGAGATATTGACAGAGACTAATCATACTCAGGGAGGGCAGAAGGAATCCTGGAGCGAGACAACATAGAAGCAGCATGAGAAGTTATTGTTTTTTCCTTCCAGGCCCTCCTCCTAAAGAGAAGGGGCCGACTGTTCATTTGCCGCCAACAACCCCGAGAGTACGGAGAAACCCCCTCGCCAGCGCCCGGCCTGATCTCCAGCAGAGTTATAACTGCCAGTGAAAGTGCTTGCGCACGCTCCAGCAGAGAGAGAAAGGAACTGGAGTGTTCAGATGAACAAAGGAAGGCACACAAAAAAGCCCACCGTGTCTTCGGTGCCTGAGAAGGGAAGTTGTCGGGAGAAAAGAGGCAGTGGGGTCAGGGCCTCTTTTTGAATTAGACTGAAAGACCAGCCTCTGGCAGAGAACGGAAGAAACAATCTATCAAAGCAAAATACCTTACATTTCCTAAGCCCAGGGCATTTTCTCTAGAAGTTCTTTTTATTTAGGAGTCTATTTTTCTTCCACCAACTTTTAAAGAAAATTTCAAGCTTACAGAAAAGCTGAAAGAAATAGTACAATGAAGTTCTCTATTCCTTTCTTAAATTCACCAATTATTAGCATTTTGCCATCTTTTCTGATACATCTGTATAAACTTGAAAAATTTTGATGGGCACTAAAAACTACAGATATTGTGACATTTCACCCATTACGTCAGGATGCGTTTCATAATAAATAACACATTCCTGGAACCACAATACAATTAACATGCTCAAGAGATTTAAGATTAATGCAATATTCTGATATACATTTCATTTTCATATCTCTTTAGTCTTCTTTAATCTAGAACACTTCCCCCACCACATTTTTCTTTTTTTCCTGACACTGTTTTAAGAATCTAGGCCACTTACTTGGCAGAAAATCCTTCCATTTGGATTTTATATGACTGAATCCATTTCTGGCAATAATTTATGTAGGTGATATTATGCCCTTCTTAGGTCTTAGTGCAAGATACCAGAAAGCACATGATATTAATTTGTCCCACTGTTGGTAATTTCACGTTTGATCACTTGGCTAAGGTAGTAACTGTCATTATGTTTTTCACTGTAAATAATACAAAGAAGCATATTTCTTTGAGAATATGTGATACCTATTTTTCTACAATTATTAGTTGTCATTCTTCTGTTACAATCCATTAGTGCCATTTTTAGTTCAAGAGCACCCTCTTCTGTTAGTGCAGTGAAATGACTATTTTGCAGGGAGAAGGATGGCGAATACACCGTCCTTCAAAGAGCACACTCTCCTTTTAAGTCCCCCCGCCTCCCCTAGAAGCCATGTCTTCCAGGGCTATCATCTCTCATCCTATATATTTCAATCCCTTATTTTTGATTCTACATATAACGAGAGCCCTAACCTACCAGGTCTCAGACCTCTTCTCAGTATGTTCCCAGTCAAGGTAGGTCTTTCTCTTTCTGGGGATAATTTCATCTATAGTCTGCCACCTCCTCCGTGAGGCTGGCTCTGCTGGGTTTAGGTGTTTATATGCCGACTGCCATGTAATCTGAAGTCTGAAGCATTCTGTCTACTGGACGTGGTAGCCATGGGTAAGTTAGAGGTTTTATTTGCGCTCCTTGTTTATCTGTAAAGGTTGTTTTTGTTTTGATGGATGCATAGAGAGATTTAGGTTTTGGCAGTTACCCTTATTCTACAGGAATCCAGAACTCTGCAGAAAGTCTGAATTTGGATAGACCTTCTAGAAAGAAGAAAGAAAATAAATGCAAACCTAAGCATAAGAATGTCTCTCGTGTTATCTCATCTACTGTGCAGATTTAAAGGATAAGAGGGAGACACAAAGTGAGGTGGCCTTGAGGAAGTCTGAAAACTCTTGTCCCAAATAAAACGGGGTAGCTTACCTGAGTAAGGTTCCATTGCAGCTGCTGAGCTGGCTGAACCCCATACATAGTCTGGGGCATAGCTGCCATGCCTGCCATGTAGCCAGCCTGCTGGGTGGTCATCATTCCATTTGGCACACCCATCATTGATGCCTGCATACCACCCATATAGCCTGCAGGCATGGCCATGGGGGCAACCATCCCAGAAGCCCCTGGCTGAGCTACCATGCCTACTGGTGGGGGCATCATGCTCCCCATTATGCTATTAGGAGGTGCAACCCCAGGGAAGCTGGGGTAGGCTGTGGGATATGCCATCTGAGCAGGAGCCATGAACATTGCTGCCAAGAGAACATACGTACAGATTTGTTAGGAAAGCACACAAAGTCAGCCCAAAGTCTCACTGGCTGCTCCTTTCCAACTAGAATTTCTCAGGACTCAACTCAGAATGCTCTTTTACACAGCCACACAGTTAGACAGATGCCTACACGCCTTGTCATGGCTTCCCACCAGAGGGTTGCTGACCTAGCTACTTCCCCTTTACGGTCTAGATCAGCCGTGGGCAAACTATGGCCCGCGGGCCGGATCCGGCCTGTTTGAAATGAATAAAACTAAAAAAAAAAAAGACCGTACCCTTTTATGTAATGATGTTACTTTGAATTTATATTAGTTCACACAAACTCTCCATCCATGCTTTTGTTCCGGCCCTCCGGTCCAGTTTAAGAACCCATTGTGGCCCTCGAGTCAAAAAGTTTGCCCACCCCTGGTCTAGATCCAGGCTTGCGTCAGACTTCACAGACATGTGACACCGGAGCCCACAGAAGAATCTGCTGGTACTCTGGGCTTCACAGAAATGTCATTCACGTGCAGGCTTGTTTGGAATATGATATCACAGCCCCCACAGCAACTGCCCTGTCGCAACAAATAACTCCCACATTGAAGTCCTCGTGTCTCTATCTGGCATATTGCCAGGCCCCCCCAAGAACTCTACCTTGGGCAGGCATCTGAGGCGTCTGGGATCCGTACAGTGAGAGGATGGAGTCTTTAGAGAGCTGTTTCTTGCCTGTTTCTTCTGATTTGCTCCCTGGCTCTGGAAACAGGTTCAGGTTTTCAGGAACAGAGCCGGCACTCCCTGCAGTTGGCATGGAACCTACCACCTTAGGGCAAAGAGGGCAGGGGGACAATTGGAATGGTCCTCATGGGAATCTCTGTAAAGATCTCCCTCATTTCTCTATTGCTTCTAACATTTGCATTAAGAGTTGATGGCTGGCCCTGGCTGATGTGGCTCAGTGGTTAGAATGTCAGTCCACACATTGAAGGGTTGCTGGTTTGTTTCCCAGTCAAGGGCATGTACCTGGATTGCAAGTTTGATCCAGGCCGGGCCAGAGTGCATGTGGGAAGAAACCAATCAATGTGTCTCTCTCACATCAATGTTTCTCTCTCCTCCACCCCCTCCCTTCCTTTCACTCTTAAAAAAAAAAAAAATCAATGGGAAAAATATCATCGGGTGAGGATTAACAAAAAAAAAAAACAACCCCCAAAGAAGCCCTAGCCGTTTCAGTTCAGTGGATAGAGCATCAGTCTGTGGACTGAAGGGTCCCGGGTTGGATTCCAGTCAAGGGCACTTGCCCAGGTTTTGCAGACTCGCAATCCCCAGTGTGGGGCGTGCAGGAGGCAGCCGATCAATGATTCTCTCTCATCATTGATGTTTCTCTCTCTCTCTCTCTCTCTCTCTCTTTCCTTTCCTCCCTGAAATCAATAAAAATATATTTTAAAAAATAAACAAAACAAAAAAAGAATTGATGGCTGAGGTTAGTAGTTGGCATGGAACCTACCTCCTGACATTTTTACCAAACAAATATCAGAAAACACCTAATAGTTAAGCTCTGGAACAATGCTTTGTTCTTTAGTAAAACAATGTAATTTGCTAAACATATAAGATAAATTTTAAAAATAAAAGCAACCGCCCTAACCGGTTTGGCTCAGTGGGTAGAGCATCAGCCTGCGGACTCAAGGGTCCCGGGTTCAATTCCGGTCAAGGGCATGAACATTGGTTGTGGGCACATCCCCAGTAGGGGGTGTGCATGAGGCAGCTGATTGATGTTTCTCTCTCATCGATGTTTCTAACTATTCCTCTCCCTTCCTCTCTGTAAAAAATCAATAAAAAAAATATATAAAAATAAAAGCAACCTATAAATGATACAGCCAGAAAGAACTGAGTTTAGATGCTGGGCACATAAATTTTCTGAACTAATGTTTCCTCATCTATAAAATATCATTTTGCAGGATTGTAATGAAGATTTTAAATTATAAGTGAAATATACAAAAACACCTAGCACTGTGCCTGGTACATAGCAGATATTCCACAAATAGTAGCCATCAAATGTTCCAAGTCTTTCACACCTACAAATCCTCTGGCAATAACTCAGGCCGAGGAGTTGACCTAAAGTATCAGCTGTACAATCTGACACACCTTAGACAGAAGCCCACTCAAAGGGCCCACCCTCTTTGGGCAGGAGAGAATGGAACGAATAGTAATCTTAGGCTGTAACAGAGACAACAGTGTATTAAGGAAAGAATCAAGAACCAAGAAAACCAAAGCCTAGTTCCACCAAGGAAGCATGACTCAGCTCCATGATTAAGTGATCAAAATCACTCTTTTCAGAATACTCTTTAAATCTTGAGGAGCCTGCCAGACTCACCTTTCTGGAAGCGGAAGAAGAGGGGGATGGAACAGAGGCCAAAAGATCTAAGTCCTTCTCTAGGGCGTTGCTGGTCTTACTGCTTGTAATGGAGCAGGCCACAGGAGCATCTGGAAAGAAAGATTAAAGTAAAAAAAATGTAGCACTGCTCATTAAGCCCAGGCCCTCCTTCTATTGTAGACACAATGAAGACAGGGAAAGCCCATATACTCCATCATGGATCTGGAAATCTAGGCTTCTGGAACCATCTAGCTTGGATGGGGCATCTCAAGAGAGGCCTTGCCCCGCATTCCCAAGAGCCCTCAGGAGAAGCCTGCAGCCCAGCTATCAGGCACAGGGGGCTGGCTGGCTCCTTTCTGGCTATTTGAGAGACAACCCTGTGTAGGATTCATTTTCAGAGATAAATTAAAGATACATTAAAATTAGGAGCCCAAGTAGCCAATAACCTAAATCAGTGAAATGAAGTACAGCCATCAGTACTGTGAAAGATAAAGAACAGGTTTACTTCTGAATGGGGCAGGGTTTTAAGGTTTGGAGAAAAATGAGCACAAGATAAGGGGCATCTCAGAAACAGGTTGCACCTGAAAAATGAGAGGGACGGGGCAAGGCTCACAGGTGCTGGTTTAGTGAGAACTGCTACCAGGTACTGAGTGCTTAGTATGTGCCAAGCAAGGGGCTGAGAGCTTTAGAGGCATTATCTCACTTCATCCTTCCAGCAACACCTTTGACATGGACACTTATATCATCCTCATTGCATAGACAGGAAAGGAATGTTCAGAGGTTATGAGAACTACCCAGTGTCACATAACAGCAAGTGGCAGCTGGGACTCTGGCTCTAAGGCTGTATTCTTAACCACTCCATTGTACTGTCGCTCTGAAAACGTCACAGTAAAACTTTCTTAGCACAACTGCTCAGATACAAAACGATAGGAAGAACACGAGAGAACACTCTTAGTGACAGGGATACAGACTGAAAGACTCCCATCTCTGCCCAGCTTCCCAGGGTCAGAGAGAATTTGCAGATTATGGGAGTGGGGAAGTCTGACTCTTACCGAGGCCTAACAGATCCATGACAGGTGCTGTGGATTTCGGGGAGCTTTTCCGAGGTAGCTGTGGATCTTCTTTTTTCTGTGGCTAAGGCGAAAACATGTTATTGAAAGAAATAAGCAGGTGTTTTGAACCCTTTCCCCTCCCCACTGTAAAGCCACAGGTTTCCTTGTGGTATGGTTGATGTTATTCAAAGAGAGTAACCAAAGAAACAAAACTCAGGAAGTGTCAGGTGAAAGAATCAAGTCAGAGGTACAAGTGCATAAATCAAACCTAAAGTGAAAAGCAAAGGTGTCATCTGTGCTTGTTTGGCTTTCCAAAGAGACAGGTCTGTCTAAAACCAAGACAACCACAGATCAGGGGTCCAACAGAAGTAGCAGGTTTTGGTTCCGGGAAAAACCAAGAATAAAGGTAGGTGTCTGATGGTACAAGAGCCAAAAGCCAGCAAATCCCCCAGTGATTAGAAAACCTTTAATACCAAAAGGGAGATCAGTCTAAAGATTACCTAACTCACTCTGCCAATATCACTAATGACTGTGTTCTTTAGACAGTGCGATTCAGAATGACGATAAAACACTCCTCCTTAAGCAAACAGTAAAAAGTCCTCTCTCCTAAGATTCCAAGATCTGATATTAGATATCCACTACTACAGCCACAATATGTCCTGTGGAAAGAGAAAGGTGTCTACTTAATATGACAGAGCAAGAATACAAGAAGCGATTGCTTAAAATGGATCAGTCTGGCCTGGCTTCTGGACTGTTCTTAACTGCAACAGGAAATGAGATACAGAAGGACTAATAAGAGGTAACATCTACTCAGAAGGTGTCATACAGCCTTGATATTCTGGCATGGAACATGCCTTTTGCTTAAATGGAACAGATGTGGTTCCTAAGCTGCCATCTAACTCCAAAGAAACTGTTACAGGGCAGATTAGGCAACAATTCGCTGGGAAAGAAGCTGAAGTGGCAGCAGGTGAGCTCATCTAAATGCAAAACCCGTTAGTCCCAGGTACAATACCTATCAACCGCAGGCCACCCCTCCACACTTATAAACACACCTGAGGCCATCCACAGAGTGCAAATACTTTCCCACTTACCATTTTCACTTTCTCAAAAACAATAGGTTCCATTTTTTTCTCTGAAGCTGGCTCATTCCCTCTTTTCCACTTGTCATCTTTTTCTTTCTATAAGGATTTAAAAACAAGACAAAGAACACAGGCCCAGTAGTGACTAGCAGTTTTGATAAATTGTCATTTCAAATGTCCAAAAAGAAAACAAAAAGTCCCTGTTGGCTCTGATACAGGAGTCTGACAAGCTTTGGAGTTTCTTGGTGTGGGGTATGAGAGTCAGCCTCGTCCACATCAGCCTCAATGCTCTAAGAGGCATCCTTCAAAAACCTTAAGCACCCGCCCTCCCTCATCTGTCTTATGACTCTTGAAATGTGCAGGTTAGGCTATCTACAGAGGATAAGACATTTTGCCCGTCTGCTGCCCCTTTCTGACTCAAGTTTAATTTGCTCATGCTTTGAGGGGTCCCCCCTCATCTTGGTGAAATAAGTTCATGTTCATCTAACTAATACATAGCCTTTGTGATTTTATAAATTCAGTTATAATTTCTTTCCATCTTTATCTTTTTTTTTAAATCAGGAAAAAAATGTCAAGCTTAATGGTTAGAAAAACAATAATCAAGGAAATAAGGCCAAAAAAGAGTAAAAGGATTACAAAGTATCCCAAATGAGCTGCCTGTATAAAACCAACAAGTACATCAAAAAAATATATTAGAAAGTCTCTCTCAGTTTTTGTTACTTTCAAAGGCTGTTTCATAATATTTTCACCTATGTTATTGGTCATATTTTAAAAATCATATAAACATTTAAATGTCAAACAGAACCACAAAGTATACTCAAGAACATAGGCATTTGAAAAGAGGTATACCATACATGTGAAAATTTAAGGCTTTGCTACTGATCAAAAAGTGCAATTTAAAATGCCTTTTTTTTGGGGGGGGGGGAGAACGACAAAGATCTTAATAATACCTAATGTTGGTAGAGATGAAGGAAAACTAGTACTCTGATATAGTGCTAAGAAGACAGTATAAAATAGTACAACATCTGGAAAGTATACTGGCAAAAGTATGAAAGACAAATACTGAAACCCTTTGACCTAGATAATACCATATTTTATAATATATCTTAAGAAAATAATCCAAAATATGGAAGACCTCATATGTACCAAGTAATTCACTCCATAATTATTTGTAGTAAATAATTATGCAGAAGAAAAATGTAAATCACAACCCTTATGCCACAAAAGGAAAAGGGTAAGATAAACTGTGATCTAAGCATATCAAATAAAAAAACTGAAATAGCCTTTTGGTAAACAGGAGTTTTTTCCTTCCTAAATGGAAATATCTAGTGAGTAAAACAGGCTGTTTTCATGAGCACACTATCTTCCTACAGAAACTCTTCCCTCGTCTTCGGGATGACCTCAGATACCCTTTTCTGAGCTCATCTAATTTCACATCTTCAGGTACAACGAACAAAGGTGGCAGACAGACCATAGTTTTCTACAAATAAAAGGCAATGTATGTGCTTTGGTTTCAAACCCTTTCTGATGCCATCCAAGCCGTAGCTATATACTGGGTTAATCTCCCCTGGAACAGTTAAGATAACTTCCAGATCCCTTTTCTGGATGATTATGAGTTAAGAGTATTATCTTGCACTTATCTGTCTGCATTGAAATTCACCTACCAATTAATGCCTTTTCACATAACCTCAAAAGATCAATTTGGAGCTCTAAATAACCTGGAAGGGCTTAGAGCCCTGTGTAAACTTAGTGATTTCACTAACTAGTGCATCCTCCATTAGAATAACTAACTAGATGGATGACAGGACCTGTGTTAGAATTCGAGAATACCATACTTTCTATCTTTCTGTGGCTCAAGAAATAGTCAATTACAACTAAAGAAATTTACTGTAGAACCTTGTCAAAGGCTTTTTAAAGTTCTAAAGAGTCATATTTATTGGTTCTTTAATTGTCAGTAATCAGGATTACAGTCTTCTTCCAGAAACCATGTCATAATTCCTCCTGTATATTATACTTGTCCTAGTTATCATACATCATATTTCAGATTCTAACCACATGCCTAGGATGAAAAGCATACTTGGCAACTGGTAGTCTCCATCTAAAACCCTTCTTAGGAACAAGGGTCATCCCATTAGCAATCAGTCCACCGATGCACAGGAAATACATGCTGGTCAAGCTGAAGGAAACTGGTGATTTAATTACACTTAATTTTGTTGACTTCACTTATGGAAACAAAATTTATGTATGCATGAAGGGTTTGTATGTGTGTATATAGAAATAATATAAATTTACATGTATACACATATACATATATATGTATATGCACATTTTCTATTTGATCTCATATGCCCAACATGTCCAGCTGAAGAAATAATTTGGAACTGGGAGTCACTAGCATCCAAATGCAGATCAAGACAAAGAATTCACTGATGGTTTGCCCTGTCTGCCCTTGAGGCCAAACTTTGCTTCATGATATTTCATGGTCTTGATTCAATAACTGGCTTTTTTCTACCTCTGTATCTTTATTATTTTATCAATTTGAGAGAAAGCGAGAGGAAGAGGGGGAGAAACAAAAAGGGGGGGGAGAGAGAGGGGAGGAGGGGGAGAGAGAGAGAAAGAGAGAGAGAATCATAGATAAACATAGATTTTTGTTGTTCCACTTATTTATGCATTGATTGGTTGATTCTTGTATGTGCTGACTGGGAATCAAACCCAAAACCTTGCTGTACTGGATCGATGCTTTAACCAACTGAGCTATTTCTTAAATGATAGTTTTTGAGCATGTTAGTAACTGATCTTCAAATTCTTCCCTGGCCCGATTAATAAGCAAATTACTTATTATGAACAAAACTTAAAAGAGTTACAACCAACCTTAAGGGCACTGATGTCCAGACTTCGGTCCATGTATTTCTTCTTCTCATATTTATCTCGAATAAATCCCTCGACAGCTCTGCAAAAAGCTTATTAAGGATAAATCAAGCAAGTCTTTCCCAGGATGACTATAAAAGGTCAATCTGTATCCCATGGAACATTGTTCTCTCTCCCTCCTGCCTGGCTTCCCCATACGGCTCCTGTCTCTTCACATGTAGTTTCCCTGACCAAAACCTTGAAATGCCTTCCTCCCAGTTATTGCAGGGAATCCCATTTCCCCTGATTTTCCTTCGGAGCACTGATAGCATCAGATGGGATTAGTCTTCATATTGCCAGCAGAGGAGCCTGTGGCTGCTCTAGAAGACAGATAAAGCAGCAGTCAATTACCTATTTTAAAGCCCTTAGGTCAATAGGCCTTAAACAAAGGCAACTAGTGACCCTAAAAACTATAAACTCTTGCGCCCTGTGGCCAGATTCTGTGGCCCCAAATCTGCTTTTTAACAAGTTCTACCTGCACCAACCAAAAAGCCAACTCTAACAAGATGGTCAACAAACCATGGCTTTAGGGCGTTGGTTTTGCGAGCTGGGTGCTCTCCCATGCAGAGGGGATGGGAGAAAAAAGTTACTGATTGGTCAACAACAGTTAATTCTTTCACACAGAACATAAAAAGGCCTTAAAAAGTGAATGGTAGTTTTGCTGATTCAACACAACACAGTAAATGATTTTTACCAAACAATAGCTTCAGAGACCCAAATAACTATTGGAGATGTCACTTTACAGAAGAAGTCACAGTGAAACTGAACCACTGCAGTCTTAATTCCTGAATGAGTTTTCCCCTGTGGCACCACCATTCTGACACAGAAAGTATACATGTGCTTTTCGTAGGCCTTGGTTGCAGGAGAGAGAAAAAAACAAGATATGACTAATCCACATAGATTAGATCTGACTACACAGACAGATCATGAGATGTGAATATTATGTGACTCTCCCAAAACACCAAAATACCACTCAGTCTTCTAAGTTGCTCCAGAAAAGATACGGGTCTATCTGAGGTCGCCGAAAGGTCTCAGGAAGGTAGGCTTCATAAAGTCGGTTTGCCTTTCCATTCCCCATCTCTTGCATACACTGCAATCAAAGAGATGTGGAAACATGGAATGTCAGATTAGGAAAGAATTTTAAAACTTCTCACCCAATGGCAGCATTTTACATTGAAGAACCAACCTAGAGTGGTAGAACCAAGATTAAAACCTGTGTATTTTGATTTCCAATCCATGATTCTCTCTACTTTGCTCGCAACCATTTGCCCCCACAGCTGTCTTTCCTACCTCACCCCTGAGTTCCGTTTATTGAAAGATCTGTCTGACAAGATACATTTAACTCAGTAATAATTCAAAATTCCATTTGAAAGTCCAAGACACAGCCACCAAATGTCTACTTGGCAGGCAATACTCAGTGCCTAATCTGGCAGGCAACATGCAGGCAGTAACCACACTCGGAATTTATACTATTAGTTAACCCATTCAGCTTTATTACCAATAACTGTGTTTTACACTAGGCTTTTGAAATAGATTCCTTAGCACTTGTGAGGGATGAATCCCAAGATCTTTTAAAATCTTCAAATTCCCAAATACCTCTATGGCATGTAGTTTCCTTCATAAGATACAGTAAAGTGCAACTGAAAAGTATAACTAAACTTCAGACTTTTAAAGAATCTACAAGCCCTTGCCGGTGTGCTCAGTGGTTATGGTGTTGGCCCGAGCACCAAAAGGTAAAAGGTTCAATTCCCAGTCAAGGGCAAGTATCTAGGTTGCAGGTTCAATCCCTGACCCTAGTAGGAGCACGTGTGGGAGGCAACCAATCCATGTGTCTCTTCCACATCCATGTTTCTCTCTCTCTCCCCACTCCCTTTCTCCCTTCCACTCTCTCCAAAAATCAATGGAAAAAATATCCTTGGGTGAGGATTAACAAAAAACAACACACACACACACACACACACACACCAGTCTAAAATATTTCTAAGGCCATGTTCTGGTTAAGAATAATCTCTTATTTCTACCATCTACTTTAGCAACTGGTTTTCTTTGGATCCACTCTCCCCAAGAATTTTTTTTCTTAATTATTATAAAAAGTTTCAATGCAGGAAGAGAACAGAGAACAATGAAGCCACATTGAGGTGCAGATCTTGGGCCAGCTGGACTCACTAACTCTACTGTCTCACTCTCAGCCCACCAGCCTAACAGCAAGCATTTTAGCAATAAAATGTTATAAGTCTATGAGAGGGCTTTTTAAATTTGTTTTTAGAGAATATCTAAAACTACAAATGTTAGATCTGCAGATGTCAAGGGTCTTAGAAAATAATCCAAAGATCCTCCTTTACATCTTTCTCGATCCTCGGGGTCCTAGACCATAAACCATTTGTGATTTGAAGGAGGTAAAATATAGGTGGAATAATTTGTACTTTAAATAGGAAGATTAAAATTTTCACTATTAAGGTATGAGCACTGGATATAGGTGTCTGACAACTAAACTTTCCTTTATCTTTGTGCCCAGTTTGAAATTCATCCAGAACTACTTTAGCACACTCTTGGGTTGTATTAAGTACCTGAATCTGTTCTTGAGTCCACTGGTCAAGGTTAACTGATTTTACCCTGGATATGTGCACCCCCAAATTCCTGTGGATTCCAGCACATCGAATGCAGATGAACACACCAATGTTCCAGGAGGCCCATCGTGGCCCTGTGAAGGTCAGGAAGAGTCAATAAAGTACAAATTAAAACAACATTCAAGGCTCAACCTGTAATATTTAGATTATCAAACATGTCAGCTAGAACACAAGTGAGAGGATTGTTATCTCAATCACCTTTTTATTGGCTTAGTTCATTCCTCCATGAACAGGCTTTCCTTTTTTTTCATTTAGCTTTAATTTTTTTAAGTGTACAATACAGTGTTTTTTAGTATACAGGGTGAGGCAAAAGTAGGTTTATAGTTCATATGAAAAATAACACAATAATTAATAAATAATAATATAAGAATAAACCCTCTGCTTTGCATAGTCACAACTGTAAACCGACTTTTGCCCCACCCAACCTATATTCACACAGTTGTCCAACCATCACCACTATCTAATTCCAGAACATTTTCACCACTCCCAAAAGAAACCTCAAACCCATAAGCAGGCATTTCTCATTTCCTCCCAATTCCTCCCCAGGCCCCGGGCCCTGGCAACCATAAATCTATCTGTCTCTATAGACTTGCCAATTCTGGACATTTCATATAAATGGGATTATGCAATATGTGGACATTTGTGTATGGAGCAGCCTTTTACAATGTCTGATAATATGAGTACCGAAATGTAGATGTTGTAATACTGTTAGTTATATAAAGAAAAATCCTAGGAGAACAGTGAAAAGTTATATCACATTCTATTTAGTATCTTACATGAACAGCCCTCCCTCAAGCAACTTTTCAATGGTGGTGGGGCCTGGATTCACTTTTCCTACTAGGAAAAAAGATACAGACATGCCATACTGGCCTAAGGTTCAACCTGAAATTTAAAACTTTGTTTATCCTCCCCTCCCTAGCAGGCCTATAAAATATGCATCCAGATTAGGTTAATAGGATCCTTTCTCCTTGGGCCGATGTCCCTACCTTACCCTATAGAATTACCTAGATTCAAGAATGTCAAGTAAAGATGCTTATTGAAATAAAAAAGAAATCTCAGATGTGTATTTTAATTAAAAATGGTTACATAATCTCCCATCCCTTGCCAACTTTGCTCACCCTAACAATCACTCTGGAAAGTTATCAAACTCTTCATAATCTTTTTTTCCTCTTCATAATCTTTGTACAGGAAAAGCAACTTATTTTTATATAACACCTGACAAATACTGAAAAATCACTAATATTTCCTTCTCCATCATTCTACTAGGCAGAAACTTACCACATAAAAAAGCATGATATCAAAGTTAGCAGTTGCAATAGAGATGAAAAGACACAAAATTATTTTCCTCCTGAGATAAACAGGACCCTGGGTTTTGAACAACTAAGGGCACAAGACTTCAGTTCTGCTGGACACAATTATTTGGTTGGTCTGCAGTTTTTGACAGCAGTCTCAATAAAGGAAAGCTAGAATCGTATGCCAGATATTCTCAGAAATTTGAATCCACGACTATCATAAATAAGAATGTACTTTTTAAACAAAGATATCATTCAGATACTATGGCGAATACTACAAATACAGAGGCTCAAACCTCCTTATAACCACCAGGTGGTGTTCTCTGCCGGAAATTTTATCCCAATATCTTCTTATTGCTATATCTCGATAGCCTCAGATTTATCTTCCAAAAAGACCTTCAGTCCCTTCAAATCCCTAGATAGATTTGCACAGTAGATCTGCCTTATAGCTAATAAAATATAAAGGATTCACACATTTCTTTCGGTGGCAGGGAGTTACATAAACACAAACAAAAAACCTAAACAGATATGAATGAAGTTTCATAGGGGGCTGTATGTCTATTTTAGGTTACAGTTTTCATAAAAGAACTCAGATATGATCTAAGTTATATAGAGTTAAAAATGGGACCAAAAGTTAATATCTCATATTTCTTTACCATTTTCCCTTTGCTCTAGATTCTAGAATTCATGATAAAATAAAGTACATTTGTTTGTGAGCAAAATCAGAAGCCAAAAACATTAATTACAAGTTGCTGTGGAGCATAAGGAATATAGTCAATAATCCTATATAATAAAAGCCTAATATGATAAGTGTCCAGTCATCCGTTCAATCAATCAATGTGTAATATGCTAATGATATGCTAAGGCCGCTCAACCACTCACTATGATATGCACTGACCACCAGGGTGCAGACAGTCAACTGGTTGACCAGTCGCTATGACGTGCACTGACAACCAGGGGGGACAGACGCTCCAACTGGTAGGTTAACTTGCTGCTGGGGTCCAGCCGAACTCGGGACTGAGCGAGATGGGCTGGACACACCCTGGAGCCCTCCTGCGGTCCTTCCCCGCTGGCCAACCTCCTGCATCCCTCCCCTACCCTGATCGTGCACCGGTGGGGTCCATCGGCCTGGCCTGTGCCCTCTCGCAATCCAGGACCCCTCGGGGGATGTTGGAGAGCCGGTTTCTGCCTGATCCCGCAGGTCAGGCCGAGGGACTCCACTGGTGCATGAATTCGTGCACCGGGCCTCTAGTAATCTAATAACTATGTACAATACCAGAGGTACTAGACCTATCAAAGTGATCACTTCATAAGTTATATAAATGTCTAACCACTATGCTGTACACCTGAAACTAGTATAATATTGAATATCAACTATAATTTCTAAAAAGTTTTGCCTTAGCTGGTTTGGCTCAGTGGATAGAGCACCAGCCTGTGGAATGAAGGTTCCTGGATTCGATTCCGGTCAAGGGCACATGCCCAAGGTTGCGGGCTCAATCCCCAGTGGGGGGGACGGGGTGCAGGAGGCAGCTGATCAATGATTCTCTCTCATTATTGATGTTTCTCTCTCACACCCTCTCCCTTCCTCTCTGAAATCAATAAAAATACATATTTTAAAATGTTTTAAGACTTAAATTAAAAAGTTAGATGTGGAATGTTATGCTGTTTGCTTCCTGGCCATAAGTCAGAAAGTGATTCTCAGTCATGTAAGCCACCATCACACTGTGGAATTTCTCCAGATCCTATTCCAGAGTATTTAAGGACTCTGCCTCTGAGGAATGTAAGACTGATATGCTGGAACTACTAATAAGGCCTCAGTACAGAAATGTAGGCAATAACATGTCATGAAAAGCCAGGAGAGCCTCCTCTGCCCCCTCCCACACCACATCCCTCCTACAACCTTTTCCCAGTGAAATAATGACAGTTCTATCCCAGACACTCAGCCTCCTTTAGTTTTAAGCCACTAGATTTATTAGTCAATAGCTGTATTCTCCATAACAGATTCTGAAATTGGGTAAGAAAAATAAGAAACAAAAATTACTTATATGGCTGAAAATAGTGTCATTATTAAAAGTATAATCTTTGCAGCAACATAAAATTTAGTTTGTATGTCAGCTCCATCAATGATTAGCTATATGACCTTCAGAGATATTTAAACTTCCTAAGTCTCGGTTTAATCATGTTCAAAATATGTACAATACCATCTACCTCACTGTGCTTAGAATGTAGAGGGATAGTGGCAAAAGAGAGTTACGTAAGTACATGGTATAGAATGAGACTTCCACAACCCATTTCCAACTCATCTTCTTCACTGACAAGGACTGGTTAACTCATTCAGATGTATATACCAACAATCTATGCAACAGTGGAGAATGCTTTTTAGACAGGCATGAGTTCCAGACTGAAAATGTCAGAATCAAAGTTGACTGACTGGATAGAAGAAAGAAGGAATTTACTCTAGCTCCAATGTCAAAGTCTTCTAGAAAACTTGACATTTAAGCATCTTCCTGTATCTCCCTCAAAATATCCCTTGAAAATGCACTACCTAAACCCCCACCCACTTCCCTTCTCCACTACACACTCCCACCCTGCCCTTGTGCGCACACATGCTTCCACTGCACATACCAAGGAAGGCCCAAAGCTGCTGGCCTGCCATGCCTGGGCTCCACAGCATCTGGTATTGCTGCTACAAGGCCAGCATACTGGTATACTTGCAAAGATAAACCAATTGCTCAATACACATCAGTCATGGCAACCAGGAGAATATGTAAAAGATGCCATTTTGAAATTGAAAATGGAAAGGGACTCTGAGAGGCAATATTCTGAACAATTTTAAAAGCAAAGAGGATAGACAAGTGATATAAATTGGTAGCGATGAGCACAACACAAGAACAAGGTCATAGCTAAGTGAGCATATTCAACAGGAGCCTAGGAGCAGGCTCAGGAAGCATGAGGCAATATTAAAATTAACATATAATCACTGTGCAATAAGGAATCGGTGAAAATAAAGTATATGGATGAGGTTGATGAGTCAAGAAATCGACTGTAGTAAATAGCAGCCGAAAACCAGGGAAATCTGGGATGACACTGATAAATACACTAGGCTTTCATTTTGATGTCTCTCTCGGGCTATGACTCCATTTATAAAATGGAAAGTATATAAGTAATAGCCAATTTATATTCAAATGCTGAGCAGCTTCTAGTGTTCAGTAACTACTGGTGCCCTGCTGCATACACCCCCCACCCCCTTGCTGCTAAGACTTCCCCCCAAGGACCAGCGCTGCTAGGCTTAGACCAATTCTGGGCTTGAGGAGTCAGCAGAAATGAGAACTAGAGTTACAGGCAGCTTGAAGAGACTAATTACAGATCACTGGCCTCTAACCTATGGAGTTCCAAACAAATAAATGTTGAGGGGGGAATGATAAATTTTAAAATCAATGTAAAATAAAATAAAATCAAGTCAATGTCTATGCATAGACTTGCTGGCATCATGGAGCTGTTGAAAAGCTCTTCAACAGAAGAAGAGTCAAGGATGGGAGAGAAAATATCTTCCATCTTACATGCAAGCCCTGTTGAACCTACCTTGGAAATTTTCCCTGAATCTATCCCTCTTTACCTAGACCTTCTCAACTCTCATATCTAAGCATTCATTCTTTTAACATTACTTATTGAGTATCTATTACATGCCAAGCACTCTGCCTGCTAGTTATTATGGATAAAAAGGCAGAGATAATACAGATGAGATTCCTGATTCAAAGAATTCATGGACTAACAACTAATTGGTCTCCAGACTCTCACCAGAATCTTTCTAAAACACAAATCTGTACAGATCAGGCCTCCAATTATAAACCTTTCGTGTAGTCTCATGTATACTAGTAAAGGTGAAAATGCAAATGGGTGCACATTTTCTAGGCATATGACAAACTGAGCTCTCTATCTCTTGCCACAAAACCTGCTTGTCCTCCATTTTTCCCCATTTTAGTCAGTTATACCTCCAATCACTCAGATGCATCAGTCAGAAATTTACACATCATCTTTGATACCTCTCTCCTTCAACCTTCATAGCTATACCATCACCAAGGCCAAAATATCTCTCAGATCAGTATCTCTTCTCTCTACGTGCAACACTGTCACTAATCCAAAGTCACCAGATCTCTTGGACTAGTGCAACAACCTCCTAATGTCTCTCTACTTTTACCTCTATATTTCCTTCTCTTCCAACCCTGAACCAAAACCATTCTCCACCAAACAGCTTGAGCCCTAAAAGAAGCAAATGTAACCTTGCCACTCAGTTACTTAAAACCCTTCTATAGAAGGCCTCCTTCTGCACTGTTGGATTAAAGAATAAAATACTTAACATGGTCTCCAAGGTCTTATATGATCTGGTTCATGCCTACTTCCTCAGCCTCTCGACTCTGACAACACCAGCTTTCTTTCATTTCCTCAAAGCACCAACATGTTCTTTACTTAGGGCTTCTGGCCTTTTTACACGCTGTTCCCACTGCCGAAAAAGTTCTTTTCCCAACCACCACCCACCACTGGTAGCCTGGTCAACTCCTACATTATCACAAAGGTCTCAGCTGAAAAGTTTCTTTCCTTGGCCCCTGAATGTAGACCGGTTATAACTTCACTTCCATCTTTTCTTCAGATTTATACATTCCATTATGGAAAATTTCAAATGCATAATTAACCATCAGCTTCGACAATGATCAATCTCTGGCCAATCTTGTTTCAGCTATACTTCTACCCACTTTCCCTCACTCCCAACACCTTGTAATATTTTGAGGCAATTCCCAACTATTGTACCATTTCATCTGTATATACTTTGGTATATATCGCTAAAAGGTAAGGACTTTTTAAAGATAAACTTCCATTTACCTTTCACTTTCCCCAAGTGATACCACCTTTTAGCATATATTTATTTGACTGTTTAACATGTCTTTTCCACTACATTGTACGGGCCACAAGAACAGACAGCAGATTTGTGACATTCACTGTCATACTTCCAGGGTGTGGCACAGTTCCTTGCATACAGCAGTAAGGCAACATTTTTACCAAAATTAATTAAAAATACGTAAATCCTTTGACTCCTCCCTCCCACCACTTATAAGAATTCATCAGGGAAACAACAGGGCAAGTACACAAAGAAATATAGTTAAGAATGTTCTAATACAAATTAGAAACATCAACAGATTACATGAAAGAATTATGGTATCACCATACAATAGAGAAAAAATTTTCTAGCTCTCTATTTAATATAGAGATATTTCCATGTCATATTAATTTTAAAATGCAGTTTAAAACCAGTATGCACAGAACAATACCATTTTTGTTTAAGAATGTGAATAAGTGTATATGTATGCACAGAAAAAATGTCTAGAGGATATATGTAAAATATTAAAAGCTGTTATTTCTGGTAGTAGGGTTATGAAATATCTACTTTTTTCTCTATATGTTTATATATTCTCTGACTTGTTTGCAATGAGTTTGTATTACTTTTGTAATGAGAAAAATAACAGTACAGGTCATTTAAGAAAAAACACCACCACTGTCCATGGCTCCTCACTGGCTGCAGGATAAGTTGAAACTCCTTAACATGACATAGAGAGCCATTTAAGAGCCTGTGTTTTGTGAGTGCCGAGCAAGTCATCATTCTGAGCATGCCGTCACTCTTTGCGTAAACCATCCTTCCTACCTGGAATGGCTTTCTCCCCAATTCCCTGCTTGACAAACTTCAAAATGTAGTCCACTGTCACCACTTCTGTGAGGCCCTCCGACGGAATTAATCTTGACCTTCTCTATGGCTAATAGTTCACTGTATGCTTTGTTGTTCTAATACTATCTTATTATAATTAGTTGCTTATAGGTCTCTCTTGCCCCAAATAGACTGTGAGCGCTAGAAGGCAAGGCCCATGCCCCTTCATCATTTATCTCAAACACTTAGCACAATGCTTACAAACAGTACATACAAAATTAGTATTTGTTAAATGAATTCATCAATAAGAAAGATAAAAGTGTACAAGTGTTTCCTGTTTTGGAAAATGAAGGGAGAAGTCTTCAAACACCTTAAAGGTGAAGCTATCACAGAGAAAAGGAATTAGTTTGCTCTGGTGAGGCTCCAAAGGCAGAACTAGCATCAATGAGTGGGAGTTGATTTCAGCACACTCTGGGGAAGAATTTTCCAACAATTAAGGTTGTGTGAAAACAAATGTAGCATATCCAGAACTAGTAAAAGCCCAGTAAGTATAGCTGTTCAAGCAGAGGCTGGATGATGCACTCTCAGGGATGGTAGAGAAATGACCTCTGCACAGTGGGTGGGTGCACGGTGAGCCCGAGGGTCCCTTCTACTACTGCAGTTCTACCAGCTAACTGAATGGTTCTCAAAATGCAACACGAGATAATCAACTGATGAAGATGTTAGGTGTTGATGAATCTAAAAAACTGAATCAAATTCAGTTCATGGAGCCTGTGACTAGTATAAACATGATTACATACAACAACAACAACCTGAAAACTGGCTTAAATGTAATAGACACATAAGGAAGAACCTATTGGGGTGGTGAACACATCCTACATAATAAAAGCCTAATATGATAAGTGTCTGGTCGTCCATTCAACCAATCAAAGCGTAATATGCTAATGATATGCCAAGGCCACTCAACCGCTCGCTATGACATGCACTGACCACCAGGGGGCAGATGTTCTGAGTGGTAGGTTAGTTTGCTGCTGGGGTCCAGCCAATCAGGACTGAGCGAGACGGGCCGGACACACCCTGGAGCCCTCCCACGTTCCCTCCCCAGTTGGCCAACCTCTCACGTCCCTCCCCATCCCTGATTGTGCACCAGTGGGGTCCCTTGGCCTGGCCTGCGCCTTCTTGCAATCTGGGACCCCTCAGGGGATGTCGGAGAGCCAGTTTCAGCCCAATCCTGCAGGCCAGGCTGAGGGACACCATTGATGCATGAATTCGTGTACCAGGCCTCTAGTAATACAATATACAGATAATATATTATAGAATTGTATACCTGAAACCTATATAATCTTATTAACCAATGTCACCTCAATAAATTCAATAAAATGAAAAGAAGGGAGGCCAAAATTTCAGTAATCCCAAAGACTCCATTAAATTTGTACTATACTTAGGGTGCTGATGAACAAGTCACAACTTGGATATGACCTGTGGTCATTGAAGGAGCAGCTACTAAAGAATGGTGGTGTTAGGGTGCACCCTATAACTTTTCATTTGAAGTTCAGGAAGGAACTCTTAATAATATATTTTTCAAGGTGTACCAAATACAAACATGCTACAGGTCACATTTAAAATAAAACAAAGAACCCGTGGTTTCTTATACATTCTTGCTAATTCATCATGTTGTTTCTACTGAACTCTGGTTATGTAACATCAATTTGAAATAACATTACAGAAGAAGTGGATGATTTTTCAAAGTATTAAGCTGTAAGACAGAGGGGCACATAATAAGTAGCTCTACATTAAACAGCTAAACAATGCCCAGGTGGCATGGCTTAGTGGTTGAACATCGACCTATGAACCAGGAGGTCACGGTTCAATTCCCTGTCAGTGCACATGCCCAGGGTTGAGGGCTTGATCCCCAGTGTGGGGATTGCAGGAGGCAACCAATCAATGATTCTCTCTCATCATTGATGTTTCTATCTCTCTCCCTCTCTGAAATCAATAACAATATATTTAAAATATATATCTATATATATAAAAGCCTAAGTGACCATTCGACCAATAGCTATGATGTGCACTGACCACCAGGGAGCAGACACTCAATGCACAGGCATGGAAACATGGAACAGACTGATGAATCTCAGAGGGAAGAGATTACCAAAGATCTTATATGCATACTAGAGGCCCAGTGCATGGATTTGTGCACCGGTGGGGTCCCTCGGCCTGGCCTGCAGAGATAGGGCTGAAATCGGCTCTCCAAGATCTCCCAAGGGGTCCTGGATTGCAAGAGGGTGCAGGCCAGGCCGAGGGACCCCACCGGTGCACGAACCCATGTACCAGGCCTCTAGTATAAAATAAAAATAAACAAATAAACAGCTAAGCCAATTGTCTTTTGCTGCTTCTAAGGACAGGTTAACTTGTGGCTGGCATAACTACATAGAAATAAATAATTCAGACTTTTCTTTCTTCACAAAAGGATGTAGGAAAAGCTATATGAGATGCTGATTATCAAACTTAGAGCTGGCCGAATTGCAGATCATTCCGAGGTCAGTACTGTATATCTTTAGTTCTGAAGTAAAGATTTTATATTAGTCAAGAGGAGTCTTAAAGCAAAATAAGGGGAAACATTGATGGCTGGTAAAGGGAAAGGAAATATTTAAACTTACAAAGAAAATAAAGGAGCAGTTTTATGTGCTGAGAACAAATGACAAAAAACAGAATCTGGGTTATCTTTTCTCCTATTTTTACTCATGATTCACATTTTTTTCAAGCTGCTCCATGTGCGTACCATAGTTGGCTCACAATAAGGGAGATAATTATGCGCTCCACCTGGATTACATGGCCATTGTACTATTCTGACCTGGATTTTTTCCCTATCACGTCAACAGTTAAGAATTCATACGCAGACACAGGGCCTTGTGCCCTGCACAGGGTGCCTGGGTCCCAAACTGCTCTTCAAGGACACATTCTGCATGTTGCTAACTCTCGCTCCGTAGAGTCAACTAGGTCATCTTTAAAAAACAAACAAATAAATACATAACTAAGGAAGAACCTAAATCAATAAACTCTGATTTGAAAACACAGTTTAATTCACTTTGATTTGGCCTGTTATTAACTCTAACACAAAAATTGGGAGTCAAAGTGAAGAAGAAGCAGTATTTGTTTTAAGAACAATTCTAATGCCAGTTTCCTCAGTTCTACTCATTACATCCCTCCACCCCAATTCACTACAAAT
This sequence comes from Myotis lucifugus, assembly GCF_000147115.1. Classification (NCBI taxonomy): domain Eukaryota; kingdom Metazoa; phylum Chordata; class Mammalia; order Chiroptera; family Vespertilionidae; genus Myotis; species Myotis lucifugus. The sequence goes on along the minus strand of NW_005871270.1, from coordinate 440,982 downwards.
ACACAGAAACACCACTGCCATCTTGGAGCATTTACGTGGGGCCTGAGAGGTATGTCTACACAAAGGAGAACTCACCTCGTCCTCTATTCCAAAACAACAACAAACAGTAACCTTGAACTCTGTAAGTGCAAACATTTTAAGGAACCATGAGACCAAAATAAGGACTTACTCAATCAACCTTTGTTCCCATCCAGTCCCTCTCGCAAGAATGTTGTTTCCTTTTGTCAAAAAGAGACACTGTCACAAATACTGACTGAACTACATCAAGAACATATAGTGAAACTTTGCCGATAACTAATCAAGGAGGGAATTTACTGCTTAGGAAAAAAAAACTTCCCCAAATATATGAAAACACCAAAAGAAATGCAACTCCTGTGGAAAGATGGCCAAAAATCTAGAGAAAGAATTAGAAAGAAACACTTCTTTCTATTAAAGATGGATTATGTCCCATGAGAAAAAAAGCTCAACAAAGTTGATTGGCATCTCTATCCACTGAGAAAAAGCTCAACGAGCTAAGGGGGAAAAAAGGTCACAGCAGACAAAAATTGGCTAAAACAGAGCTTAAATTCCAAGCTTTTCCACAGGGGGCCTCAGGGTCACATTCAGGTTTAAGCTTCCACAGCAGCAGCCCCCTAAATATCCACAACCCCAGGAAAACATTTACCTAGGTTTTCTCTCTTTAAAAGTAATTTTGATTTATCTGTTTTTCTTTAATGGCTATTTAACTGATGCTACATTTGCTATTATAATTCCTAAGATAGTGTTTCATATAATGCTTAAGAGCATATTATTTCTACTTCACTAGACTCTAGAAGCGGACACTATAACTATTGTATTTTGACTGAAATAAAAGATCCCCTATTACTTAAACCATTCATTGAAGTTTGACATGAAACAATATAGGAAATGCAGCAAGGTGTTATTGTAAATCTATCTAAGTAACTTAATATTTATCTCAATAAGGTTTGATTGGTTTTAAAAACAATGCAAAAAAAACCAACCCTAAACAATAATACCCCTAGCTAAACTTAGCAATATTATTATTAGTTTAACCCCAAACTCATAGATTAGTTTAGGGGAATTGGCATCTTGTAATTATTTGGGGTTTTTGTTGTTGTTGTTAAATAAATATTCTCATGAGAGACTAGTGTAAAAATACATACTGCTGGATCTCCAAGTGGGAGCCCCATTCTTCCTGGAGAATCTTGAGTTTCACCTGCAGGAGAATGTCTCTATGCCAGTATCCTCAGTAAAGGGCCTGGGTGCCTATCTACTGAGAAATGAGTAAAAGAGCCCTAAGGGAGCAGCGGCACGAGAACGCTAGTCCGGCTCTTACTTCTAGGTCAAGCTCTAAATTCATGGGTGGTGGATTCCTACATAGCACCTTACATACAGAGGAGGGTCTGGTGCCAAGAAAGAAGAAATCAAGCAAGGTAATTAAGAATCTACACTGATCTGTAACACTTTTAACAATAAAGATACATTAAAAAAAATAAATAAAAGAACCTACACTGGTCCTGTAAAGCTGAGGCACAGAGATCTCAGGACTGTGAAGTGGAGCAGGGACTGGGAACAAGCCAAGGAAGGGTCAACAAGTAAATCTTAAAAGAGTGACTTTTTTGTTGTTATTAATCCTCAGCCAAGGATATTTTTTCCATTGATTTTTGAGGGAGGGAGACAGAGAGAAACATTGATGTGAAAGACACACATTGATTAGTTGCCTCCCACATGGGGATCAAGCCTGCAACTGAGGTACGTGCATTGACCGAAATCGAGCCAGAAACCCTTCAGTCTATGGGCCGATGCTCTAACTACTGAACCAAACCAGCTAGGGTGGAGGAAGAACAATTTTTTCATATATTTTGTGGTAATTTCCATTCTTTGCTTCCCCTTTGTTGTTAAAGTTCTAAAAAGTCTTAACAGGGCTAAGGGGAAAGAAGCAAACGAAGTGATTGATGTGGTGTCTGCACATGAAGCAGAGCGTTAGAGCAGAAGCAGCAATGTGATGAAAGCACCAAACACCCGGAGAAGCAACCCCCACTGGGGGAGAGAAGCAGGACACATGGGGGCCACCTGGGCAATTTTCATCTATACTTGTGGATTCTCCTTCCTGAATTCCTATTTTGGAGGTTCTCTGTTTTGACCAATAAGGAAAACTGGACTACTTATACTTCTGGTTTAACGTATAGCTTTACGGGGCTATTACTTCCATTAGCAAAACATCATTTTGTGAAAATCTTGCTCCATTCTATTCTGACTCCCACAATCTGTCGTTCTTCTGTGACACTCATCTATGATTGTTCTGTTGTTGGGTTTTATTTTTGTGAGCCCCTTTAATATAATTTTGTAAACTTAAAAAACTAGTATTTGTCTTATGTGAACTTGAGATTCAAAACACTTATTACTCAGAAAATCATCCAAAGGTCACTGAAATAACTTACACAGAAAGCTGGGGGAAAGAGTATAGGGTATCCTTAACATTCCTCGACTCGGGTTAGCCCACAGTATTTTGGCTGTAGACAATTATCTCTGCACAAAGACCTTGCTTAAAGCATTTATGAATAAACTAGGAGTCTCGGTGAGGCATGGCTTCCTGAAAAAGGGAGGAAATAAACAACTGCTTTCATTGGGGGCAGGAAGGACATTATTTCATTTGGAGCTAAACAGTGAGACTATCTCTGTACAAACAATTGTTTGGCTTGAAGGCTCCCTGCGGCCAATCACTCCAGTAAAGGCTCAGCTGAAATGGAACCCAGAACTTGCCGGGACCGAGGGATAGGGACTGACACAGGCTCAGTGTCGGCTTTGTCATGGCTTTGGGGTCCCAGAGCATGCCAGCAAGGATGCTCACAGAACACACTCTACTCCAATCAGCAAATAGCATCGTTCTGCACCCAACCCAGCCAAGAATGTAGATTTAAAAGAGATGAAGAAAAGATGGCATTGGGGCAAATACATTTATTCAATCTAAAACTGACATTTTATAGCAAACATGACAAGTATAAAAATTAGATGTCGTAAGAGAGGTAATACATTTCAATCACTATCTCAATGGCTAACAGCAGGCGCAGGGAGGAAGTGTGCAGGGAGGGACTGCTGAGCTAACAGCCAGGCAATCATTTCAAAGTCTGCAAGTTGGACCTGATATTTCAAATTTGACTTTATAATTAAACTAATTTCCCATCAGTCATGACCTCACTTCAGGTAACAAGTGCTAAATCTAACTTGGTTCGCTAGAAGTCACTTTCTTCACTCCCTGGGGACATTCGGTTCTTAACATTTTAACATTACTTCAAGTTAAAGTCTTAACTTCCTCTTTGCAATAACCAGTATCCTACTCCTATTCTGAAAACAAACAAACAAAAAAAACTGAAGATGCAAAGTGTCCATTTGGGGTATGCATATCTTTGAAAGAAGCTACTAAAGAAGAGTGATAGGGCCATAAGCGAAAGAGGAACAATGTAAAAAGGGATGTTAAAAATAGCCTACATTCAAACAGCACCACTTTCTTTCCTTTACAGCAGTGGTTTTCAAGTGAAGCAATTTTCCCAAGGGGCAACGTCAATGTCTAGACACACTTTTAGTTGTTATAACTGATAGGAGGTGGGGGTGCTCCTGGCATCTAGTGGGCACAGGCCAGGGATGTTGCTAAATATCCTGAAATGCACCAGACAGCCCCACAAGAAAGAAGTATCAAAAATGGCAAGAGAACCCAGCAAGTACACTTCTGGGAATATATCCCAAGTATCCCAAAACACTAACTCAAAGGAATATATGCACCCCTATGGTCACTGCAGCATTATTTACAGTAGCCAGGGTTTGGAAGCAGCCCAAGTATCCATCAGTGGGTGAGTGGATAAAAAAAGCTGTGGTACATTTTACACAATGGAATACTACTCAGCCATAAAAAAGAAGGAAATCTTACCTTTTGTGACAGCATAGATAGACCTGGAGACTATTATGCTAAGTGAAATAAGCCAGTCAGAGAAAGACAAATACTATATGATCTTACTTTATGTGGAATCTAATGAACAAAATAAACTAACAAACAAAATAGAAATAGACTCATAGATATAGAGAACAGACTGACAGCTGTCAGAGGGGAGGGGGTTGGGAGGCTGGGTGAAAAAGGTGAAGGGATTAAGCAAAGAAAAAAAAAATCATAGACCCAGACAACAGTATGGTGATTACCAGAGGAAAATGGGGGTGGGTGAAGAGGGTGAAGGGGGGGATAAATGGTGATAGAAGAAGACTTGAGTTGGGGTAGTGAACACATAATACAATATACAGGTGACGTATTATAGAATTGTACACCTGAAAACTATATAATTTTATTAACCAATATCACCCCAATAAATTCAATAAAATTTTTTAATCTTAAAGAAGGACTTCTCTTTAGCCAGTACCATTAATGTTATATTCTATGCAGCACAATAAAGATCTTTGTACCAGAAATAAATAAATAAATAAATAAATAAATAAATAAATAAATAAATATCAAGAGTGCTGAGGTTGAGAAGCCCGGCTCTAGAGGAACCATTTATAAGCCATTTAGTTTGGAGCATGTGAGATATAAGAATATACCAGTTCTGTGGAAAAGCCTCTTGTGTTCTGTAACAAACAATTTAGAGTACAAAATGCCAAAATTGGAAAGAACCTTAAGGATTATCTAGTCCAAGCACAGTTGGGGAAACTAAGGCCCAGAGAAGTCAAGTCATTTACCCAATTCCACAGAAGAAACCATCAGCTGGACTGAATTAGAATCATCTTTATACTAGTAGACCCCAAATGTGTGTTATACATGGTAGGTGCGGAATTACGGTCACCGAATTGATACCCTGTTCTTTTCTATTTCAACACTCAACTCACCCTCTGCTGCCAGGAAGCCAACACCTGAGGTTGTGCATGAAGGCTTATTCACACCACTTCCCACCCCCAAAGGAGGCCCAGAAGTGGAGGACAGTGTCACACACTAGAGCTCAGAAACAAGTGCCCGGGCTGGGATGTTTTCCCGTTGTTTGAAGGGAATCTCATGCCTTTCACCCAGGCAGAGGCTTCACACAAAACCTTCTGAGTCAGCAGATGAACCCTTGTGCAAGATCACGAACATGTAAACTTCTCTCCACAATGACGTGCGGCAGCTTCCCTGACACATCAGAGGAGCCCCAACCAATGGCAAATAGACAGAAAATCAGTGCCAGGTTAACTGAATCCCAACTGTATGCAAACAAGCTAGACCTTTCATTTCTAAACCAAGAGCAGAACAGAAATGAATTCTGGGGTCAAAGTACAGTTAGTGCAGTGGCATGCTGAATGTTAGTCATCAAAATGGCCCTGGCTAAAGAGAGGAGAGCAAAAGGTGGAGATAGGCCCTTTCAGAAAGAAAACATTCACTACTGTGTTTCAAAACCTAGGTGTTTCAAAACTGGGTATAATGAGGTCCAGAGGGGTGGGGCGAAGATGCCAGCCATGTAAATGGAAAGAGCCTGTAAAGCAGCGGTTTTCAACCTGTGGGTCGCGACCCCTTTGGGGGTCAAACGACCCTTTCACAGGGGTCGCCTAAGACCATCGGAAAACACATATATAATTACATATTGTTTTTGTGATTAATCACTATGCTTTAATTATGTTCAATTTGTAACAATGAAATTGGGGGTCACCACAACATGAGGAACTATATTAAAGGGTCGAGGCATTAGGAAGGTTGAGAACCACTGGGTTAGAGCAACTGTTTCGGACCAAGGATAATTTTGAGAAGAGATCTTCCTTAGAGTGAGTGCCATAATAACGTCCCCGGCTGATATGTGAGAGAAAGTGTCATTAAATGCAACACTGGACTCAGAAGACTCCAAACGAGCTCCTCTGAGCATTCTGACTTGGTTCTGAGCCTTATCTGTGAACAGAAAGCAGCCTGACAGAAGTCACTCAAATCAAGGGTCTATATTGGGTGCAGAGTAAAAATGGGGTTCAGTTTCATCAGACTTCTTATGTATTTGTGGGGGAGAGGGGGGAGAATTCTATATAATAAAAGGCTAATATGCAAATTGTCCCCTTGGGAGTTGTACTGATTGGGAGTTCGACCACTCGCTGTGACATGCGCTGACCACCAGGGGGGCAGCGTGGAACGAAGGCAGGCCCCGGCCGACAGCCAGAAGGAAGGCCCTGGCCAGCAGCCAGAAGGCCCCGATTGGCCCTGATCGCCTGTCAGGCCCAGGGACCCTACCGGTGCACAAGTTTTGTGCACCGGGCCTCTAGTTGTTACCATAGGATCAGACTCCCAGACCAGCTGTTTTTTGTCTTGTGGGATTTTGGGGAGTGGGGAGGTAGAAGAGTCCTTGTGCTTATTAGCTAAACATCATTAAATGTGATTTCTTTAGAAAGCAAATCTTTATTTTTCTGATTATGAAAGTTATTCATATTTGTGATAACGTTCTTTGAGAAGAATGAAGTATAGTGATGCAGAAGATATTGCCCATACCCCATTTTGCTTATTTTTTACTTGAGCTTATGTTTTCATTATTGTTTTTGTGTAACATTCATTATAAGTGTTTTTCATGACAATAAGAACATCTAAATACCTTTATTGTATTCTGTTTGTGTATCATTTGGTGTGCAGGCCGACGCTTAACCATTGAGCAACACCAATGTTTTGTCTTTTGAAAGTTGCCTTCATACTGTTAACACAGATATTGGAAGATCTATACATTCCAGGAAGCTGAGCAAGGGAATCTCATGGTTGCTCTGTGGTAATCACTTCTTTGTGCCATTTTTTGTGTGCTTCTGGCTTTGGTGCCACATTGAAAACCGGAGTCAGTCACCCAGCTAGTACTCTGCCCTCTCACTAGGAGCTTTTAGTGTGACACATCGCCTTGGGGAAATGTAGCATGGGGTGTGAGGCAGGAGGCTAAAATAGCGGTCCCTTGGCCTTTTTGTGGGAGGGAGGGAGTGTGTAGGCCCTGTTCTCAGGTGCCGCAGACATTAATAATAACCTGGCGGCAGCTTTAGAAGGTCCTTGTCCCACTGGAACAGGTGTGTTTACTTTGAAGAACCTTGCTTTGACTCTTTTGAAGCTGTGATTTTTTCCCTAGAGATTTGCTCTGGGTTTATCTACATAATGTTCCCTAACCCAAGTCCTCATGCCTAACTTCAGACAGAGGAAGCCCCCAGTTCCAAATAGCTATCTATTCTTTCAGTAAAAATGCTTTCAACATAACAGAGGAGCCTGAATCTTCTCATTCTTTCTTTCTCAAACCAGTGGTCACACTTAAATAGGTTTCCATTAGCTCCGCTGTTTACAGCTATTTTGAACAAAAGCATCATGGTAAGAGCAGGGAGTTTCCTTCCTACTTCTCATCGGAGGGCTTGTGTTAGTTATAACCCTAGTGGTAAAGTATCAACAAGAAAAAGACACCAGCACCCCTCCCCCCATGAGCTTTAGACTGCAGCCAAAGATGTTCCCAGCTCACATAGAAGAGTCTGTGAGAAATTATTTTTTGAAGACACAGAACAAGAACAACCACCTAAATAATATTAAGACAATTTTTAACTCAGGGCTTGAAACACTAGAGAACTTAGTTCAAAATCCACACACTGGGGACTTCCAGTAAGACAAGAAAAGAGGAAGAAGTTGACATTTACTTGGTGTGCATTTCAGGAAGCAACGTTGTAGGATTAATATGTAAACCCACATCTAAAAACGTAAGCTCTGTGGTAGAAGCTTGGGAATTTATGATCTTTCCATCACTAGCAACTGCGGCAAAAGACTGCCTGGTTATTTGAGAAAAGGCTATTCTCTCTCAAATCGCTATGCTAAGACAGGCTTCCCAGCTACAGACATCAGATCTTACTTCCTCCTATATCTGCTTTACCATTTTCAATAAATCATAAAATGAGGATGTTGCACACTTGTTTTTTGGTTGAGGAGAAATGACATGAAGCCTGAGGAATCCAGTTCTCACTGTTAGGATTAAGAAATTTCTTTCTTTTTTTTTTTTTAAATATATTTTATTGATTTTTTACAGAGAGGAAGGGAGAGGGATAGAGAGTTAGAAACATCAATCAGCTGCCTCCTGCACACTCCCTACTGGGTGTGTGCCTGCAACCAAGGTACATGCCCTTGACCGGAATGGAACCTGGGACCCTTGAGTCCCCAGGCTGACGCTCTATCTACTGAGCCAAGCCGGTTAGGGCAGAAATTTCTTTCTGAAAGTTTTGACTTGAAGTAAAAAAAAAACCAGTACAGCATTCTTCAAGTGGGCTTCTGAAATCCAGTACTTCCTCAATAAACTATATTCTATATGTATGTAAAAGCAAACCAGAATACCCATAGGAAATATACAAGGGGGGGGGAACTGCTATGTCAACAATAATGGTCAGAAAACTACTTAACATTACTTAAAAGTGAAAAAAAGCAGCAATAATAAAATCCTGTTAACCACCCATTGATATGTTACAAAGGTGGGATTCCAGGGCAAGTTTCAGCCACATATGAGGGAAGTCAGGGGGGAAGGGGAAAGCTGGACAAACTGAAGACGACCACCAGGGCAACCTTACACTGATGGATGGCCACAGCCGAAGGAATTTTGACTCATCTCTGAGGCTTTCCACTGGGGAGGGACCTGCCATGCAGCCATCAATGGACCAGCATCCACAAAGCCTGTGGGGAAATACAGGATCCACAGGAGTGGGGTAGGGAGGGAGAAAGTTTGGAAAATGGAAGAGTCAAATACAATAGTGAAATATTGTACTTATTAAACATGAGGCTTCAAAAATGCATACATGTGCCCGGCCAGCATGGCTCAGCGGTTGAGTGTTGACCTATGAACCACGAAGTCACGGTTCGATTCCTGGTCAGGGCACATGCCCGGGTTGTGGGCTTGATCCCCAGTGCGAGGCGTGCAGGAGGCAGCCAATCAATGATTCTCTCTTATTATTTATGCTTCTATCTCTCTCTCCCTCTTCCTTCCTCTCTGAAATCAATACAAATTTTTTAAAAATACATAGATGTACCTCTTAAGTTGAATGGACTGGCTGAAAAGAACTGGTATTCTGGAAAGCAGTCTCATACACTTTTTAAAATGCAAATTACATTTTAATGACATCTGGAATTACAGTAATACCTGCCAAGAGGAAATTAATTTAAGAAAAGAGAAAAACAATGAAACCTGTGCAATTTTTACAGTTGGTAACCTTACTCGAACAATGAGGGTCCCTTATCCGCGGCCTCTGTGGAAAATAGCCTAAAAGCAAACATACTTACACTCCACTGAAAACCTTTGCTGGCCTAGTTCCACCAATTCCATTAACGTAGCAGGGGCCCAAAGGCAGGTGACCTGATTGACAAAAAAAGCACTTCTAGAAAGTGCTAAACTTGTATCATGTAACTCCTTAAGCACTTTATAATCAAGAAGAAAACTAGTAGCAATACTTTGGGAAGTTTTGCCTTTAAATGGAGCAGCAGAAACTTTCCTGACAAGATATACTTTTCAGGCCCCGTATAGAAGAAAGCAGATCCAGTGATCGCACCTCCCTCCCCCAGTGCTAACCCATCTGAAGATGTAAGGGTCGGGGAGACAGACAAAGACCAGTAAAATATGTGGCACAAGGGAAATCAGCTCCACCACAATTACCTTAATTATATAAAAAAATAAAGAGTAAACTGCACCATGTTTTAAGGCTGCAATCCTCAAAATTCTCTCTGTACGTCTTAGGTGTAACTGACTCAAGTCTTGCAGTTGTAGACGGGACAAACTCAATGTATACACATCCTGCTTAAGGATTCCCAGAATAGATAGGGTGGGAACTTATTTTCTAAGTAACCAAATGATAAATCACTCCTGGCAGCGACCAACAGTCAAATCGGATTCAACAGAAGCCAATTTTCCTAGTCACGCATCCTCTTTGTATGACCAATGACTGAGTTGTTATATTACTTCCTGATACCAATTATTGTTTCAGTTTCAGCAACAGTTAAGAACCTTTAGAAGCATATAAAGTTGTACCTGCTTGAAAACCCTTCTTATCTCTTGCCCAAAATAACCCAACTATTTATTTATTAGGAGAAAGAATATATCTTAGAGGTTTTTTTAAGTACTTTTGCCTGTTTCCTCTTGGATCCTACCCTTGCTCCACTCTGTCACAGGGAACTACAGCTCCCTTGCCAACTGATTTCTGGGTAAGTTCCATCAGTGGTTGGTACTGATAAGGATAAGAAATAGGACAGGGCAAGCCAGGCTAATGCCCTCTCTCTTACTTGGTCTGAGTTCCAACTGCCACCAGACAGCTCTTCTTTCCATGCTACCAGCTCAGATGGCTCAGGCTTCTGGTCTTTGAAGCACCTTCTAATTTCCTTAGGGGTATAGTAGCTCCCAGGTTGCTAATCTCTGGGTTGCCTCACCAGCCCATTTACCTTCTCAGCTCTTATATCATCTGTGTAACTTATTCCATATATTAAATTCCCTCTGCTTGTACTACCTACAGTTGTTTCTGTTTCCCTAATGGGTCCCTGACTTTAAAAAATATTTTTAAACTTAGCTTCCCTGCCCTAGCTGGTTTGACTCAGTGGATAGAGCGTAGGCCCTCGGACTGAAGGGTCCCGGTTAGATTCTGGTCAAGGGATCATACCTCGGTTGCAGCCTTGATCCCCAGTAGGGGGTGTGCAGGAGGCAACCAATCTATGTGTCTCTCTCACATTGATGTTTCTGTCTCTCCCTTTCCCCTCCACTCTCTCTAAAAGTCAATGGAAACATATCCTCGGGTGAGGATTAACAACAAAAACTTAGCTTCTCTAAAAATTAAACTTTCAGATAACTTGTAGAAGATGTCTTCTAGTAAGAAACAATGGATTTATGAATGACAAAAATCAATTAATTCATTCTAACAAATATTTAGCGAGAGCCTGATCTGTGCCAAGCACTGTTCTAGGTGCTGGGAATACTACAGTGAACAAAACAGGCACAACACCCCTGCCCTCACAGAGCTTACATTCTAGTGGACATGTCAACTGTGGCAAATTACAGTTTTAAAAAACTAACCAATATAGGAATATGTCTTTAACAATAGAGGAATTTGGCAAAAATGAATTCACTTTAAGGTGTTCTACTCTACACAGACGTGGTTCCTACCTTTTCAATGTGGTATGCTGAACTGTCACATTCCAGAGGCCAATACAGAACTTCTTCAAAGTTAGTATCTACTTAAACTGGCCACTTGTGCTCAAACAGAAGTACAACTGTGATAAGGATTTAAGCAGACACAATAATAAAAGTTAGGCACAGTATGCTTAGAATGTACTAGTAAAACATAAATATGTTTTATGCAGATTTCTGCTCGGCATCTTTTTCACAGGGGATATCATTTGGAAGAACTGAGTTTGAGTCTATTTAATAAGTCACTTTATCCTCGTCTATGGCACAGGTAAATACCGTCAACATAACATACAAAGCCAGCTGCAATGTATATAATGAGCAAAGTGTTGCAGGCACCAATCGCATGACATTATTCCCAAGATGAAATTTTCAGGCAGAAGAACAGAAACAGACAATGACTCATGTGCTGAACAGTTATATAGACAACCGTGCCCAAGAAAGCTGCCACCTACATAACAATGACATCAGATAAAAAATGCAGAAAGAAAGCAGTTTTCTGATTTATTTGAAAGCAATAGATTTGCTGAAAAGTGTACTGAGATCAGGCTGCACTTCCTGTTTACACACCCTAAGCACTGAGTAGCTACAAGCACACATCAAATATTCAGTACTCTTAGACTGATTATAACAGCATGTCCAGACTCAAAAACCAATGTCATCCATCCAGAAATGACATAACACTTATTGCTGCCATTTCACTAGACTTTTCTACGATAATTTAATGTATTCTGGAAGGTGCGTTTCCATTGAGATCTTGTGGGCATAGTACTCAGACCTTTCTTTATTACTCAGCAATCAGAAAATATTTCATAACTGCAATACTTATACTTCTATCTGAGTAGCAGGTAGACTTCCAGTACTATGGGAGTCTAAAGCATATTTGTAATCTCAGTACCACACAGTAAAGTCCCTTGCCACCCCCCAACATGTAGGTAAAATATACTAAAGATTCTCCTCACACACACATACACGTGATACATCCGGCAGCCTTTGCACATTGTTTCTTCTGCCCAGAATGCCAAGTCCCCTAAATTCACCTGGCAAAGTCATGCTCATCATTCAAGATACAGCCTACATGTCTCTTTGAAGCCACAACTTCCTGAGGCCGACTTGTTTGCTTTCTTCAATGCTTTCATTTCTCCCTGCACACAATGCCATAACGCTAATGACAGCATTGCATCATCTATGTGTTTACACATCTGCTTTCCCATTAGACTGTAGACTCCTTGAGCCCTAGTTTTTAATCTACATATCCTGGTACAGTGTCTGACACAAAGTGCGTAAGGAATATTGTCTGAATAAATACATGTAGTGTGGGATTGCAGGCTTGCAAAGAGTTCCCCCTAAAAGTTACGGCATTTTGTAATCTCTGTCCCACTGCCACGGGATATTTCAAGTACAAGGAGAACAGATAGGGAAGTATCTCCCAGGGAACAGGTTTAACAAGTTGATATTAAGACATTCTAATTGGGAATTGGACAAATTAATCTCAGTAAAATGGAGTCAAGCTAACCACAGCTGTCAGAATTCAGGTGAATTAGCTGTTAAAAACCCAAAAAGTTATTTGGTCTTGGTTGGAGCTGATGGAATTTTTTAACCTTTCAAAAGGTGACATAGATACAGCGAAAATAATTAAAAATTTATGGGAAAGTTCATGTTCTAAGTAATGATGTTTAACAAGCAATGGTTTAGCTATCAACAGAAACAAATGTAAAGCAAAACTAGAGATTAATTTACTGGAGTTAAAATTTAGGACTACTATTAGAGAATTTAATACAACGATTCCCTGGTGTAATTTTTCAATCAAGTTTGAAGAGTCAGGAAACATCCAGAGACCATCCTCAAGGGTCCCAATAAAGTACATTTACAAAAATGCCAGAACCTCCACTTCTTTCCCAGGTGGCTGCTGAAGATGGCGTTGGGCAGGTCCTGGTGCTCCATGGCCGAGGCCATCTTCTGGGTCGCCTGGCAGCCATCGTGACCAAGCAGATACTGCTGGGCCAGAAGATGGTGGTTGTGCACCGTGAGGGCATCAACATTTCTGGCAATTTCTACAGAAACAAGTTGGAGTACCTGGCCTTCCTCCGCAAGCGAATACACACCAAGCCATCCTGCAGTTCTTACCACTTCCTAGCCCCCAACAGCATCTTTTGGCGACCCAGCAAGGAACACTGCTCCACAAGACCAAGCAAGGCCAGGGATGGGATCCTGCCACCCTGTGACAAGAAAAAGCAAATGGTGCTGCAGCCCTCAAGGATGTACGTCTGAAGCCTACATGGAAGTCTGCCTACCCAGGGTGCCTGGCTCATGAGGTTGGCTGAAGTACCAGGCAGTCACAGCCACTCTCCAGGAGAAGAGGAAGGAGAGGCCAAGGTCCATTACCAGAAGAAAAAGCAGCCCGTGAGGCTTTGGAAGCAGGCAGAAAAGAACGCGGAGAAGAAAACTGACAGATACACACAGGTCCTCAAGACTCATGGACTTCTGGCCTAAGCCAAATAAAACTGACTGTGAATTGTTTAAAAAAAAAAAAAAAAGCAGGAACTCCCATATATAGGAAATGGTTTTGGCTTAAAGACTAGGGAATTATTGGGTGAGTCATTCTCCTTGTGACTTCCAGGAACTAGAGTATTTAAGGGAATAAAATCAGAATGGGAAATGAATAAAATCAAGATAAAATAAATAAGAGCGGCAATATTAATAAATAATGCTTACATCTGTGTAACACTTTTGTTTACTCAGCACTTTTGTTTTCAAAGGAGGGAAATTAAACTGAGAATGTTAGGTGGCATACTGAAGCTAAATAAGTAAAGCTAAAATAAGTAAAGGAGTTTAACTGGATATTTCAACATCAAGTCTACAGCCCCTTCCACTGCTCTGCTTCTTTGCACCTGTAAGGTGGGCTATGTGCTATGGATGGGCCTAAGACACTTTCTAAGATGCCTTTAATGAGATCAGAGGTTTCCAGATCACTTAAGAAGATAATCTAGGTATAGCCTTAGAAAATACCTTGAGCCCTAACCGGTTTGGCTCAGTGGATAGAGTGCCGGCCTGCGGACTGAAAGGTCCCAGGTTCTATTCCGGTCAAGGGCATGTACCTTGGTTTAAGGCACATCCCCAGTAGGAGGTGTGCAAGAGGCAGCTGATCGATGTTTCTCTCCCATCGATGTTTCTAACTCTCTATCCCTCTTCCTCTCCCTTTCTCTCTTAAAAAATCAATAAAATATATTTTAAAAAAGAAAAAGAAAATACCTTGAAAGAATGAGGAAGCCCCTCAATACTGTGAACCTTCACGTTTCCCATGTTATACTATTGACTGAAAAATGCAAGGTGCAGCCCTGCCTAGGTAGCTCAGTTGGTTAGAGCATGGGCCAAATGTGCCAAGGTTGCAGGTCCGATTCTAGATCAGAGCACATATAAGAATCAACCAATGAATGCATAAATAAGTAAAACAACAATCCGATGTTTCTCTCTCTCTCTCTCTCTCTCTCTCTCTCTCTCTCTCTCGCTGCTTTCCTCTCTCACTGCCTTTCTCTCTTTAAAATCAATCAATAAAAATACATTTTAAAAATAATTTAAAAGAAAAATGCAAGCTGCCATTAAGTGGGGTAACACCTACTTTTTGCACAAAAGCACTGTTTAGGAATATATTTAAATGTAGTTGTTTGTCTATGCATAGATTATATCTTAAAAGTCACATAAAAAATTACCAATAGTGGTTACTCCCAGGAACGAAAATGGTGACTAAGAAATCAGGGACAGGAACACAACTTTTCACCGTACACATTCCCTTTTAAACCTTTTGAATTTTGAACCACATGCAAGTGCTACCTTTTTCAAAAGGTAAATTTAAATTTAAGAATATATAATGGGAATTGAACCAGATGCAATGGTTCGGTGATTCAAGGTGAAACGTTTCAGAGATAGGATGCAGCAGAAGAGAAAAGTAAAAAGTATCGCAAAGTTTCTGTCAGACTCCAGAATTCCATGTGGTGCTTCAAAGTCTGAAGTAAATATTCCTCAAGGCCATCAAATTTCTTTCTGTTTAATTCTCTGCTCATCATACAGTTCTCGATTTTTTACGAGCCTCGATATTGAGAAAGGAGTGTCCCAAGAGCGGACACAAGTATTCAGGTCATCAGAGAGGTAGATCCTTTCATGGCAAATAAGATAGTGTCTAATTTAAACCAGTCTCTGAAGAGGTCGATAAGGAGTTATTTCAGGCACACTGATAAAACATGGAACTGCAGAGCTAAAGACTACACCGTGGGCCAGTCAGACCCCACCAAGGGTCTGTGCAAAAATAGGACCCAGCCTTAACTGGGTAGAGTTACCATTGGCATACCTGGAATTTTCAGAATGTTTGTCCTCTGTTCTACCACTAGATCAGTCCAAAAAACTTACCCTAAAGGTCACAATAACTTGAAGACTCGGGATGGTGAGGAAACCACATCTTTGGGCCTACAGCGAGTCACAGTATTTTTTTTTAAGGCAGTGCCAAATCAGCTTCCTTTCCCCCACAGGAATCACGGTGCCTCAGAGGTACCAGAAACTGGTGAGTCTTGTGCTCAAGAGATTTAAAAAAAATCCAGGACTAACAAAACGTGCACTATATAAGAGAACACATTCTTGTTTTCTACTCTAATGTTTAAATTATGTATCTAAAGATAATAAAATTCTTAAATAAGTATAAGGTTTTAAAAAGGAGACTCGTTGCCAAAGAGTTATTTTTGGACACTGCAAAAATACCTGCTCACAGGTCTGCAGTCCAGGGCTACATCATCTAATTTAATATGAATGGATTAGCAATCACTCACTGATTTTTAATTGGATCAAACCATGAATCTTTGAGGACCCAGTTAGCTCTCAATTTTCTAAGGTAAGAAAGAACATGAGACACAGAGATAAGCTCACATTTAAGTCTCATTTTAGCCGACAGTCTTTAAATTCCTCCTCCCACTAAATATACCACAGCTAACAGGCAACGTAACCTATTGATTGCAAATGCCTCTTCTTTCCACCATCTGACAGTTGTTCACATGATCATTATGACAACCAAAATCAGGAAAAAGGAAGAGGAAAATGAGTGAGAGGGGGGGTTTAGATAATTCATAAACTGGGTAAACTGAGGCCTCAACAAATGTCTTATTTAACTGAACTGAAAGATGACTGACATCTTGTCATCTCAATTTTAATACAATGGCCAAGTCACTGAAGCCACCAAGCCAAATTGTTAAACTAATTTGTGAAAAGAAATTGTTTCAGGAACCTGGATTTTACCATCAACAGTAGTTAATAAGGTTTACAAGCCATCATTTACTAGTTCTCATTAAGAATTAACTAATGTTTCATTACCTGATCCTCAGTTAATGCTACTGATAAAGAGCAATGGAAAATTTGGAGAAGTGATGAATCAACCTCTTTCTTCCATATGCTCTATTGGAATATGAGTAAGAATAAGAGTGGTATGATGGGGAAGTGGGGAGTCAATAGGAAAAAAAGGGGGACATCTGTAATACTTCAACAAAAAGATAAATTTTTTAAAACTTCAATAAATAACTGTTTATAAAAATTCCTTTAAAAAAAGAGTAGTATGACACATAAGGAGTGGGGGTGGTACTAGTCATCAAAATGGCATCTGACTCCCCAAATGTAGCAGGCTCACTCCAGTGGGTTGCTTCACTGTGACTCAAGATCTGTCAACCAAGGACACAAGGGAATTTGAGTAAAATCAAGAGATACACTCCTAAATTTTAAACAGAATCTTCTAATAGATTTAGGACAAAATCTAGCAAGAGTCAACTTTAAGAAATTAACCTACTCAACATAAACTGATTCTAAAGTACTTTTGAAAATGAATTCTTGCTAATGCAAAAATTCAGAAAAGGAGTCTGGGGACCTGCTTTCCTAATGACACATTTTTTTAAAAAATATATTTTATTGATTTTCTACAGAGAGGAAGGGAGAGAGATAGAGAGTTAGAAACATCGATGAGAGAGAAACATCGACCAGCTGCCTCCTGCACATCCCCCACTGGGGATGCGCCCGCAACCCAGGTACATGCCCTTGACCGGAATCGAACCTGGGACCCTTCAGTCCGCAGGCTGACGCTCCATCCACTGAGCCAAACCGGTTTCGGCCCTAATGACACATTTATCTATTGGTAGAGGGCACTAAAATAGATTACTAGGTGTCTAGCAGTATCAATGTATCATCTCCCTGTTCTCCTCACATAACCTTATTTTTCTAAAATAAAAGGTAATAAACCCGGCTGGCGTGGTTCAGTGGTTGAGCATCGACTTAGGAACCAGGAGGTCACGGTTGGATTCCTGGTAGGGCACATGCTTGGGTTGATCCCCAGCAGGGAGCATGCAGGAGGCAGCCAATCACTGTTTCTCTCTCACCATTGATGTTTCTATCTCTCTCTCCCTCTCTCTTCCTCTCTGAAATCAATTAAAATATATTTTAAAAATAAATAAAATAAAACAAAAGGTAATGAGTGAAAGCATCAATTATGCATATATTTCCCTTGTCAGTATTGATAAATACAAATGCATTTGAATATTTCTTGTATGCTATATGCCCAATATGTTACATGGCAAATCCACTGCTCGATGAACAGAAGTAAATTAACAATAGTTCCCAAAATATAACTATCTTTTTCCCCAACCAAACAAAAAAAATTTTCCCAACTCCTCTAATTATATTCCAAATTCAGAAAGATAACAAGGAAACAAAATATTTATAGACACTTGTATCTGTAAATTTCGAGTGCAAACATTTCACTAATAACCATGCTTTCCTATCACACTGATTTTTAATTGGATCAAACCACGAATCTTTGAGGACACAGAAAACAAAGACTAAATGACTGTGCCAATTTATAATGACCATATTTCACCTTTAGAAGGGTAATATCACCATGGAAGCAACAAATTCAATGCATCCCTTGCTTCCTTCTCTCCAGCGATTATACGGATCCTACACTAAGCCCACAATCCGCTAGCTTCTGCCACCACATACACATTAGGCCTCAAACGCACTCCGGAGCCAGGGCTAGGCTGTCTAGAAACCCGCACTGTGTCACTGCATAAAGCAGTTTCCCACTGCACACATCCAGGAAGAAAGCCACCTCAGCACTGTCAGATCCCAGCAAGTCGGTACAATGACAGAAGGCACTGCTCACCGAATGGCCGGCACCAACAATCATCACCTTTAAAAAACCATCTAAGCACGTTTCCTCCCCATCACCACCTCACTTTTCTCCTCTCCCTCCCTCCCTCCCCCTCTCCTCGCTGTCACAGTCACACAAACTGCAGTTCATCCCCAGCTTTGCAAGTGGAAGGCTGTAAGCTCTGGGCTGCCTCTGGAATGACAGCCCAGAACTCATTCAAAGCCCTGAAATACAGACACCCTCACCCGCACACACCACGCCACTCCCCCACCTCCATCATCACCCCCCTACCCACCCCCCCGCAACACACACGCACACTCGCCCTCGCAACCTCTCGGCGCCGCAGAACCCCTAGCAGGCTCAGCAGCAAGAGGAGCACGAGGTTACGGTTCAGGATGACTGGGACGGCCGAAGCTCCAGGAGCCCCTCCCCACACAACCACCTCCCAGGCGCGGCGCGGACGCTGGAGGACCTCCGCCCGCCGGGGTGGGGGTCGGGGGGAGACACGCTACCTTTAGACTGGCAGTCCGCACAAAACTTGTTATCCTCCTCCAGCAGCAGGTTGGCCAGGACCGCCTGGTACCGATCCACGTCCTTCACTGACTTGCCCGTCATGGCCAGGGTGCCGGCGGGGGCAGAGGGCGATGCGCCCTCTTCACCCCCAGAAACCTCTGCCTCGGTCCGGAGGTGAGGACTCCCCGTCCCCCGCCCAGGGGCACTTCCTGAGCGGGGCAGGACTCTCTCCACTGCCCCGCGCCCCTCCTCGGGTCAGCCGCGCCCGCCCCCCACTCTGCAGCCCCTCAGCGCTGCGCCCCCTGGCGGGCTGAGGAAGGCAGAGAAAGCTGCCGGACCAGGGGCCCTCGGCCCATGCAAAGGGGGCTCTCGGGCCTCCCGGGTGCCGGGCACAGAAACGACTGCCTGGCCTGCCTGTCTGCGAGCCAAGCGTCCCGGGCCCCCGTTTCCCAGGCAGCTGCCGGCCGCTCCGCCACCACCTCTGCCGTCTACTTCCGGCAGATCTTCCTCTTCACTTCCACCCTGCCCAGCCCGCGCATGCGCCACGCCCCCACCTCTTGGTACTGGGCTCTTCCCGGGGCTCCGCCTCTCAGGAACCAATCCGGGCAGACGTGAGGGGCGGGGCTTGGGTGGGGCGGAGGGAGGAGTGGACACGCCCCCAGCATGCCCTTGGAAGGGAATGAATGGAGCCAGGCAGAAAGACTCCCTTTGAAAGAAAAGAGAAACAGCAATGAACTCCCCCCCCCCCAGTACCTCTTTCATTTAATAAGAAAAAAAATCTAGAGATTCTTTATGTCAAAAAGAAAAAAAACACCCCTTGCCTAGCCGGCATGGTTCAGTGGTTGAGCTTCGACCTATGAACCGGGAGGGCACGGTTTGATTCCCCGTCAGGGCACATGCCCGGGTTGCGGGCTCGATCCCCAGTGTGCGGCAGCCAAGCAATGATTCTCTCTCATCATTGATGTTTCTATCTCTCTCTCCCTCTCTCTTCCTCTCTGAAATCAAATAAAAATATATATATTTTTAAAAAACTAAAATATTCTCATAGCTGCCTCGGGAGTAGATCTTAATCTTTCCACATAGAGGGATGACTTCATATCTGCAGGCCATTTGGACTAAACCCAATCTGAGTTCATTATGCCTTTCCTCTGGCTCTTCTTGTGGTTCTTCTTAGATGTTTTTGGAGATTTTGAGTGGCCCCTGTTTCTGTGACTAAGGGGATCTGTGAGGTCTTGGACTCCTGCTCTGATGCCTCTCTCGGTGGCGGGGAAGGGCTCCTCCTCTTGGGAGACCTACTCCGCCCTCAGGGAGACCCGCTCCTACTCCTGTAGCGCAGTGTGGGCTACGGGCCCGAGTCTCCGTAGCTGGCTTCTCCAGCGGTGATCAGGTGATGGTACTACCCTCTGCAAGTTCTCATCCTCTTCACTGGACTGGACATCATCCATGTCCTCTCCTAGAGCGCTAACCCGAGGCTCCAATTGCTCAGCTTCCTCTAACAACACAGCGTTTCTGTAGCCAGGGCAGAATGATGTCACATAGACTCTTTCAGCGCAGTAGTTCATCAATGAATTCATCTACGTGCATCAGCTCAAAATCCCCATTTCGGTTCTGGCTTTTAATTTTCCATAGCCGTTGTACAGACTAGGCTCCATGAACTTGTAGCAATCTATTGCAGTGCCTGTCAGCCTCATGTAAAGTGCTCCCGACATGCGAATGCACTTGAGGTCTTCATTTTTTATAAACTCAACAATGATATCCTTCTCTGGTTGAATCTGCAGCAACTTCAAGGTCAAACACAGAAAGGGAGTTGGCTTTATGTTGCCACCATAGACGCCACCCACAAACTTTAACTCCATGGCTTTATCGACTACAAGTTCAGCCGTCAGGCCAAAGCACTCCTCTTTCCAATACTTGGACTCATAGATTCGAGTCCGAATGATCTCCTCCACCAGATATTGAAGGTTGGTGCAGTGGATGCTGTGGGATCCTTCACCCTGCGGTTCACCGTTTTTAGAACCTGGTTCCACTTATCTAGGCGTTCATGGATGTGCCCTGACTGGGGATCGGACCGCAACCTCGGCGTATCTGAATGACGCTCTAACCCACAGAGCTACCGGGCCTGGTTCAGATTGATTGATTTTGTAAGTTTCCTGGTCCCCATTTATCTCATCTTAAAGGCACATACTCTGCCCCTCCCTGTCCCCTTTCCCCGCCGGGACCCCACTCCCAGGTAAGTAATGTGAAATCCACAACTGAGCTGCCACCAACGTTCCCCCGCCCCCTCCCCCCACAAGCTGGTTGTCTTTGTGCAGAGCCAGATTTCTCTTAAACCTTTATGTGGTTGAGTTTATCATTCATACACAGCAATCAACATTTACTGAGCACTTACTTTGTGCCAGGCACTATGCTAATCTCTTGACAAGAATTATCATAATATAGTCCTCATATCATTGTTAGATACATTCCTGCGCTCCATTATGCCCTGCTTGGGGCTCTTGCTCCTCCCGGAGATTTTCCTGTTATTCTCATTATAGGTTTCATGATTAATAGCCTTCAGTTTCCAGGAAACTGCCTCATCCAGTTTCTAGTGGACTGCCCACACCTGGCCCCCCTGTACCTGGTCTGACCAGTTACTCTGACTGATCTTTACAAGAGACATAAGTATCGCTGCCCCCCTGATGCCATTTTGGTCTCAGCCCTTCTGCTAGCAGAGATAAAAATAAGTTTATAATTCTTTTTTAAAAATATAGTTTTATTGATTTCAGAGAGGAAGGAAGAGGGAGAGAGTGGAGAGAGATAGAAACATCAATGATGAGAGAGAATCATTGATTCGGCTGCCTTCTGCAAGCCCCCTACTGGGGATTGAGCCCACAACCTGAGCATATGCCCTGACCGGGAATCGAACCGTGACCTCCTGGTTTATAGGTTGATGCTCAAACACTGAGCCACACTGGCCAGGCTGAGCTGGTGGGATTTAGATAAGATTTGGGACTTTTAGTTAATACTTGAATGGGCTGGGACTTTTTGAAATGAGGCAAATGTATTTTGCATGCAGGACAGGCACAAATATTGGGGGTGGGGACAGAGAAAGGACTGTGGTAGGCAGAATAATAGTCCCCCAAGGATGTCCATCTTCTAGTCCTCTGAACCTGTGAATCTATTATATTACATGGCAAGTGGGTCTTTGCAGATACAATTAAGGATTTTGAGATGGAGATTTTTATCCTGGATTATGCAAGTGGGTCTAATGCAATCACAAGGGTCTTCAAAGGTGGAAGAGGAAAACAGGAGAGAAGCAGAGAGAGATGTGACGATGGAAGAGTGGTCAGAGAGATGTAACTTTTCTGGCTTTGAAAATGAAAGAAGGGGGTCATGAACCAAGAAATGTGGGAAGCCTCTAAATTCTAGAAGGTGGGAAAGGCTAAGAAACAGGCTCTCCTTGAGAGCATCCAGAAGGGAACACAAGAGACAAGCAAGGGGTAAAACTGAGGCAAAGAGTCAAGTCCAGAGGCAGTTGTAATAATCCAAGCAAAAGAGGATGGTGTCCGAGTCACAGCGGATGGAGAGAGGCGGGTGGATTAGATAAACATATAGAAGGCATAGTGACTGGAACATGGTGATAATACTTCTGGGGGAGGAGAGGGAGGGAAGAGTCAAAGCTGACAACCACATTTTTTTTTTTGCTTATGCACTAGGCCCTAGGGCCAAGGTAGGAACCATTGGCTATGTAATCAACACAGGAAGAACGGGTTTGGAGGCAAGCAGATCATTTCATTTTGGACATATCGAGTGTGTGGTGCCTGTGGACCATCCCACAGAGGCAGTTGGATAGTGGGTTTGAAGCCCTGGGGAAAACATCTAGGTGATAGTCAAAGTCAGTGGAGTGGGTTAGGAAGAACATGGGTAATAAAAAGACAAGGACAGGATAGGACCCTTTGGAGTGAGAAGCTCGGGCAGATAAAAGAAACCCACAGAGGAGCATGAGCAGGAACAGCTAGAGATGTGGGAGGAAACCAGGAGAAAATAGCTCGTGGAAGCCAGCACTGCATAGTTTACCAGTGTTACCTCAGAACTGGGGAAGAATCAGATGGAACACATAGGGGCCAGGTGGAACCAGGATCAGGATTGGCCAGTCAGATGAGTTTGGAGGAGCCCTGCTCTAGCTTGGCAAGGAAGCGGACTGGTTGGCTTTTCTGCCCAGGCATGTGAGGGCAGCCAGAGTCCAGGTAGGCAGACCTGCTTAAGACTGGGGCTCAGCCTAGAACGAGCAGCTGATTCCAAGAAGGGGTTCCAGCTCCTCTCACTGTGCTATGGTTAAGAGGTTCATGCTCCCCCACCCCACCTTGCTCCATGGGACTAACCCTCTTCCCAGCGAGGAAGAGGAAGCATGTCACCTGCCCTGTGTTCTGAACATTTCCCCTGCCCCCTGCCTTTGCTTACAAAGTTCCTTCTACCTAAAATGTTCAAAGCTTGCTGGGCACTTCATGGACATCAAGAGAAATGCTCAAAGAGGTGAAGTGACTTGCCCAGGGTCACACTATTAGTATGTGGTAGAATCAGGGTCCAAGTGTAGCTGAATATAATAGCTGAAATTTTAAGTTCCAATTCCCCAGAAGCCATGATCTCTCCCTCGCTGAGTTCCCACAGAGCTTTTGGTCTTTTCTCCCCATTTCATCTCCCTAAGAGTTCCATGAGAAAGGGGCTCTTATTCAATTTGTTCTCATCGTGTGCTGCAACGATGACCACTAGGCGGCGCCAGATTCCCAGAAAGCCTGATTTACTGCTGACCAGGAACAGAGGACTTGGTGGGAAACCGAGGAAAACAGGTGGGCTGCCTTTTCTACTTGCCCTCTACGTCCACCCCTCCTTCCTATCAGAGTTAGGGAGAAAAAATCAGCAGATTGGAAGGTTAGAGAATAGATATCCGAGGATTGTATACTGGAGTGGCCCAGCCCTCAAGTCAAACAAGATTCTAAGAATTCTCTAAATGGGATAGGACCAGCAAAACAACAGCTGTGGCAAGCTGGTGGCCGGCTCTGCCATCCATTTTTGTGCAGAGCCCAAACTGCACAATATTATGTGTGGTCTTAGTGGAAAAGGAAGGAAATGCACATTACTGGTACCTACCATGAGTCAGAAACAGTGGAAATATGTAATCAATACAGGAAGAACAGGAATGAAACTGTTTTATTCCCTAAGCCTCAGGCTTGGAGGAAATAATCACACGACCTGCATCACACCAACCTGCTGTGAGGACTTGACAAAATGCACGCAACACACAACTATAATGTCTGTTATGTTGCAAGTGCTCAATAAGTATTATTATAAATATAATTTAATGATATGCATATAGGGATGATAAATGTTATTGTTAATAACAATAGCTCCTGGCTACTCTTTTGATGATTATGTTGTTTAAAGATTTCCTCACACTACAAGCCTGACACACAGCTGTAAGAGCTCTGAGTCTATCACTCTGAACTAGACCCTGAGAACCTGCCCATGAGAGAGAGGGCGTGGTAGGGAGGAGGCTGAGGGAAGTGTCAGCCTGCAGATCCCATGCATGTTAGGGGTTGATTCAGTGACTTGTCACTTGCTCACGCAGAAATCTGTGGACGTCTGCAGTTTGGGAGCACAGCAATGAATCAGGCAGACTCGGTCTCAGCTTAAACACGAAATATCCCTATGATTAAGATTTAAACTTTTATTCAAAGAAAGAAAATAAGTTTTGAATTAACTTGGATGAGAAGGAAATAGAAGGGACTTTTCTCTCCCCCGCTACATTTTTGTTCTAGGCTGAAGGGAGGATGCTCCCAGGCTCTGTGCATTCTTCAGGAGAGATAGGATTTGCAGGGTGTGGTGTCAGTCTTCTCTCTGGTCCAGGACCTGGCTTCGTGGGCCCACATTTTCAGACTTGTTCCTGCAGAGGAATTAGCATGTTAGGTGGAAAGACAAGAGCAGAGCCCGGCCAGTGTAGCTCAGAGGTTGAGTATAGACCCATGAACCAGAAGGTAATGCTTAGATTCCTGGTCAGAGCACATGCATGGGTTTCGGGCTCAATCCCCAGTAGGGGGCATGCAGGAAGCACACAATGTATGTGTCTCTCACATTGATGTGTCTCTCTCTCTGATTCTCCTCCTCTCTTCCACTCTCTCTAAAAATCAATGGAAAAATATCCTCCAGTGAGGATTAAACAAAGTATTATGAAGTCAAATTTAAACATTTTTTTCATGGTTTTGTGTATTGCTCAGGAAAGTTTTCTTTACCACAAAATTATTTTTAAAAATTTTCTTTTAGATTTTTGCAGTTTGCTATTTTTACATTTGGGTCCACAATGCATTTGTCCAGAGACACATGTTTTGTATGCTGATGTAGAAATCGAACTTTAATTTTTCTGAATATATATACAGGTGCCTCAACATTCATTAACTGGTCTATCCCTTCCTCATTTACCTTAAATTTAACCTTTATCATAAATGAAATATATAGACTTTTATCATAGATTAAATATATCTGAAAAATGTGTGTGTTTCTTGTCTGTCTCTCTTTTTTTTAAAATCTGTTCCTGGGCTGGTAAAACACCTATTTGAATAATTCATTTTGTACTATGTTGTTGTTGGTTTTTTTTGGGGGGGAGTTGTTTTTGTACCATGTTTTGATCTCTCATAGGAAAAGACCTTTCTCTCTCTCTCTCTCTCTTTTGTTTGTTTGTTTGTTAATCCTCACCTGAGGATATTTTTCCATTTATTTTTAGAGAGAGTGGAGGGGAGAGGGAGAGAAAGAGGGAAACATTGATGTGAGAGAGACACATCGATTGGTTGCCTCCTGCACCAATCCCAACCAGGGTCAGGGAACTGAATTGAACCTGAGACCCTTCAGTCCACAGACCGATGCTCCATCCACTGAGCCAAACGAGCTAAGGCTCTTTTTTTTTCTTCTCCAACATTTGTTGTCTATTTTCATACTGTTTTTCTCCTAGATTCTCTTTAGACTCAGCTTGTCAAGTTTCATGAAAACTGCATTGATTTTGATTGGGATTGCATGGAATTTATAGATTAATTTCACATTTTTGCAACATTGAGTCTTCCTATCCCGGAATGTGGATAGATGACTATTTATTCAGGTCTCCCTGCTCCTTAAGAGCTGTACGCAATTGACTGGAACCTCTAGTCTACTTCTTGTGGTCCCAAAGCTTCCCCTAACATTTCTCTTAGTCAACTCTGGCTTTGAGCTTCAACTTCCACTGAATAAATTCAGGGTACCGGCCCAAGTGGGATAGGCTGTATTTTCCAAAGAGAGCTGCACCAATATATGTCCCATCCTCCAAGCTCTTCTTGAAATGTCATATTGATGCTTGTCCATCAAGAGGTGAGATCTCTGTTCCCTCCCTTTGAGCCTAGGCAGACTTCTGTAATTGCCTGGACCAAAAGAAAGTGGTGACACTGATGCTGTGTGACTTCTGAGACTGGGTCCTAAGAGGCACTTCTGTTTCTGTCTGGTGTTCTCCTCTCTCTGATCTGCTATGTGAGAAGTTCAGCTACCATGCTGATGAGACTCCCTGGAAAGCCCACAAAGACATAGAGACAGAGAGCTGCCCAGGAAATGCCAGCTGTTCCAGCCCCACCTAGTGGAGGCTTCCCAGTACAGGCACCAGGCATGTGGGTGAAGAAGTCTTCTAGATGATGCCAACCCAGCCGCCTCTGCCTGCACCCTCCTAACAGATCCCTGAGTTAGAAAGAATCAGCAGAGCCATTCCTGAATTCCTGATCCAAGACACTGTCATTTTAAGCCACTACATTCTTAGGTGACTTGCTGTGCTGCAATAGACAACTGATATACTAATGTGTGTTGTCCAGATGTGAAGCTCATCCCCGTTCCATAGTTCCCATGAAGCATCCATCTTATAAACTGCTGTTTGAAATTTTAACCCTGCTAGTTGGCTTCTGTAAATGCTTGCTGGCTTAAATAATAAGGAAAATAAGACTACTCCCATTTCAGAGAGGCCATTAAACCTTCCCCAGATGAAGTTATCAGTGCTGGCACCAGCCAAGCCTTTGGTCAAGGTCTCAAAGCCCCAGCACATAGGGGAAGGGAAGGGAAGGGAAGGGAAGGGGAGGGGAGGGGAGGGGAGGGGAGGGGAGGGGAGGGACTCTGGAGAGAGGCTATGCTGGACAGGTAGGTTTTGGAAACTGGTATAGGAGGTGGTGGCTGTTTCCATGAACATGAGGGAGATCACGCCTAGTGAGTGAGAAGGCCCAATCCTAGAGACGCGGGTGCTTAAGGGAGCTGCAGGGGAGAAAAGGCAATAGAAGAGGGGCCGGGTGTGGAAGCCTGGACAGGGAAGACTTCAGGACAGAATGGCCAAAGGCTGGACTCGCAGCGAGGGCAGAAGCAGGGAGGGGAGAGGGAGAGGAGGAAGTTGGGGGGTGGGTGGCAGACAACTCCAATAAAGAGTTAGCAGCGAGCAAGGGGGAGGAGGCAGATGGGGTGCTCACAGGCTGGCTGACCCAGGAAGGCTTCGCTTCGGGATATTTTCATGTGAAAGAGGCCTGCTTGTGTGTGTGAGGGGTCTGGGCAGACCGGCTAAGAGGCCTGAGGCCCCTCCGCCTGGAGAGGGCCTGACCCGGGCTCTCAGGCAGCAGCGGCTGAGGACGGGGGCCAGTGATGGGCGTGGGCGCGGCGGGTCAGCGGGAAGGTGCTGGGCCCTGGAGGTCAGGCTGGAAGGGCGCCTGGACCGCCCTCTGCCTCCTCGTCCAGAAAGAGGACCACGCACTGCGCCGCTCCTCGGATTTACAGAGCCGGGCTGCGGGAAGGCCGGGGCGGGACGGAGGGTGGGCGCTGGCGGCTGGACGGAGCGGGGCGGAGCGGGGCGGAGGGCCTGGGCGTCCCTCCCCCGGTCCTCTCAGGTGACAGACCGCAGGCCCCCGCCCCGCCCCGCCGCATATTTAGGGGGCCGGGCCCGCTGCGTCCCAGAGCCGCCAGCGCGGCGCGGAGCCTCAGCCGTCGGTGCGGCGTGGACCCGGCCCTTTCCTCCTCCGTCCGCCGCCGCCATGGCCTCCGCGGCCGCCCCCCGCAGCCTCCTCGTCCTGCTCCAGGTGCTCGGGCTCGCCCTAGCGCAGATCGTAAGTCCCACGGCCACCCCGCGCCGGTCCGGGGTGCGGGGTCTGGGGTGCGACGTCCAGGGTCTCCCTACCCCCCTCCCGACACTCCCCAGCCCAGGGGCCGATCGGGCCGTCCCCGGACGCCAGTCCCCTCGGTAGGTGAGCGCACAGGGTGCATCCCGCACGGTGAACGGGGCGCACGAGCCGGGGAGTCAGAGGGACCCTGTCCGGAGATGCCCGGCCCTGCCGGGGACAGCAGCGTGCAGCAGGAGCTGGCGCTGGGTCCTGGCAGCCCGGCGAGCCCAGGTGGCGGGGAGACAATGGTGCCCATTCACGGGGCTCGGGAGCCGCAGCCCCCGCCGCCTCCCAGGGGGCGCCGGCTCCAGCCAGACGCTGCTCTCGCCCGCCCGGCGACTTCCGAGGGCATGTGGGGGCCCGGGGTCCAAAGGGACGCCCACTGGTGCCCGCTGTGGCTCGAAGCTCTCCTGCGGGGCTCCGGCGTCGGGAAGGCGCGGGCGGGCACCTGGCAGCGCGGAGCCCGGCCCGGGTCGGGGCTGGCCCCACCAGACCGCCACCCCAGGAGGATGGAGGGGCGGTGTTGGTGGAGGGGAGCTAGAGTGGGAGGAGAGGACTGGCTCCCCCCACCCCTCCCAGCCTCTCCTACTTTCCACTCGGGTTTTACCCTCGCCAGGGGAAGGGGAGAGGGCGCCTACTCAGCATCCATACCTTCTGGTCATCTAAAAATAATAATAATAAATACCACAACCCTTCATTGTACTATCTGTGCCTTATCTGAGCCACCAGCATTGCCGTCTGTCCTCACCAGACCTCGCAAGGACGACGTGCCACAGCGGAATCCTGGGCCACCTCTGACTCCCCGTGGTCCTTCTTAACCTCTGAGTCTGTTTGCACAACTGCACACTAGTATGCGCCCCCAGCCTGAGCATCCTCTGAGATACGCCTGTAATGGTTCACGGTGCCTGGCGCACCCCAGGCTCTCAGCGCACGGAACTGGCTGCTCCCCGCGGAATTCTTTCCTGGGGGAGGTGCAGCCCTGGGATGCCCTGCTTCCTGCGCTGTCTGAGCTCGCACACCCTGTGTGTGTTTTCAGAGAGGTCCGCCAGGAGAGCGAGGCCCCCCGGGCCCCCCGGGGCCGCCGGGAATGCCAGGATCCGACGGCATCGACGTGAGTCTCTAAACCTGGGACCGAAGCGGAGGGAGGGAGGCTGCGGAGGGAGGGGAGCTGCGGACAAAGGGGAACTTTGTGAGCGCGGGGAACGGGGAGGGGGTGGAGGGGCTCCTGGAGATGCAGTGCCCTCTGTTGCCAGTAGGCGGCACCGCCCGCCCCACAAGGAACCTGTTTGTTCTGCAAAAACCTCAACCCAGCAGGGAGATGCAGAGCCCGTTATAGCTGCCCACAGACCAGGAGCTGCAGTGCTGTCCACCCACCACAGCTCACAGCGATTCCTTATCCCTTCCCCGCCTTTCCCTCCTTTTGAAGGTGGGAGACGCCGTAACCCCTCGGCCCTGCCCACTGGCACGTCTGCGTGCTTCTTCGGGATAGTTTAGAAGCCTTGGCCAGACCGCTGACCAGCTGGGGCCAGACTCCTGTCTCTCCCTTTTGCATTTCTTCCCCGATTTAGAACCAGCTGGGCTTGCTCCCTGATCTCCCCAGCATGGTGAGGGTTAAAGCCTTCATTCAGCAGGCTCCAGCAGGAGGTTAGCTCCATGTTTACCCATCTGGACAGACATCTATTCAGCCTGGTGCCCCCACCCCCAAACACAGGGAGCTGGGTCCCTGCCAGTTCTCTGGCCGCTGCATGCCTGGAGGCCGCTCTGGGGCTGAGTCTGACTCCAGGCCCTGCCTGTCCTCCACCAAGGGTCCTTTGTCACCAGGGAAAGGAGTTCCTTCCTGCCTTGGGAAGTTCGAATCTGCCCCTTCAGAGGCCCCTGTACCCCACCCCAGTCTCTTTACTTCACTCACCTCCCCTTCCCGTTTTTCTGAAAGTTTCTTCCCACACTTGCCCAAATCCAAGAGGCACCAACCAGCTCTCCAAGGTAATTTGGAGCCCACGACTCCATTTGCAAGTCTCATAACCAGCACCTCGCCAGCACTGGCGTGTCTACAGCCATGTTCTTCTGCCTGTCTGGGGATGGGCTCAATCAACCTATGATTTTTTTTATTTTTTTTATTTTTTTGAGAGAGAGAAATGGAGCTATTTTCCTAAAAAGTGCAAGGCTGAGGGGATCCAGGCAGGACTGGAGAAGAGGATGAGGAGAAAGGCACATGGGACCCATCAGCCAGGGTCTGTGTGTGCCCACTGGGTAGCATGAGCCAGAGCCTGCTGTCTCACCAACTTGTCTCTTGCAGGGTGACAAGGGGCCCCCTGGGAAAGCTGGCCCTCCGGTGAGTGCCTTTTCTCCTTTGATCTTTGACTCTTCTAGTTCTTGCCCTCCTCTTGCTAGTATTTGCTTCACCTCTGTTTTCAAGGGACCTAAGGGAGAGCCTGGCAAAGCGGGGCCCGACGGGCCGGATGGGAAGCCCGGGATTGACGTGAGTAGCCTGGTTCTGGCACCTTCCCTGACGTTGTGTTCAGAGTGGAGCAGCAGGATGAGACTCTACAGCTATGAGCCCCGTCCCCTCCATGTGACGTGTGACCTCACTGGAACTGCACCCCCAGCCCAGGAGCACTGACTCATGGGCAGATGGAGAGGGGTTCAGTTGTCTGCAGCAGCCAGGATTTAGTGTCATCTTTCTGGCTTCCAAGTGTCAGGCTGAATACTCCGCGCAGAGCTGTCCTGCACACCCGTCCTCTCCTCCTCTCTTCCCTTCCCCACCCCCGACCCCCTCGAAGCCCCGGTGCAGCTCAGGAGAGGAGCATTATGTAGCTGATCCCACAGAGTTCCCAGGGGCCCCAAGGTCGCTGGCTCCGGGACACAGCCAGGGCCACTGGGATAGTCACCTGGTTGGGGATACACTTGGGTCAGTCACTGAAAGATGGGAGGAGGAAGAGGCCCCCGTGAGTTGCTTGGTCTGCTGGCTCAAGAGGCCCCCATCAGGGCTGTGCCCAGCCACCGGGGCTCCTCCAGCTCATCAACATCTTGCAAAGGTTACAAAGCACATGGCCTTCCACAGCAATTCTCACACATCCACCCACAGAGGTAAGCAGGATTATTAATCCATTTTGCAGATGAAAAATTAAGGCTCAGGAAAAGTTGCCAAGGACAGACATCAAGAACATGACATTCCAGCCCGACTGGCATGGCTCAGTGGTTGAGTGTCAACCTATGAACCAGGAGATCATGGTTCCATTCCCAGTCAGGGCACATGCCTGTGTTGTGGACTTGATCCCCAATGTGAGGCATTCAGGAGGCAGCCAATCAATAATTCCCTCTCATCTCTCCCTTCCTTTCCTCTCTGAAAACAATAAAAATATATATTTTTTAAAAAGACAATGACCATTCCAGACCTTCATCTAAGTCTTCTAGATCCTAAATTGGGAGGCAGGAGGCCCAGGCTAACGGATCTTTGAGATTTGGTTTCTCATCTTTCAAAAGAAAGATAACCCTTCTGCCTGCCCACCTCCTAGGGTTACTGTGGGAACCGAGGAAAGAAAAGTGAGGTGTTGAGGCTCCTAGGCCTTCAAGGAGTTGGGTGAAATGCAGTCTGGGCCCACCCAAGAGAGACCTCTGTACCTGCCCTGCCCCATGGGTCAGGGAGCAGGTTTGCCCCTCACTGATCTACCTTCTTTCTTCCCCAGGGTCTCACTGGAGCCAAGGGGGAACCTGGCCCCGTTGGCATCCCTGGAGTCAAGGTAAGGGCCTGCTGGGGACTCAGCATGGGCAATGGAGAGCCAGAGTTTGGGAAGGGCTGCGGTAGAGAGGAGCAGGGACCCAGGAGACCCCAGCTTCTGAGCCTCTCCCGTTGCTCTTGCAGGGCCAGCCCGGGCTCCCAGGTCCGCCTGGCCTGCCGGTGAGTATAACCTGCAGAGGCTTCGATGACCCTGTGTGGATTGGGGCGGGGGTGGGGGGTGGGGGTAGATTTGAAGAAGGGCCATCAATCCAATCTCCTTTCCTTCTGTTCTAGGGCCCTGGCTTCGCTGGACCTCCTGTAAGTCCTCAGGGGTGGGGCAGAGTCCCTGAGACTCCTGGGGAATGATGGTACAGAAGGGCTTCTAGGGGACTGGCCATCATGGGCAGGAGCCAGCGTGCTCTCATGTCAGGGATGGACAGACTTGCCAGAGAACTCTGAGCCAGCCCACTCCGGGCCTATCCACTGGCTGTGGGATTCTCTGGTCCTTAAAGCCCTCACTTGTCAGTCTCTGGCACCTGCCCCTGGGATGGGCTAACCCTCTGAGGCATCCTGGCCAGTGATGTCTCTGTTCCTAGGGACCACCTGGACCTGTTGGCCTCCCTGGTGAGATTGGAATCACCGGCCCCAAGGTGAGCCCCAGCCACCCCTCTACTGACTCTGCCTCCTGTGCTCTGCCTCCAAGCCTGCAAGCTAGGTGTCTCTCCAGGAGTTCCTGGGCCTGCTTCTGGCCACCAGGGAGCTCCTCCAGGTCTGGGGCAGAAACCCCTCCTGCTGAGCCCACCCTGTGGAAGGTCTTTCAGGGAGAACAAGGGCTGGGGCCATCCCTTACCAGTCAGGCCTTGATCTCCTCAAGAGCCCAGATTGCAGGAGGTGCCTGGAGGGGAGGCTGCACAGGGGTATGATTTGGGCCTTTCTTGCTTCCAGGGGGATTCTGGACCAGAGGGACCATCAGGGCCCCCGGGGCCCCCTGGGAAACCGGTAAGTGTCCTCAGACCTCCCGCATGGCAGTGTGTAGCTGAGGAAGGAGAAGGGTACTTGAAGCATGCCTGGATGGGGGAAGATTCGGGGTCAGGTTTCATGGTCACACATCTCCTCTCAGGGCCGCCCCGGAACCATCCAGGGCGTGGAAGGCAGCGCGGATTTCCTGGTGAGAAGTGGTCGTGGGGCAAGGCTAATGCGTTTTGGGGCTGGTCACCTGGAGATGGGCAGTGGTGGAGATAGGATGGGTCTGGAGACAGGACAGTGGGATTTGGGGAGGGGCTTCGCAGAGTGGCTCAGCCAGATGGGGTGGGAGGAGGGTTTGGGAGTTGGCAAGATGAGGAAGCACTGTCCAGCTGGCCTGAGGCAGGCCTGTGACCACAGAGCCCTGCGGGATTTTCTTTCCAGTGTCCAACCAACTGTCCAGCGGGTGTGAAAGGCCCCCAGGGGCTGCAGGGAGTGAAGGTGAGCTCCTGGCCCTGGTCTGGGGAGGGCAGAGCCGGTGGTCAGGTGGGGACCTCACACTGAGCTGCCTCTTTTCCTTTAGGGGCACCCTGGGAAACGCGGGGTTCTGGGAGATCCCGGCCGCCTTGGGAAGCCGGTAAGTGAGGGCAGAGGGCCATGGGAGAGACTTGTGGAGAGGACCCCACTTCTTCCTCCTCCCTGCCCCCCTTTTCCTTCCTCTGTGGTCTCTGGGGACAGAGTCTTGAGCTGGGAAGCAGGAGGCCCATGTTCTAGGTCAGTGTGTCCCTGGGCAAGTCCCTTCTTGCTGGGCCTCCATTTCCCCACCTGCCATGGGGGATTGGGAAGGGATGCTATCTTTGGTTGCCTGAATCTTTGGTCTCTCCACCTGCCCACCTGTCAATCCTCAATCCTGCCCCTTAGGGTCCCAAAGGAGATGTGGGTGCTTCCGGAGAGCAAGGCATCCCTGGACCACCGGTAAGGAACACTTCCCCTGGGGCTCCTCCCCTTGTCCTAGGAGACCTTAGTGGGGTCATGCCCCTGCTCCAGCCTCTAACCTGTAGAAGAGACGCCTGTGCCCATGGGAGAGGGAGGCTGACGCTGACTGTCGGAAATTGGGGGACAGAACCAAGGCGGTCAGCGGGCTGGGCTGAGGCCCAGGCTGTGCCACTGTCCCTTTGAGTGATTCTGGTGCATGTGTCCCTGGCTCTGAGCCTCAGTCCCTCCTGTGAGATAAGGACACAGAGGAGCCTTGTGGAGTCTGGGCTGGGGGTCAGAGAAGGAATCATGGAGCGGCCCTTCAACGGCCGTCGCTGTCGTTCTTCTCTCCTGACAGGGTCCCCAGGGTGCCAGGGGCTACCCAGGCATGGCGGGGCCCAAAGGAGAGACGGTGAGTGAGTCTGCGGGTGTCCTGCAAGAGCTGCCCCGACCGCCCTCTGGCCTCTGGGGTCTAGGACTGACCCGCACCTCCTTCCTCTGCCCAGGGTCCTCGTGGGTACAAAGGCATGGTGGGCTCTGTTGGCACCGCTGGGTCTCCGGTAAGTCTGCTCCTCTCACCTCCCCGCACATCTCCAGGCTGGAGTTCCTGGGGACGCAGGGGGTGCTGCTCCGGCTGAGCCCGTTAACTCGGATTCCTGTTTGTCCTTCTTGCCAGGGTGAGGAAGGTCCGCGAGGGCCACCAGGCCGAGCTGGCGAGAAAGGCGACGTGGTGAGTCCTCCACTCCTCTGGTCCAGTGAGGGCTCCTGGGAGCACTGGGCAGGGCTCAGCTCCACCTAAGGCTGGTGTGTGTGTGTGTGTGTGTGTGTGTGTGTGTGTGTGACTCTTGCTGTCTGCATGGGAGTGTCTGGTATGGGAAGGAGCGTTCGTGCCCAGAGCCCAGTCAGCTCTGCCAGCCCCCACTCCTTGAAGCCCAGCCCGTTGCTGATCAAATTCAGATTTTGGGAGAGGCCAGGAGATTCAGTCCTATGGTCACAGGGACCAGACAATTAAATTCCAGCAAATCAGCCATGGGGCTAATGGGATTTGGTCCAGATGCCAGTTCACTTAACTCTTTATTTATTTTTAATTAATAGACTTTATTTCTTTTAGCAGTTTTGAGTTTACAGAAAAATTGAAGAGAGTAAAACTAACTGTTCTTTTTTAGTTTTTAATTATGCAAGTTTTGAAAGATACACAAAAGTAGACAATGATATAGTGAACCCCCATATAACCTATCTCCCCAAATTAACATTTTGCCAAATTCGCGTCATCCTTCCTTCCTTCACTTCATTATTGTTTCACTCTGATATTTTCAAGCAAGTCCTTAACATCATGTCATTTCACCCCTAAATACTAGTACTTCTGTGTATATCTCTTAAAAATAAGCACTTTTTCTCACATAATCACAGTATCATTACCATGCCAACAAAATTATCAAGTATTCCTAAACATCATCAAATAACCAGCCTGTGTTCAATTTTTCCCAATTACGTCAAAAATGTCTCTTCAGGATTCTTGTTCAAATTAAGACCCAAACAAAGCCCACACGTCGCATTTGGTTGCCGTGTTGCACAGTGGAGGCCAGAGTCCCGCTGGGCCTCTGCGAGTGCTGGCTCCTCCCCCCCCCCCCCCAGAGCCCCAGCCCTTCTGCTTGGATTGCCCTCCACTCCCTCCTGCTGGGTCCAGAGCCAAAAGGGCACTCCCAGGCCCTTCTCCTCCAGCCCCTGCCCAGCGTGGCCTGTGCCTCAGGGACCCTGGGATGCAGAGGCCACTGTTCTCAGCTGTTCCCCTCTGGGAACCACCAGGTAGGACTTCAGCACCCTAAAGGTGACCTCATCTCTGTCTACTTTGCAGGGAAGCCAAGGTGTTCGAGGACCTCAGGGAATAACGGGTCCAAAGGGAGCAGCTGTAAGTGGTCACCCAGACAGAGGGCAGGTTCCAGTCAGCTCTGCCCAAGCCCCCAGGGACTCTAGACCGAACTCTGTCGCTGGCCCACTGGCTCTGCCACCTCGGGAAACGCCCCCTTTCTGTGCCTTAGTGTTTTCAGCTGTAAATGCTGTAGGAGAGATCATGGGAAGCTTGCAGCAATCTAGGACACTTGTCACCCATACAGGGAGGGAGTGTGGTCCATCCCCGAAGTCCCATTTCCACGTCCATTCCCTTCCCCCAGTTGACTGATGGGGCTTCACCAGACCACTTCCTCCCTGCACACTGCAGCTGCCACAGAGCGACATGGGTGGGAGGCCTGACCCCAGGCATCTCCCCATTGTGAGTCTACCTTCAACTCTCCCCTGAGCAGGGTCCCCCAGGCATCGACGGCAAGGACGGGACCCCAGGCACACCTGGCATGAAGGTAGGAGTGGGGACTGCTGGTGGGATTGGGGCAAGGGTCAGGGCTCCTCCCAGCTCAGGCCTGAGTCCCATCACTGGGATCTTGGAGGCCTACGAGCCTGGGACACTCAGGTGTGTCATCGACACATCCCTTCTTGCCCCCGGGCCTCAGTTTCCCTGCCTGCATTCTGTGGAAGCCATGGGCCCTCTGGGGGGAGCTCTCATTTGTGCCTCTGGCTGTCTCTCTCCCAGGGCAGTGCAGGACTGGCGGGGCGGCCAGGAAACCCAGGCCACCAGGGCCCAGCGGTGAGTATGATGGAGCCATGGTGGCCGCCCACTGCAAGCTGTTTCTCCTCCTCAGAAAGACCAAGCGCTCTGTTGCCCACCTCCCATGGTGGCAAATCTACACGCCCGGGCTCTTGCTCTAGTCCTTGTCCGCACCCAGCCTGGACCTCATCACCACCCTGTGGCCTCTGGCCTGGCTTTGTCTCATCATTTGGGCGATGGCTCCAGCCTTCTCTGTGGCTATTCCAATCCTCCATCATGGCTAAGTGGAATCTGACCCTTCCCTGATGCAGCACCTCCCATGGCCCTCAGTGCCTCCGGAAGGTCATTCCATGGTCAGTCAAGAAGTAGTTGTTGAGTACCAAGGTACACTAAGTGGCAGGGAAACAGGAACAGAGAGCTACCGTCCTTGTCCTCCCAGCTCATCTCAGCCTTCAAGGACTACATAATCGGACCACTTCCTGCCTCTTCAACCACTTCTCAACACTGCCTTGGCTTTTCATATATATATATATATATATATATATAAAATTTATTAATTTCAGAAAGAGGAAGGGAGAGGGAGAGATAGAAACATCAATGATGAGAGAGAACCATTGATTGGCTGCCTCCTGCACGCCCCATCCTGGGGATTGAGCCTGAAACCCGGGCATGTGCCCAAATCGAACTGGTTCCTGGGTTGATGCTCAGCCACTAAGCCACGCCAGCTGGGCTCTGATGTCAGCTTTTTTCTACAGGGTGTGCCAGGCCAGCCCGGGACCAAAGGAGGCCCAGGAGACAAGGTGAAGTGACCCCAAGCTGGCAGCAGAATGGCTTCATCTGAGGGAGGGAGCCTAGGGGCAAGGGACCAGGGCATGTCCTAAAGACTGCAAGGCTCAGGCCTCACCCCAGGCTCAGCCACTCAGCCTGTGCACAAACCCCTTGGGCCTAAGCACTTCCCTCCTGGCACCTCCCGCCTCTCCCCACACCTCACCTCAGCTCAGCGGAGACAGATGGTATGGCTCTGAATCCAAAAGAGAGGCAAACAGGGAAATCAGTGGAGTCCAGAGGATCTGACCAAGAACACCCTCTCCCTTCCACAACTTATTGGGTTCCAGAGTCTGTTTAGGGTTCATGGGGCTTCTCCCAGACCGACCTTAAACTGTGTTTTCCTACAGGGTGAGCCAGGCCAGCAGGGCCTCCCTGGATTCTCTGGTCCCCCTGGGAAGGAGGTAAGTGCCCTCTCCTTTGACACAAGGGCTCTTGCTTTGTCCCCCGTCCCCAGGCCTGAGGACCCTGCACTCAGCTTATGGGGTCTGGGTGAGACTATGGAGTGAACCCTTGGCATGGAGGTGCCCTGGGTGCCAGCCAAGGCCCTGCCACTGACCCACTATCCGAGGGAAGCTCCCTCTCCTCTCTGTACCAGGCAGTAGGGATAAGGGGCTCAGAATCATTCATTCATTCATTCATTCACTCATTCCATAAGCATTCACCATATACCTGCAACTGTGCTAAATGCTGAGATACACAGTCTCCTATTCACACAGAGCTTACGGTTTGTTAGCAGAAGAGACAGACATTAAATAAATGAACACATGATAACTAACTACAATTGTGTTGAGTCCTATGAAGGAAAAATAAGTACAGAGACCAGAAGAGAAGAACAGGGCGTAGGGAAAGCTTCCCTGAGGAAGCGAATTAGCTGTGACTCAGGAATGGGCTTTAGCCAGGTGTGAACAAGAGGGACCACCAGGCCTGCTTAAGTCCAATTTCTCTGTCCCCCAGGGAGAGCCGGGGCCTCGAGGAGAAATCGGTCCCCAGGGCATCATGGGGCAGAAGGTAAGTGCCTGGCACAGTGCCCCTCCCGGGGGCCTTTGCAGCTGCTGGCTCTGCTGGATGCAGGATCTGGGTCCTCGCAATGGCCCAGCACATGCGCAGTCCTGTCCACCCAGTGAGGCTTCCCGCTGGGCCTCAGTATGTTGGTCTGTGAAGTGGGGCCAAGGACGTCCATGCTGGTGACAGTAGAAATGGAGGGCACCTGGCCATGCAGGGTCTGGCCTGGGGTCCGCAGGGCGAGGCTGCCAGTGCGGACAGCCTGGGTGTGACCCTTTCTTTCTCTTCCAGGGTGACCAGGGTGAGAGGGGGCCCGTGGGGCTGCCAGGCCCTCAAGGACGGCAGGTGAGTGAGAGGCGGCTTGGACGGGCAGTGGGGAGCACGCCTGGGCACCTCATTTGCTTGACCCTCTGGTTTCTTCTCTTCTCAGGGCCCCAAGGGGGAGCAGGGGCCTCCGGGAATCCCAGGACCGCAAGGCCTGCCCGGCATCAAGGGAGACAAGGTACCAAATGGCCCCGGAAAAACCCTGGGAAAGCGGCCCGAACACACGGGGCGGAGGACGAGAGCTCACCTTCCTCCTGAGCTTCCAACCTTCGGGGAAAATGACTCCCCGTGGGCCCCAGGGAGTCCCGGGCGAGGGGCGCGAGCAGGAGAAGGACCCGCCTCCTGAGAGAGAGCTCACCGAGCCCCGACGCCCGCTTCTCAGGCTCCCAGGGAGACCGGCCCGCGCGGAGTGTGAGTACCAGCGCCCCTCTCTGGGCTTGGGGGCGCCCCGCGCCCGGAGGTTGGGGCGGGGTGTGGCATCACAGCCGCAGCTCAGACTCCGCTTCTCCATTCGCAGGGCGACCCGGGCGTGGCCGGCCTCCCGGGCGAGAAAGGCGAGAAGGTGAGCGGGCTGCGCGGGGGCGGCCGGGCGAGCGGCGGGTGCCCCGGGCCCCCCGACCTGGTGACAGGGCTTCCTTGTGCCTGCAGGGCGAGTCTGGCGAGCCGGGGCCCAAGGGACAGGTGAGTCCTCCTCTCCCTCCTCCCCCCTCCGCACCCCGCGGCGCTGCCGGGACCTCCGCGCCCAGGCCCGCCCCCCCTCTCCGCGTGCGCCCTCTCACCCGCCTCTGCACCCACCCTGCCCGCAGCAAGGCGTCCGCGGAGAACCCGGCTACCGCGGCCCCAGCGGGGATGCGGGCGCCCCCGGGGTGCAAGGCTACCCCGGGCCGCCGGGCCCCCGAGGACTGGCTGGAAACCGCGGCGTGCCCGGGCTGCCCGGGAGACAGGGCGTGGCGGTGAGTGGCCCCGGCAGGACATCTCTCGGGACATCTCTCGGGAGTGCTGCTTAGTCCCAAGGGCTGGGGCTGCTCGAGGAAGCTGAGGTCCCTGAGGCTGGTCCCAGGCCCCCAATCAGGATGGTGTGGGTGGAGCAGTCGGGGTTCAGTCAGATGCTGAAAATACTGCTGGTGAGAAACCGGGAGCAGGGAGCAGCCGGGGGCTTCGTCCTGAAAGGCCTTCTCTGTTCAGGGCCGAGATGCCAGCGACCAGCACATCGTGGACGTGGTGCTGAAGATGCTGCAAGGTGATGGGAGGAGCCAGCAACCCCTCCGCACAGGCCCTGGCAGGGCATCACCCCTCCAAGTGGCCTTGCCTCAGCGTTGAAGTCCTGGGTGCTCATAGCAGCTCTGCCTCCAAGGACTGGGAGCTTTAGACCTTCCTGCCCTGGCTGGACCTCAGCAGAATGGCCGGGGGAGGGGGAAGTTCAACGCCGACTTTCCTGTCTGCACACCCAGCGGCCAGGGGCTGTCGGGATGCTCTGCCTTCCTGATTTTCGGAGCAGCATCGGTCACAGACCTCTCATCTCCCTCCCTCCCTCCAGAGCAACTGGCAGAGGTGGCTGTGAGTGCCAAGAGGGAAGCCCTGGGTGCAACCGGCATGATGGGTCTTCCAGGCCCCCCTGGGCCTCCTGGTTACCCAGGCAAACAGGGACCTCATGGGCATCCTGGCCCTCGGGGCGTTCCTGGCATCGTGGGAGCCGTGGGTCAGATTGGCAACACAGGGCCCAAGGGTGAGTGCTGCTCTGTGGCGAGGGGGGGCCTGGTGATGGGATTTGGCCCAGGTGGGCCCAGTTCGGCAGGCTGATTGCTCAGCCTCCTTTTCTTTTTTCTTTCTCAGCAGCAAATTGATAGAAACAAATGTACTATTTTATAATTTGGGTTTTTAAAAATATATATATTTTATTGATTTTTTTTTTTTACAGAGAGGAAGGGAGAGGGATAGAGAGAAACATCGATGAGAGAGAAGCATCGATCAGCTGCTTCCTGCACACCCCCTACATGGGGATGTGCCCGCAACCAAGGTACATGCCCTTGACTGGAATTGAACCCGGGACCCTTGAGTCCACAGGCCGACGCTCTTTCCACTGAGCCAAACCGGTTAGGGCAATTTGGGTTTTTTTGGGGATTGTTTTCTGTTTTAAATTTACTTAGTGGTACCCGATAAACATCTTTCCATGTATCTAAAAGTAGGGAGGCAGATTAACAAAATAGTGAAGCAGACAAGCTCAAGAATCCCAACATGGGTGTGTGTCCAGACTCTGCCACTTGCTCGTTGTGGCTCTTGGACAAGTTACCTGTTAATCTTGCCATTTTACAGATTCCTTAGAGTTAGCATCTGTAAAATGGCAAGAACCTCCTAGTGTTGTTCTGAGGATTACATTCAGAGTTGATATACACAGAACTCTTAGTTCAGTGCTTGGCACACAGTAAATGTCAGCTGTCCTGTAATCAACTTTATCAGCTATATATAGGGTGGGGCAAAAGTAGGTTTACAGTTGTGAGTACATGAAACAGAGTTTATTCTTGTATTATTATTTATTGTATTATTTTTTTCCCCATCTGCTGGGTTTCCATTTGAACTCTTTTATTTATTATTATTATTTTTTAAAATATATTTTATTGATTTTTTACAGAAAGGAAGGGAGAGGGATAGAGAGTTAGAAACATCGATGAGAGAGAAACACCAATCAGTTGCCTCCTGCACACCCCCTACTGGGGATGTGCCCACAACCAGGGTACATGCCCTTGACCGAAATCGAATCTGGGACCCTTCAGTTCGCAGGCTGACGCTCTATCCACTGAGCCAAACTGGTTAGGGCTATTGTATTATTTTCCATATGAATAACTGTAGACCCACTTTTGCCCTGCCCTGTAGTCTTCCATCCTTTGGACTTCCTTTATTTAACCAGTTCTGCAGTCATTTCCAACTTTCCTCTATTGTAAACTAGGACAAAACAGGAGTAATTGCCGTGTGCGACATATAAGTTAAATTGCAACCAAAGTAGAAAAAACATTTTCCAATTCTGAATTCAGGCCCCATCTTTCTCTGCAGGAAAACGAGGAGAGAAGGGTGACCGGGGGGACGTGGGCCGTGGGCACCCCGGGATGCCTGGGCCCCCGGGGATCCCAGGTAAGACCTTGGCCCTGCCCAGCAGCAGTTCTATCCCTCAGCTCTGGGATTAGTGACCCACAGACAACTGGTCTCTTCCGGGGAGGACTCATGTTCAGCCAACTCAGTGCCAAGCCCCAGCTCTTGCATCCCATTGGCGTACCCAGGAGCCTCCAGCTGGGGTCTGGCTGGGAACTGGACAGCTGAGGACTTCCTGGGTTGTACCATAATCTGCTTCATGGAGGGAAAAGAAGGGCATGTACTCCTGAGATTCACTGTTTGCGGGCTAGGATTAATGGACAGGCATACGTGACTCTCTCAACCTATGCTCTGCCCTTCTTCGTGTGGTGTCCTTGGCTTCATTTGCCCCATCTGAAAAATGACCAGTTCTAGAGCCAAGACAGGAGCAAGCCCTGATGTCTTGACCTTCTCCCATTCACAGGACTCCCTGGCCGGCCTGGCCAGGCAATCAATGGCAAAGATGGAGACCGAGGGTCCCCAGGAGCCCCGGGAGAGGCAGGCCGGCCTGGCCTGCCAGGCCCTGTGGGGCTGCCAGGGTTCTGTGAGCCTGCAGCCTGCCTTGGAGCCTCAGCCTACGCCTCTGCACGCCTCACAGAGCCTGGATCCATCAAGGGCCCATGAGCAGCAGGCCAGGACAGAGCCCAGCAGGCATCCTTGGGGGAAGAATAGGTCCCCTCTGGATAGACATGCAACCCATCCCTCAGCCCAGGAAACTAGCCTTCCTAGGACCTCTCTCTGGGACCCAGGAAGGAGTCTTGAGGAAAAGAAAATTCTAAAACATGAGGGAAGGGGAGGGCATTGGAGTGAAAAGGTGAGGCCAAAGGACAGGGCAAGTGTCCCTGGAGAGTCCAAGCTCCACAGAGGATGGGGTGGCTTCCCTTCCTGGAGCATAATTCAGATGTTACCAAAACAAGCATCTCCTTAATTTGCGCCATCCTCCACTGGCCATCTTGTCCCTGGGGCAGGTGAACTGAGGTCTCCGCTGGTTCCTGACCCATTTTACCCCCTGGGCTTCCTGGGTGACGGCCAATAGGTGGCCATCCTTAAGCCATCCCTACTCATTCCTCCCTGCCTCCCTCCTATTTAAACACCCCCTCCCTTCTTTCTGGCATCACCGTCTCCCATCCTCCCTCCCCTTGATCCATACCGGCCTTTCTGTAAATAAAAGCCCACAACTTGGGTACAAACCAGGGTGTGAGTTGTTGGGCTTAATTTCTCATGGATTGGGGCTGGGCCTCCACTGCCTGGGCAGGAAGGGCAGGGGCTCCACTCCAGAAAGGGAGGGCAGAGGGTGGGGTTCCTTCACCTGGGCACATCCCGAATTGTGAGCGTTAGGATGGCACCCCATGCTTGAGGGACATCTGATGGAAGAACCTGGGGACGGTCAGGACGGTGACCTGCTGTGTAATTTTGAGCAAATCCCTTCCCAGCCTTTGTACAGCTGGGACAAGGACTCAGCCAGGTGTTATTGGTCCCGGGAGAACAGCGATTTTCAACTGGTGTGCTGTAAGAATGTTTAAAACATGCAATACCTGGCTGCTTAGTTCAG
Organism: Myotis lucifugus; assembly: GCF_000147115.1. Lineage (NCBI taxonomy): Eukaryota > Metazoa > Chordata > Mammalia > Chiroptera > Vespertilionidae > Myotis > Myotis lucifugus. Next base: position 397,891 of record NW_005871270.1, on the reverse strand, counting down.
GGGCACTACCTCTTTTCCTTTAGATTGTCAAATTAAAAAATGACAACAGCCAACACAACAGCTGCCTGGTGTGACCCTGTCTTAAACCATAAATATACGTCATATAATAGAGTTGCATCTTATTGGTCATGTCGCATAATAAGGTTGTATGTGATTGGTTAATTCCTGGTACCAGAAATCCTCATATACAAGTCCCTTGATTTTTTAAAAAGTCACTTTGGACCAAAAAGAGTAGATAATTACTATTATTATTTTGTAGATCAATCAAAATTACACCATTTTTGGTCAGATCGGCAAAAATACATTTTTGATTTGCCACAGAATTTTTTTTTTAAATATATTTTATTGATTTTTTACAGAGAGGAAGGGAGAGAGATGGAGAGTTAGAAACATCGATGAGAGAGAAACATCGATCAGCTGCCTCCTGCACATCTCCTACTGGGGATATGCCCGCAACCCAGGTACATGCCCTTGACCGGAATCGAACCTGGGACCTTTCAGTCCGCAGGCCGACGCTCTATCCACTGAGCCAAACCGGTTTCAGCTGCCACAGAATTTTATTAATAAGTTTATGCGTGCCATGATGAAAAAGGCTGAAAATCGTTGCAGCAGAGCATACCTGGTGTCTTGCCAGGGCCTGGCACACAGGAGGTCCTCTGTGTTTCCACACCTGCTGTGTGCTGGCCCTGGGACAGGATCTGGTAGCAAAATATTAGAAGACTTGGTTCTGACTTCCCAGGGGCTCCCAGGCCCATGAGAAAAGACCTGGACCTGGATGATGAGAGCAGAAGTGACAGTCCCACCATTTCCACTAAGGGGACGACGAGGGGAGATCTAACCTGTGCCCCTGGGGGCTCCCAGCCTCAGCTTTGTAGGCCAGCAAGGCTGCTCTAAGTAGCAGGAGCAGGGAAGGGGGTGGCAGGTGTCTCTGACCCATGCAAAGATGGAAGGTTTTGAAATTCAGGGAATAACCAATCCCTTTGCTCCATTATTGATTTGTGCTTTTTGTTGCCCCAAATAAAACCTTCTGCAGCCCCAGACCCTTCTGGAGACACAGGACTCCAGACTGAGGTCTGTGCATTTTCTGAAGTCTGGGCCCTCCTACATGTCACCTTAAACTTGGCTGGAAGTCCCCACCTATGCTGCAGCATTCTTTCCTCCTCTGGCCAACAGAGGCAGAGAACTCCGCTTACCAGCCCACCCTCTCCTCTCTCCCCGAGTTCCTACAATGGCCTGTAAATCCCTGTAAAATCTGCTTCATCTCTACTCTTTGTCTCCTGTCTTCCCAGCACACTCCGTCCCAGCCACGCTGGTCGTCTGGTGTTTCTCAAACACACCAGGCTCGCTCACACATCAAGGTCTTTACACTTGTTGCCTTCTTGGGACGCTCTTCCCTAAACATCTGCTTAGGTCGCCCACTCACTTCTCAGTTGTTCATTACCTTTGGCGATGTCTTTTTATGACCACCCACCCTATTTAAAACTGCAATCCTACCACCACCATCACACACAAACACCTCAGGCCCTCATTTCTCTCCAAGACATGTATCACCGTTTAATATCTATTTTATATATGTTGATTGTCCCCACTAGAATGTTAACTGCACGAGGTGGGATTTTTCTATTGTTCCTTTATTAATGTATTCCCCAGCACCTAGAGCAGAGCTTGTACAGAGTGGGGGCTCGACATTTGTTCACTAATAACAGGTGGAGAAATGAAGGCTCAGTGAAGTTTCTTGCCCCAAGTCTCACTAGTACATGGTATGTTGGATTCTAGAGTCGTGGATCTTACCCTTAAGTTATACACCCCGTTTATCAACCATCATCCAGAGAGCCACAGGGGAGCTCTGATCCAAAGGCAGAGGCTGTCATCTGAGATGCTGGCTTCATCCTGCTCACTGGTGCGGCGGGTGGGGGAGAGGGGAGTCCTGGTTTCACAGGTTTTTAGAACACACGGGGGTAACCCTAGCAGGTTTGGCTCAGTGGAAAGAGCATCAGCCTGGGGACTGAAGGGTCCCGAGTTTGATTCTGGTCAAGAACATGTTACCTGGGTTGTAGGCAACCAATCAATGTGTCTCTCTCACATCAATGTTTCTGTCTCTCTCTCTCCCCCTTCCACTCTCTAAAAATCAATGGAAAAACATCCTCAGGTGAGATTAACAAAAGAAATACCTATATAGAACACATGGGGCTATCTTCCTATCTGACAAACTGTTTAGGAAATCCTCCTCCCTAGCAACCACGCTGGGTAGTATTGTCTGAACAGGGCTACACCATGCCTCGATGGGTCATTTCTGCCTTCCCACCGAACTGTACTTAGCTTGACACACAAAGTTACTCATTCACACCATTGTGGTCTTGAATGAGAAGTTTTGGATATGAGTTCTCTGTAATTTTCTTTGTATAGCACCTAGGACAGAACTTAGGCCCTCAAGTGGTACTGAGCTTTCTGCTAATGATGACAGAACACTCAAAACAGTCAAAGCTACATAAAGTAAACATGTACAAAAGAATCCAAAGGATTGATGAAAAAGGCCAAAGAAAGAAGGCTTCCTCAGGGAGAGAAATACTACATAAAGGATTGGGGTTGACAATGAGAATATAAAGGTAAAGGGCAAGGTGGGACCAACATTGGTACTAAAACCACTAAATCCCTGGGATTTTGCTCCTATCCTAAATAGAGGTAGAATTTACTAGCTGCTCTCAGATGTCAGTAAAGGCCAAGACAAAGGCAGCATACACACATAACTGACTCTGCCTTAAATTCAGAGCTGAGCCCCGCTGAGGCCATGCTATTTTACCTGCGGCCTTGCTCTACTTCATTCTGCCCCCTGCATACCCACCAAGGGATGCAAAGTGCCACCTCTTTCCCTCTTTGGTTGGCCTCCCAACTCCTTCCCCTAATTGGGCAAAACTCAGGAAGCTACCAGGATGCTCTGGCCTCCCCTATGCCTCTGCCATCCATACACTGTAGGTGACCAGATGAAAGCAATTACATATTAATTATATACAATCAAGCTAATTACTGCTACATATAAGGAAGACCAAAGAGGCAGCTGGAGCAGACCAACACAGGCCCAAGACAACTGGAAGTCATGAAAGCGGAGAAGGAATGGTTCCGAATGACGCTTGAGAAAACACCGGTAAAAACTTGTAACGCTCTGACACACAAGTGCAGCAGGAGGTAGACTCTGAAGAGGCCTGTGTGAGTGAGGCATGGTGATGGCGGCAACATCACTCAGCATCAGGGCTGTTTCTTCGTGTCCTAGCAACTCAGTTCTCTAGGTAATAAACAAAGCTAGGTGACAAATGACGCACACATTTTGTCAAATCAAAGACAAAGTACATCAATCTGTAATTGGCAATTTTTAATGTTTCATTTGTGCAGAACTAAAATTTGTGTTTAAAGGCACAGAAGGGAGGAAAGGCAGTTAACACAGCATGGATCCACGACAAAGCTGGATAAAACCACAGGACTGCTCCTCTTTAGCCTTAGGGAAATAAATAATGCTGTACTAAACTAGACAGCACTCAGTTATGAGCTGAGCAAAAGACTTTCTGGCCACATACCAAGGGTGCACAGTAGATCCCACTTTGGAATAAATGCCCAGAAGGTAAGCATTACCCGTGGGTGGCAGTTTAGCCACAAAGTTCTCATACAGGAAGTGTACAGAGATTTGAAGCAAACATGCAGCTTTTTAAACTTAAAGAGAATCTTTTGTGACATTTGTTTTAAAAAGGAAAAATTATCTGCATATCAAGAAGTGTAATTTTAAAAAATGCAACCAGGCTCGATTAAATAGTACTTACAACTTACTAATAAAAATTATAAAAATAAAAACCGAAACTCTTCTGTCCTTGAAAGAGATAGAAAACTATATATTTTCCTATAATATTATAAGAGAATCAGCATTTTCACCCTTATATCTCTTAAAATATTATTTCTCTTCTTTCCACATTCTATCATTTTAAAAATAGCAAAATCTGTTCAATATGGCAATTTCTGCCAAGTGAAAGGATATACCACCTATTGAATAAAAGAGTATGAATGAGGAAAAAGCTGAATGTTCTGAAAAATACTTGTTTACCGCTAATGGATCTGATCATACTAACCAGGTGGAAGGAAAGATAAAGACTAAGATTTTCTTAAAAACAAAACTAAAACCCAATGATTCAAAACATTCTACACATAATTTCAAAGCACTATTGGAAATTCTTGATCAATGTGTAGCAAGAGAGGGAACAGAAAAATTTGGTAGAATAATAGGGCATATTTCTAACCACTTTCATTTAAACAACATCAGCCTTACCAATTATCTTTCTTTCTCATTTAAAACACTGATTGGCCAGATTAAATCACAACAGCATGAAAGTAAAAACGAGTCTCAACTTGGGTATGAGCACAGTGCTTCGAAAGCAGTTTCTGTATTACAGATAGGACTCAGTGGTGTGTCCTCTTTTAAATATATGCCCCCGAACACCTTACATGGCTCAAAAAACTTACAAGTTGATGGCCCTGGCCGGGTAGCTCAGTTGGTTAGAGCATCATCCCCACACGCCAAGGTTGCAGGTTTGATCCCCCGTCAGGGCACATACAAGAATCAACCAAGGAATGCGCAAATAACAACAAATCAGGGTTTCTTGCTCTCTCTCTAAAAATCCACTGAAGATTTTTTTCTACAAGTTGATGGTAAATTCAATGTTAAAGTACAAGCCTTAAAACTTCATCCAGTGTTTTCATTGAGAAATGGATTATTAAAATAATTTTTAAAATGGGATTAAATATATTTAAATCTGGACTTTTCTGTACTTAATAGTTTTCTTTAAAAAGAAAAGTTTAAAAACATCAAGAGCCGGAACATGCTGTCAGGACAGAAATAATTAGAAATGCCGTCAGTTGCAGAAGCTGGGCAACTCAGTCTTGTTTAGAATTTTTCAAAGCTTGAAGTCTCTCTATTAGTGGAGGGTGGGAATAATGCCACATGGAAAACAGCCAGTCAGAAACAGGGAATCCCAAGTTATCTTTGTTTAGTTTGATTAAAGCAGAATATAAGTCTTTAGCCTTTCCAAGTTTCTTGGCAAATGCATCAGCTTGAAACTCAAATCTGCGGCTCAGCACTGTTAGGCAAAAAGAAAGAACCTGAAAAAATAAATAAAAGGGTTTTAACCACTGCCCACTTCTTTGTTGTCACTGAAGGTTTCAAGAGCTAAGACTGTAGAGGAAGTTCTGCTCAGGATAAGAGAAACAGCAGGCTCAAGAAAGATCACTAGTGCTTAGGGAACCTAGGATGAGGGAATTATTATATATTGAGCTTTCCCCCTACCCCAAGCAAATATACCAGAAACAGATATATATCCAAATGATCCTTACCAAAAAATACTAATTTTTAAGAATCTGCTATTTGCCAGACATTTTACATACTCCCCAATTGCTCCTGTTTTACAGGAAGGCGAAGCTCAGAGAGGTTGATAACTTGCTCGAGGTCACACAGCTAGAAGGTGGTAGTGCTGAAATTCTCAGTGACTCCAAAGCCCATGCACACCACCTTCCTCAGGGACAGAGTGAAGGCATGACCACTTGTGTTCAGACTCTTTTTTTCTCTTTCTAAAAAAATACTCTTGATCATATATCTACTTTTAAAGGATAATGACAATCTTTACTGAGAATATTCTAAAAAATATGCTACAGCTTCTAATAACAATCTCAAAATGAATTTTCTAAAATGTTCTGAGCTATGGAAGTGTTGTTAGAATATCCACTCTCCATAGGTGACAGCTATGAAGGGGACAAATTTCATCTGAAAATATAAATTTCTGAGGGAAAAATAACTTCTTTGTATACTGAAATATTGCAGGTTGAATAACATGATATTTAAGATATTTCTTATCTTGAAATACTTCAGCATTAAAACAAACAAAAAGTCTAAAATGTCTCTCGTTTGTCCTCTTATTTCTACTAGCAAATGTAAGTTTCAAAGTAAAGTCTGGGAGTTCCTAATACATTCTAACACATGTTAAAAACCTAAAAACTGAATTCTGCCTGAAAATTTTTTCCAAATCTTTAATATACTCTTCAGGATAGAGTGTGTGTTATTTGAATCTCACTGTAACACATAAATAAAGACATAAGCAGTTACTAATCTGCACCTATCTACTCTTACGTAGGTTTCCAAACTCTTCTTAATTGGGCAATTTTCCCCAGGAAAATCTCTTTCCTATCATGACCTCTTAAACACTGACATTACAAATAAGATTTTTTGTTTAAATATTAGTCTTTTTGAAACAAATCTTATGGGCCCTCCAAGGTTTTAAAAGTTGGTATCTTTGCCCTAGCCCGCGGACTGAAGGGTCCCGGGTTCGATTCCGGTCAAGGGCATGTACCTCGGTTGCAAGTTCAATCCCCGGCCCAGGCCCTGGTCAGGGCGCGTGCAGGAGGCAACCAATCGATGTGTTTCTCTCACATCGATATTTCTCTCTGTCTTTCCCTCTCTCTTCCACTCTCTCTAAAAATCAATGGAAAAATATCCTCTGGTGAGGATAAAAAAAAAAAAAGTTGGTATCTTTGTCAATTAACCACTTCAAATTACTTTACTACCTCACATATTTATTTAGACATTTTTTGAAGTGAACTCAACTACTCAATTTAAGGAAACTAACAAAACAAAACCCCCTTGAGGAGCCCAATTAAATGCCACAAAGGATAACTACTAAACTACTTACAAGAGGACCTTTCTCCTCAGTTCCTTATACCTTCTAAGGTAAGTTCAAACCTAAAAACTGAATTCTGCCTGAAATTTATATATAGTAACTCTTACCTAATGGGAATGATTATCTGATTTCCCAGTCTATGGCAGGTTAAAGAACATTAGAAGGGATAGTGACCATAATGGAAAGTCACATTGATAGCACCAAGGATTATTAGCCTGACTGTGAGGGAAGACAAGAAAAGTAGTTAAATAAATAAATAAATAAATAAATAATAAATAAATGGCACAACTGCTGGAAAGGCAGGTGGCCTGGGCTCATCAGGTCACACAGCTCAGTGTCCTCAAGGCACCACAGAACTGGGATGGAAGACAGCAATGACAATGCCACCACCAGTCAGTCTGCCACCTCTAAGCAGTAACCAACTGTGTAAGGCATTTTATAAATACTTTCCATAAAACTTATAATCTCAGTTCTCTGGAACATTTGTTTACTTTATGTAGACAATGCTATAAAAATATGATCTGTTCCTCTCTTTCTTTTCTGGTACCTTACTTACCCTCCTCCTCCTTTTTATGACGAAATAGGATTCATTTAATTTATCTTAAAACCTTGAATCTACAACTTGTCCCAAGGAAGTATTCTTCTGAATGGAAAGATCTCAAGATCCCCAATGTTACTTCTTGGTTTAATTTGGAAGCCTTATCAAATATGACTTGTGTATCATCGGATTTGTTAATAGTCTCAGTAATCTTTGTCTAATATATATGGAGTCCCACTACAGAGCAATCACAGAGCAGTGGTTCTTAAGCTTCACTTATCATAAACTAGTTATATGGGATTACCTAATTCTGATTTTGAGGGTGTGCAGTAGGACCCTAAGACTATTTTGAAGCAGGTGGTTAGAGAACACAATCATACAGCCTCCCTTATCTAGCCATATACCCCCAATTATTTGTTCTATCCCCTCACACATGGATTTTCACCCAAGCATTGGTAAATATGTGGTCTAAGGCACAGCATTCCATCCACCAAGACTCTGAGATATAAGTTACATCAAGGTTTATACTACTAAAGTCTAATTCTCTACTTTTTTCCCTTAACTGTATGCAAGCTTTGTTTATTTGGGCTTGGGTTTTTCTGCTACTTTTTTATACTGGCCAGGAAATCAAGGGACTAAAAGACTTTGTTTCATTTCCTTGTTAAAAACTATAGTTTTTGTGTTGTTGTTGTTTTTTTCTACTACTCTAGGGGTTCTAGATTTGAAACAGGCAAGGGCATATGTGAGATAATTTTAAAGATTATACATTACCTCATTGTACGGTGAAAAAATAAACTGGAAGATGATCAATAGTCCAATTAGAGTGGGTTGGCTGTCAAAAAAACCAAATGCAGCAAAAAGCTCCTTTCGACCAATTAATGCAGCAAACAAGAAGAAACACAGGAAAGAATTCATCTAGAAAGGACACAAAATTTCTAAGTTATTAATAAGCTGATTTCACTGCAGTACCAAAAAGTGCAATAAGACATCATGGTGTGAATTTAAGAATGGTGTTAGTGTGCCCTAGGCAGTTTGGCTCAGAGGATAGAGTGTCAGCCTGCAGACCAAAAGGTCCTGGGTTCAATTCTGGTCAAGGGTACGTACCTTGGCTGTACGCTCTTCCCCAGGCCTGGCCCTGGTCGGGGCTCGTGCAGGAGGCAACCAATCAATGTGTTTCTTTCACATTGATGTTTCCTCTCTGTCTTTCCCTCTCTCTTCCACTCTCCCTAAAAATCAACGGAAAAATATCCTTGGGTGAGGATTAACCAAAAAATAAAATAAAATAAAATAAAATAAAAGGAAATACTCTCCATGAGGAACTTTAAGCAGTTTATATCATCGTTCACTCAGTCTGGAAGCAGAGAGGGAGAGAGGGTCTAAGCTGAGGCTATATATACTAATTCACTAGCAGTGGACAACTAATAGTTTGGCTGGATCAGGGCTTTGGAACAAACTAGAGGATGGCTAACAAGATTTGGAAAAAAGGGATGTGGGAAAACTTCCAAAATTAGTCCTGAGTGTGTTAAATCTGTGGTCTAAGGTGAATGTTCACCAAGAGTCCCACAAGAGGAGGCTCTCAATGACCAGGTGGAGAAGATGCCTGCTTTGTCACTCAAGAACTTGGCTGAGGGACTCATGAACAAAACAGCCAAGGCGATAGGGATGGAGTCAGTGCGCTAGTCAACAACATAAGACATCCCCCCACTGGCTCCTGCTAGGTGCCCAATCTCAGGGGAGGCAATCAACCCCAGCCCCAGTACCACACCTTAGGGACCAGCCCACAACCTCATATGAGGTAAACTGATGCCACTGGACCCCTACTTTCATGAAAAGGGCAGTGATTTTCCTTATTAGACTGAACTTGGATTTATTTAAAGTCTTACTCACTGATGTGTATCCATACAACATAGCTTCAAGCCAAGGAACTCATTTTTATACCTAAAGATGTTAAGGCAACAGGAAAGTACCTACAGAATTCATAAATTTTCCCATATAATTCATCACCCAGAACCACGTGGCTTTTAGAAAGGTACAAAGTCCCACTTAAGATTCAGTTAAGCCCATAATTGCTCGGCTCTAGTCAACAAGCTGCAGTGCTATTTCACCCAGAGCCTGCAAACGTGTGGTTACTCTGTGGGTTTAGAGCAGGGGTGGGCAAACTTTTTGACTCGAGGGCCACAATGGGTTCTTAAACTGGACCGGAGGGCCGGAACAAAAGCATGGATGGAGTGTTTGTGTGAACTAATATAAATTCAAAGTAAACATCATTACATAAAAGGGTACGGTCTTTTTTTTTTTTTAGTTTTATTCATTTCAAACGGGCCGGATCCGGCCCGCGGGCCGTAGTTTGCCCACGGCTGGTTTAGAGGTATTAATACCCAAAGGAGGAAGGTTACAGGAACTGATATTTTCTTCTTTATATTCACTACATTTTCCAATGTCTTATCAATGGATGTATAATGACTTTTAAATGAGAAAAAACAAATATTTTTATAAAAGCATTTTAATGTCCAACTTACTTGAGCTCATTTCTTTTGATCTTACAGTTCCCACAGTTTAGTAACTCAAGAGGTAGTGATGACGATGGTGACAACCATAAATACTTTATAGTACTTAGCAATTTTCAGGTACTACCATAAACTCTTAACATATATTAACTCATCTAATACTTATATTAGTCCTCTGAGGTGTTACCATTCAAAAAGGGAATGGAGGCAGACAGGTTCAGGAAAGGGCCTGAGGTCATATAGGTAGTGAGTCAGGTGGCCAGGCTGTACAGTCTGTCTTAACCTCTCTACTCTATGATCTCTCATACCTGCCATACTTCAAATTTGACTACCATGCCATAAAAAGAGAACTGTCATTCCAAACTTACCTGGCTAATAATGATATTTTTGACTGTGTGTCCCAACTTCCAATGCCCCAGTTCATGGCCGAGTACAGCAAGGACCTCCTCATTATTGCATCCTTGTTTCTTATTCTGAATCAAAGAACAAATTGAAAATAAATGATCAAGAAACTTCAAAAAGTTTATACCTTTTACCCCAGTAAGAGCCCATATTTGATTCTAACTTAAGGAAGCAATCTGACTTTTGTGCGAAACTGTTCATTTACTTAACAGAACATTCTCTAAACCACTTATATTAGACACTGGGTTAAGCACCAAGGAGAGAATCAAGAACAAAACATATTTGTTGAAGTTTATATGCTGACTTTCTGAAGCTTACATCCTAATTTAGATTAGGAAAAAATATAATCTTTATCAATAGACTACATAAATAAATCATGACAATGTCATATGACAGCCATATTATAAATCCATTAATTTTTTTTTAATATATGGAATGCTTCACAAATTTTGTGTGCCATCTTTGCGCAGGGGCCATGCTAATCTTCTCTGTATTGTTCCAATGTTAGTATGTGTGCTGCCAAAGCATGCACAGAAATTTTGTTTTTAAAAATTAGGCTGTGACATGGGAAATTGCTAATGATGAATAGTGTCAAATAATAATTATATTACAGATCCATTAGTAATGTTTTCAAAGATTATGTTCTGACATGGAAAAATGATTTAATTAGGTGAAGAAAGTAGGAAACAAAACTAAAAACACTATATAATTCTAATTATGAAAAAATGTGAGCCCGGCTGGCATGGCTCAGTGGTTGAGCATTGACCCATGAACCAGGTCACAGTCCAATTCCCGGTCAGTGCACATGCCCAGGTTGCAAGCTTGATCCCCAGTGGGGGGCGTGCAGGAGGCAGCCGATCAATGATTTTTGCTCATCATTGATCTCTCTCTCTCTCTCTCTCTCGCTATCCCTTCCTCTCTGAAATCAATTACATATATATATAAAACTAGAGGCCCAGTGCACGAAATTCATGCACAGGGGTGAGGGGATGTCCCTCAGCCTGGCCTGCACCCTCTCCAATCTTGGACATCCCTCTCACAATCCAGGACCGCTGGCTTCTAACAGCTCGCCTGCCTGCCTGCCTGATTGCCCCTAACCACTTCTGCCTGCCAGCCTGATCGCCCCCTAACCGTTCCCCTGCCAGCCTGATTGATACCTAACTGCTCCCCTGCTGGCCTCATCTCCCCCAACTGCCCTCCCCTGCTGGCCTGATCACCCACAACTGCCCTTCTCTGCCGCAACCTGCCTCCTCCACCGGGACCTGCTTCCACCACATTGCATGGAGCCGCAGGACTCCCAGGTCTCACTGCGCGGAGCGGCCGCCGGGCCCTGCCTCACCTGTGTGCATGGCCATCTTGTGGCGGCCATCTTTGTGGCAGCCATCTTGTGATGACATCGCACACGAGGGCATGAGGACCACCTAGGCTTTTATTAGTATAGATTATATATATATAGTAAATGTCTATGTAAAAATACATAAACCTAGAAAATAGACTGGAGATATATCAAAATGTTAACAATAGTTTCTTCTATATGGTAGAATTATAGTGATATTTAACTATTTTATATCTTTCCTATATTCTAAATTATCTACACTAATAAAAGACAAACATGCAAATTGACCGTACCTTTGCTACACCTTAAGCCATGCCCACCAGCCAATCAGAGCGACTATATGCAAATTAACCCAACCAAGATGGCAGCCGGCAGCCACGGAGCTGGAGCAAGCAGGAGGCTTGGTTGCCCCAATGATGGAGGAAACCAAGCTTCCCCCCTGCAGCAGCCGGCTCTGAGCTCCACTCAAAGCAACAAAGTTTCAATTATAGAAGGTAAATGAACCCCAGATACCTGCTTTCAGCCGGCTGTGGCCACGGAGCTGGAGCGAGCAGGAGGCTTCCCTCCCGCCCGCCCTGGCCGGCTCTGAGCTCTTCTCAAAGCTATAAAGTTTCAATTATAGAAGGTAAATAAATCCCAGAATAAAAAAAAAAAAAAGAAAAAAAGGAGAGGCTGGGAGCTTCCGTCGCGGGGCTTGGCCAGCCTGAAAAGGGCCCTCAGCCCCTCACCCAGACTGGCCAGGCACCCCAGTGGGGACCTCCCACCCTAAAGGGGGTGTGGCCAGGCTGAAAACAGCCATCAGCCCCTCACTCAGGCTGGCTAAACCTCCATGGGGCGAGGGTTCCCACGTGGGGGGGCTTGACCAGCCTGCAAACAGCCATCAGCCCCTCACCCAGGCTGGCCAGGCACCCCAGCGGGACCCCCCCCACACCCTGAAGGGGGTGTGACCAGCCTGAAAACAGCCATCAGCCCCTCACTCAGGCTGGCCAGGCACCCCAGCGGGACCCCCACCCTGATCTGGGACATCCTTCAGGGCAAACCAGCCGGCCCCCACCATGCACCAGGCCTCTATCCTATATAATAAAAGGGTAATATGCAAACTGACCCTAACAGCAGAATGACTGGGAATGACTGGTCACTATGACACACACTGACCACCACGGGGCAGACGCTCAATGCAGGAGCTGCCCCCTGGTGGTCAGTGCGCTACCACAGGGGGAGCTCTGCTCAGCCACAAGCCAGGCTGACGGCTGCCAGCACAGCGGTGGTGGCAAGCGACTCTCCCACCTCCTCAGCAGCACTAAGGTAGTCTGACTTCAGCTTAGGCCTGCTTCCTGCTTGCAAGTGGACATCCCCCGAGGGCTCCTGGGCTGCCAGAGGGATGTCTGACTGCCAGCTTAGGCCTGATTCGCCGGGGAGCAGGCCTAAGCCAGCAGGTGGACAACCCTTGAGGGGTCCCAGACTGCGAGAGGGCACAGGCCGGGCTGAGGGACCCCCCTGAGTGCACAAATTTTTGTGCACCAGGCCTCTAGTCCTATATAATAAAAGGGTAATATGCAAACTGACACTAACAGCAGAACGACTGGGAATGACTGGTCACTATGACACACACTGACCACCATGGAGCAGACGCTCAATGCAGGAGCTGCCCCCTGGTGGTCAGTGCACTCCCAAGGGGGAGCTTTGCTCAGCCACAAGCCAGGCTGACAGCTGCCAGTACAGCGGTGGTTGTGGGAGCCTCTCCCGCCTCCTCAGCAGCGCTAAGGATGTCTGACTGCAGCTTAGGCCTGCTCCCCACTGGCAAGTGGACATCCCCGGAGGGCTCCTGGGCTGCCAGAGGGATGTCTGACTGCCAGCTTAGGCCCAATCCCCCAGGGAGCGGGCCTAAACCAGCAGGTGGTCATCCCCTGAAGGGTCCCAGACTGCTAGAGGGCACAGGCCGGGCTGAGGGACCCCCCCGAGTGCACAAATTTTTGTGCACCGGGCCTCTAGTCTATATATAAAAGCCTAAGTGACCGGACAATCAGTTGCTATGACGCACACTGACCACCGGGGGGCAGACACTCAGTGCAGGAGTTGTCCCCTGGTGGTCAGTGTACTCCCACAGCCAACCTCCCACAGCCGGCCAATCTCCTGCGGTTCCTCCCCCGGTGGCCAGCCAACCACCCGCGATCTCTTCCCCCAGCCAGCCAACCTCCCAGTCCTTCCCCGCAGCCGGATATCAGGCAATGTCTAGAGACGTTTTTGGTAGTCACATCTGTTGGGGTGGCAAGGCGGTGGTAGTGGTGCTGATGCTGGCATCTAGTGGAGAGAGGCCAGGGATTCTGTTAAACATCCTCTGATGCACAAGACATCCTCCCACAACTAAATATTATCTGGCCCAAATGTCAACAGTGCTGAAGTGAGAAACCCCAGTAGCATCATCTTTTAGTTAAGAAACAAATGATTTGCCTGGCCGGCAGTTGAGCGTCAACCTGTGAACCAGGAGGTCACAGTTCAATTCCTGGTCAGGGCACACGCCTGGGTTGAGGGTTTGATCCCCAGTGTGGGGCGTGCAGGAGGCAGCTGAACAGTGATTCTCTCTCATCACTGATGTTTCTATCTCTCTCTCACTTTCCCTTCCTCTCTGAAATAAATAAAAACATATATATTAAAAAAAACCACCCCAACAATTTAGAAAGCTTAACATACTTGCCCTGCATTACACAGATTCAAAATCATCTCTGAATGACACCAAAGCCAACAGAAGATCATACCTACAAATACTGGTGACTACTTCTGATTACATTTGTGTTGTTTCTTATCATTGTCTCCCCGCTCCCCCCATTAGTCTTAGCACTTTAGACTTTGCTAGTCAGAATCAGCTGACCTCATCCAGGAAAGGACTCAGAAAAAGCTTTCTCAGACTCTCAGGTCAGATTTAAGAAATGCCTTTTCTTGTGTTCTCACTGCATCCAGTATACATAGCTTCACTGTGGCAATTACTATGTTGTACTGTGATTGTATAAGTTCCTTGAGAGCAAGGGTTTGCCTCTTTAAGTTTGTATTCCAAGTGCCAAGCAAAATATCTCAGCACAGAGTATACATTTCATAAATATTTATTTGTTAAATAAACAAAAGAAAACTGACCAAATTACATAATGTACCCAAGGACACACAGCTACTAAATGACAGAACCAGGATTCGAATCCAAGTCTCTCTGTTGCCAGAGCCTATAATTATTGTCTCAATGAAACTAAAAATGAGATGTCTATCTCCTCTTTATCCTGCCTGTGGGATTTCTTTGATCATAAACATATCAGGAATAAAGATAAAGCCCCTGTTTTAAAGATAGCTTATAATCATAAGAATTTTCCTATCTTATGCTTCTAATTTTAATGTGTACATTCTGCAAAAGCTTGCAAGGTAGTCAGCATGTATACTAGTGAGGATCTCTCCCAAATACCAGAATTATAAAGGGGCCATGGTGCTTGTATTTGATAGTCTCCCTGAATTCAACACTTACATAGAAGTGGATGTTACCTAGAGTCGCTACAGAAACTGTTTATAAAAACTAAACCAGAGTCTCTTAGGAAAAGAAGAACTCACTTTAACTTTAGCTTTTATTTCTTCACTGTCCCCTTCTCCATCATTGCGGGGTTCCATGCCAGACTCCTCCCGGATGTCTTTGTTTAGGACAGAATACTCTTCTAGTAGAGTGTCAAACAAAACTATTCGCTTGTTCTTGAAGAAGCCATAAAAATAAGCATTGCTGTGGGAAGAGCGTTTAGATCCTAAGGAAAAGACAGTTCAAAGCACGGAAAATAATTAAAAAGTCTGGAGTCCTTTGGAGAGACTCCTAGAAATTGAATTACTGGAAAGGACATTAACATTTTCAAATGGTTTAATATCTGAAGAAACTGTATCAACATAAATCACCACCAGCAGTGGAGAGTGTCTGTTTACCTGTAGTCTTGCCAACAGAGATGTGTGCTCATCAGGGCTGTAGAGCAATAAGTAAGTAAGGAAAACCTAAATATCCAGCAGCAGCAAAATGATTAAATTATTGTAAAGCTATGAGATGGCAAAATTATACTAGAGTTAGAAACATTGATGAGAGAGAAACATCGATCAGCTGCCACCTGCACACCCCCTACTGGGGATATGCCCGCAACCAAGGTACATGCCCTTGACTGGAATCAAATCTGGGACCCTTCAGTCCGCAGGCCGACGCTCTATCCATTGAGCCAAACCAGTTAGGGCCAAAATTATACTTTTGAAGAATGTTAACAAGATAGGAAAAAGTTTCACCAATATAATAAGGATTAAAACTTTATGTACCTAAGGTTCCATTACTGTCATGAAAAAAATATACATGTAAATAGAAAAGTATAAACAAAAGCCTATTAAGAAATATATCAAAATACTGAAGTGTTAAAAAAAAACCCACTGCAGTGTTTATCACTGGCTTCTAGAACTATGGATTTTTGTTCCCCTTGTCTATTTTCCAAGGCTTGTAAGTATATACACTTCTATATTCAGAAAATAATTAAAGCTATTTTTTAAAAGACTGGGGAAAAAATACCTAAATTTTTAACAGTGGCTAACAGTAGCTGAACAAACTATGATTAATTTTTATTTTCTTCTTTATTTGTGTATTTTTATTTTCTAAATGTTCTATAATGTGCAGTGAATTTAATAATTATGAGCAGACTTTGGGTTCAAATCTTGGATCTGCCATGTATTAGCTGTGGAGTAAGAAACTTTCTTAAATTTCTTTAAGCTTTATTTTCCTGTTTATGATGCAAGCCAATATCTATGTCATTGGATTAGGTTAAGGGTTACATGAGAAATTCTAAGTAAATCAATTAGTATACTGCCTGATCCATATAAACTATTATTATTTACATACTTTTAAAAAGTAATAATAAAATGTTTGTTTCTCTTGAGAATTTTAGATCTCTCACAGAAATGTGAATTAAAAAATATTTTTTTATTGATTTCAAAGAGGAAGAGAGAGGGACAGATAGGAACATTAACGATGAGAGAGAATCACTGATCGGCTGCCTCTTGCACACCTCCTACTAGGACCGAGCCTGCCACTGGGGCATGTGCAGTGACCGGGAATCGAACCGGTAACCTCCTGGTTCATGGGACAATGCTCAACCACTGAGCCACACTGGCCGGACAGAAATGTGAGTTTTTATCTACTCATATTTCTAATGTAAAGCATGTCCAGTAGTATATTTAGAATATAGTATATTCTATATATATAGCAGTACGTTTGGTAGTCTGTTTAGAATACAGTAAGGCTTTGATAAATAGTGGCATTTATTTATTTATTTTTCAGTTTTTGTTTAATTGCCAAATATGTGGTCCAATTTTGCTAGTCATATAGGGTCTGGAAAGCCGTTTATCAATCTGAGGTCTTATACTTTTCATTTCTGTCTTGTTTTTTTTTAAAAATTAATTTAAAAATATTTCTTAGATGGTGCCTGAAGTTATTTATGGAAGCAGGCAGATTGTAGGCATATAAATAAAATAAAATTAACATCTTAATATCTCCCACTGGTCCAAGTGTCTCAAAGTATGGCCCAAGGAACACCTCCACGAAAATCACCCCACGGCTATTGTTAGAAAGTAAACACTAGCAACACCTATGAAGTCAGACCTCTGGGAATGGAGGCCAGCAATTTATCTTTTAACAAATTCTCCAGGGAATTCTTATACAGTACTCACTAAAGTTTAAGAGTCCCTGCACTAGACCATAAGCTTTTTGTATTGCTGTGCCTGGCACGTAGTATATATTCAATAGTGCTTGTTTACTAAATGGATTAATGATGCCACTTGAGGTGTGAGGCAATGTATTTGAGAACTCGAAAAATCAAAATGTTCTATGCAAATGTAAGGCACTGCCAACTGTATCATTTTTGTTTATGATCTTAATCAACCTCTCAGCAGCATTTGCAGTTGACCACTCCCTCCTTGAAACACTTTCTTTTCCTACTTAAAAAGAAACAGCATTTTCTCCTCTTTTCCTTCCTATCTCAATGGTCTCTCCTCTGTGTCCGATGCTGGCTCTTCCTCCTGCTGACTCTGACCTGAGCCCCACTCTCTTCTCTAAATGTCCTCATCCGTGGCATTAAACACACCTACGTGCCAGATACTTCCCTATCAATATTGCTGGCCCTGACCTCTCCCTAGAATGCCAAACTCATACACCGAGCTCACTATTTGCTATCTCTACATCTCCCCATGAATGTCTATAGTGCATATTTGTTGCTTATATTCTTATGTGTGGCTTCTTCCCTGCCCAGGACTGGAATCTCTGTTCAGAGTTAAGGGAATTCAAACCATGTAAATCTTGTGAGAGACTGCTTCTCACTTAAGAAATACAAAAAGACACATATTTGCTTCCCCAGCATTCCTGACAGTGAGCCCTGTGCCCTGGCTCAGTCAATCAAATGCACCCACTGGGGACTCTGGATAGTTAGCACTAGAAGCAGGGCAGTGAGGAACTAATTCTGTAGGTGCTAGTGGCAGGGATATTAGGGGTGCAAACTGCTGAATCCAACAGAAGGAGGCAACAGCAGTGTCCTCCCAGACTGGTCTGCAGTGAAATTCCGAGTTCCCCATCTCCCTATGGAACAGCCCATCTTCCAAGCTTGGTAAACTTAATTTCCTGGTGATTCTGTAAGCTATCAAATAGTGTTTCAATAAGCAATTGTTTTCTGCTTACATTAGCCAGTTGGTTTCTACTACCTGTTCGCCACTAACTACTGCCTGCAGAAATCTAATTCAATGTTCAATAGAAATCTCAATATACAGCACATCCAACTTAAGTTCGCATAAACCTGCTGTTCCCCAGTTTTTCCAATATCAGTAAACTATCATTTATCCAATTGCTCAGGCTAAAAATCTAGGTTATCATCCTTGATGTCTCCCCTTCTCCCTTAATCTTTTCCATATAATCTATTAGTATAGTCCCATCAACTCTACCTCTAAAACACATCCCCAGTGCATCCACTTCTCTCCTTCAATCACTACTGCCCTAGTCTAAGCTACTACTCTCCCCCACCTGGATTACTAGAACCTCTTCCTAACGGCTCTCCCTGCTTCTACCCTTGCCGCCTCCACAATCTATTCTCCATAGCAAACCAAGATATTTTAAAAATACAAACCAGACCATGTCACTTTCCTGCCTAAAACCTTCAATGGCTTTCCCCCTTGAAGTTAAAATAAAACCCAAGCTCCTTCCCCTGATTTACAAAGGCCCTCGTGGTCTGACTCTTGCCTGTCTCAGATTTCATGTCCTAACACTCCTGCTAAGTGGCAGGCACATTGGACTTTTTTCTGTGTCTTGATGATTCAAAGCTCTGGAAGGTCTTTCTATTGATTTCAGCATGCATGGCTCCTTTTTTCAGGTCTCAGCTTACATTCATTTGCTCAGTGAGGTCTTGCCTGATGACCCTCTAAAGCAGCGGTTCTCAACCTGTGGGTCGCGACCCCTTTGGTGGTTGAACGACCCTTTCACAGGGGTCGCCTAAGACCATCCTGCATATCAGATATTTACATTACGATTCATAACAGTAGCAACATTACAGTTATGAAGTAGCAACAAAAATAATTTTATGGTTGGGTCACAACATGAGGAACTGTATTTAAAGGGCCAGAAGGTTGAGAACCACTGCTGTAAAGTATCTACTCAGTCATTCTTCATCACATCACACTGGTTAATTCTCTGCGTAGCACTTGCTCTCTGATATTTTCTGAGAGCAGGAATCTTGGCTTCTCACTACTACATTCCTATTAATTTACAAATCTGTAATGTGTTGTTATTGTTAGTAACAACATTCACTCATTCAAAATATTTTTGAGGACTGTTACCATTATTAACAACAATAAAAGCATACATTACCAATGAGAAAATGTCTGTTTAGCAAAGTTAAGTTGCCCATAGTCATATAGGTAACTGTGATAGAGCTAGGATTCAACAAAGACTATTAACTCCTCAGCCTACCCTCTGAAATTCTACCCCTCCACCTACTCAAATCTTGATTTTCTATAAACTCTCAGCTTATATTATAACCCTACATAAAGCCTTGCCTATTTTATCTAAAATCGTATATCACATATGTAAGTATCTCTATTGTCATATCATCAGCTGTGATTTCATGTTATCTGATTATAACTTAAATGATTAGCAACTTAGGTTGCTTCTTTAGTAAAGACCCTGAGAAACTGTTCTACTGTACTAATTAGTGTGCTGTTTAATATTAATTAAGAGTAGTGATTCTCAGAGCCTAAAGAAGTAATATGAATCTGTTTATTCTCCTACCATTTCCCCATGGAAATGTTCCAATTGTACCTTTAGTTGACGTATATAACCTCAGAAGCTATCAAATATCTGAGATTTCTATACTCTTCTAATTGCTGTTAATTCATTCTTTCCAGTTATGACCATCTCTGTTCTCACCTGGCCCCGAAATTACATAATTCTGTTTCTATTCATTCATCTAATATAACTGCTTCTCATTGGTGATTTTTTAGTTTAAATCAGTGGTTCCCAAACTTATTTGGCCTACTGCCCCCTTTCCAGAAAAAATATTACTCAGCGCCCCCTGGAAATTAATTCTTTTTAAATTTTAATAGCAATTAAACAGAAAGATATATGTATTAATGTTTCTACCTTTTTCGTAAAATATAGTAAAGAAAGGTGTAAATTAGAAACATTGAAGTTTGAAATTATGAAACTATTTATTGAACTCAGAATAGAAAGGTAATACAAAAAAAGTTAAAACAAATGCACCTGTGGCCATCACCGCCCCCCTGGATCGCTGCAGCGCCCACCAGGGGGCGGTAGCGCCCACTTTGGGAATCACTGGTTTAAATGATGGATGGACAAACTATGGCTTGCAGGCTCAATCTAATCTGCTACTTATTTTTATACATAAAGTTTTATAGAACACAGCCATGCTCATATTTATGTATAATCTATGCTTTTTGGCACTATAATGGCATAGTTGAATAGCTTCAACAAAGAACATACGCCTGCAAAGCCTAAAATATTTATTATCTTATGGCATTACAGAAAATGTTTGCCAAACCGTGGTTTAGAGGAAGCAAAACTGAAAGCCAGAGTGGTAAAGTGATCTGTCTAAGATTCCACAGCTGGTAAGTAACAGAGGCAAAACCAGCCTTGTTCATTTACATGGATTTTAATGTAAAGATTCTGAAAGTCATGGTACCACACAACAGTTTTAATTGACATCTCTGTAAGCTTCCTTGAGACTTTAGTAATCTTATGTAAGCTCCTAGATAGCTTACCTCTACCCAATGGTAGGACAGTTTTTGGTAATTTGCAGGTTTTCATAATCAGAGTCTTCCAGAACACTGGAAGTTTTGTTGAAAGAGACAAAGCCAATAACAATGGCTTTATGAGCCTAAAACTAGTGCTAAATGACTATACAACAGTCCTACTTAATTACTAGGTGCCAGGCAGGTAACCAAGTCCATAAGTCAGTCTAATATGCATGCTATTAAAGGGAGTGATAAAGGCCTTGGCCCAAAATTAAAAACAATATTGTAAAGCCAACCAAACACAGCTTCAGGCAAGAATAGGATTTGACACCAAGCCACCAGTTTCTATCCCTGGACTATATCATCAATTCCTATAAATCTTAAAACGTCAAAATGTAAAATCTTAACCATTAGATAACAAAATTTTAAACAAACTGATTTGTTCATTTATTAAAATTTTAAGAATAAAGTTCTCAAATGAACCACTCAAACAAAATGTTCTTACCCCCAGTAGCCTTACCTTCAACAACATACACCTTAGTCAAAGGAAAGTCAATACTCTTTGCCATTATTTCAATTTCTTGTTTAAGCTTTCCCTCAGGTAGAGGTGTGAATTTGTCAAATAAAGGGGCAATATAATCAGCATAGATTGTGACAAGCACCTGAAAAGTAAATGTCAGAACAACCTATGAACATGTTCTTAAAAAAACTACTCATTATACAGATTCAATTACATTGAAACAATTATGTGATCCTAACCTTGAGAGCAGGGACCTTATCTACTAGTATTTGTTCTGGTATTCCCAGTCCCAAACCATACCAAATTCATCAATCTGTTTGATGAATTAAATCAATATGAATAGTCTCAAAGTGGTAAGAACTGAAAAGTCAAATGGTCCATTCAAAACTATCTTGGGAATTTCATAAGCCCATAAGAAGTTGGAATGCTCCCTTTTAAAGTAACCATGACAGATCTGAAGTCTTTGCTAAAAAAATTACTAGCACCTGACTGTGTGCTGTCTTATTTGGTTGGTCAGCTAAAATTAATTACCTACAGTTCACAACTGTACACTTGGTTGAAACAGCACTTCTTTAAGTATTTTGGAAGCATTTCCTCTCACTTCGTTTGCCATTCAACAGATATTTGTAAATCCAACTAGTGCCCATTTTCTAATCTTTTTTTTTTTTTTAAATATATCTTATTGGTTTTTTACAGAGAGGAAGGGAGAGGGACAGAGAGTCAGAAACATCGATGAGAGAGAAAGATCCATCAGCTGCCTCCTGCACACCCCCCACTGGGGATGCACCCGCAACCAAGGTACATGCCCCTGACCGGAATCGAACCCAGGACCCTTCAGTCCGCAGGCCGACGCTCTATCCACTGAGCCAAACCGGTTCGGCCATTTTCTAATCTTGATCCCACCAGTGGGAAGTGAAGCAATGAGCATCACACTAATTCAGATTAAAATAAACCTGTTCATTGGTGGAGTTAAGAGATGACAGATGATATTTTCTAGGGGCTGTCAACAGACAATTTTCATTGTGTTGTAGTGTTTGTGTTGTGAAACAGTTTAGAATGTGGGAAGGAGAAGAGGAAAAGAAGATGTGAATGAGGGAAAAAGGGGGATGAGAGAAAAAGGGAGGGAGAAGGAAGAGAGAAGTAATGGGGAGAAAAGCAGAAGGGGAAGGTAGGAAGAATGGGGGGAAAGGAGGGAGGAAGGAACAGAGAAGGGAGAAGGGAGAGAGGGAAAAGGGAGAAAGGAGGAAGGAAAAAGCAGAGGAAGAAAGCAAAGAAAAACCAGGTACATTTATGCTTTCTTCTTGTCCCTCTTCAATCTATTCTCTTCAAAACAGCCATGATTTTTAGGCAACGGAGCTCAGTCAAGAGTCATTAAATTACCAAAGTGTGTCATCCATTCTGGTGGCAACTCATAAATGCATAGCCCAAAATTGCCTGACAACTGGATCATTAAAAGTAACAACTAGCTTCTAGGATCTGTAAAAGTCAACATAAGGAGAAGAAAATCTGTCAGAGTCAATTCTCCTATTTTTATAACCAAAAGCAGAAACCAACAGGGGAATTTATGAGCACTTATGTGTATTTTATCTGCTTCTTAATAACTGTTTACATGCTAATGAAGACTATACCATAATTACCCCACTAAGGAAATTTGTAAAAAACATGAAACAAAGATTTTACTCACCAGAGAAACAGCTAATGTGAACAGCCAGGCGTAAATAAAAAAATAGTCACCCCCAATTTTAATAATGTAAAGTAGAAGTGAAGACACAGGCAATAAAATGCACTGAGTCACAATGAATTTTTTGATTGCATCTTTCATGAAGAACCCCAAAGTCTGAAAAAAGAAAACATCATCACAAGAAACTGAGAAACTGCTATTAAATAACTAATTAATGAATATAAAGGATACCTTATTAAAGTAAATTTAAAAATTAAAAGGCAGTGAGACTATATTATATGACACTAGATAACCCAAGACAATAACTAAATGTCTTACATTCTACAGTTTAAAATAAACTCATTTAAATGTCAGCTGAAAAGCATTAGACATTAGAGTGCTAGAAGAGCTTATGGCAAGACTTTAAACTACAATCTTTGCCACATGCAGTTCCCTTTTTCCTCAACTAATTCATGCTCTACAACAGCAAATTATGAGCACAAAAGGTCTTCACATTTAAGAGAGAACACTTGCATTTTCTATTATACCTGTTGATTGAAACCATGTTTTTCTTCTATCACAAAAGTATTATAAAGACTCCATGGCAAACCAGTCAATGCACTGAAAAGTGTAGCCATCAGCAGAAACACCAAAGACTGAGTGATCTAAAGACAAGAAGGAAAAAAAAAAACACATGGCAGTTTTTATAGTGTAGTATTAATTCATTCTTAAAATGAATTCTTAGTGAACAAATTGATAAGCAATTGCTGAGTACCTACTAGATCTCAAGCAATGTGTCTGATTCTATGGCTAATACAAGGTCTGAAACATCATCTATACCCTCAAAGTTTACTTCTTAGAGAAGGAGGCAAAAAAAACCCAATTCCTCTTTTATTACACAGGCACTGTATGAAGTTACCTAAAGGCATATAAACAATTGAAAGATTTGGAAATCCCATAGGCAGCAAAATATCAGACATATGTCACAGCACTATCTTTACCAATACATCTCCTAGGACAATGGAAACTAAGGAGAAAAATAAACAAATGGGACTACATCAAAATAAAGAGCTTCTGCACTGCAAAGAAACCATCAACAAAACAAGAGAGCCCAAAGCATGGGAGAACATATTTGCCAATGTTACATTTGATAAGGGTTTAATCTCCAAAGTTTATAGGGAACTCATACAACTTAACAAAAGGAAGACAAACAATCCAATCAAAAAATGGGCACAGGACCTAAATAGACACTTTTCGAAAGTGGACACACAGAAGGCCAAGAGACATATAAAAACATGCTCAAAGTCACTAATCATCTGAGAGATGCAAATTAAAACGACAATGAGGTACCATCTCACACTTGTCAGAATGGCTATCATCAACAAATCAACAAACAACAATATTGGCGAGGATGTGGAGAAAAAGGAATCTTTGTACACTGCTGGTGGGAATGCAGGCTGGTGCAGCCACTGTGAAAAACAGTATGGAGTTTCCTCAAAAAATTAAAAATGTAACTCCCATTTGACCCAGTAATCCCACTTCTAGAAATATAGCCCAAGAACTCAGAAACACCAATCACAAAGAATATATGCACCCCTATGTTCATAGCAGCATAATTTACAATAGCTAAGATTTGGAAACAGCCTAAGTGCCCATCAGCAGATGAGTGGATTAGAAAACTGTGGTACATCTACACAATGGAATACTACGCTGCTGTAAAAAAGAAAAAACTCTTACCATTTGCAACAGCATGGATGAACCTGGAGAGCATTATGCTAAGCGAAATAAGCCAGTCGGAGAAAGATAAATATCACATGATCTCACTCATTTGTAGAATATAAGGAACAACATAAACTGATGAACAAAAATAGAGACACAGAAGCATCGAACAGACCGTCAAACCTTAGAGAGAAGGCAGGGGTGGGTGGGGGTGTGGGGTATGAGATCAACCAAAGGACTTGTATCCATGCATATGAGCATGACCAATGGACACAGACAATAGGGGGGTGGGGGCATGTGCTGGGGATGGGAGCAGGCGGGAAGAGGTCAATGGGGGGAAAAGGAGACTTATGTAAAACTTTCAACAATAAAGAATTTTAAAAAAATTTGTAAAACAAGACATTTGCTTGTCTATAATCTTCTGAAATATCCCCCATTCTCTCTAGTTTATCAACAAATCTTAATAATCAATATAAAAAATGATTGTTTTGAGCTTTATAATTTTTGGCTATCTCATACTGTCAGTTCTAAATATGTAAGGATATGAAAAAATAATCAAACTAATATTTATTTAGTATACTATTATTTATTTAAATTGTATTTTTATTGATTTCAGAGAGGAAGGGAGAGGGAGAGAGAGAGATAGAAACATCAATGATGAGAGAGAATCATTGACTGGCTGCTTCCTTCATGCCCCCTACTGGGGATCAAGCCGGCAACTCAGGCATGTGACCAGTTCCGGAATTGAACCATGATCTCCTGATTCATAGGTCAATGCTTAACCACTGAGGCACAATGGCCAGGCTAGTATACTATAACTGAAACCATTAGAAACATTAAGAACTAGTGTTTGCCTGGCCAGAGTGACTCAGTGGTTGAGCGGCGACCCATGAACCAAGAGGTCACCGGTTTGATTCCCGGTCAGGCACATGCCCGGGTTTCGGGCTCGATCCACTGTAGGGGGTGTGTAGGAGGCAGCTGATCAATGTTTCTATCTCTTTATCCCTCTCTCTCTAAAAAAAAAAAAAAAAAGTCAATAAAAACATATTTAAAAAAAAGAATTAGTGTTTTATTTCTTTGTAAAAAACTTAAAAGTAGTTTGAACAATGCTCGCCTTCTTGTTGTGTAACTTACAGTATGGAAATGGCACCTTTTCTCTGTCTTGATAAATTGTTATACTCCTCTCAAAGTTTACATCAGCTTCGAACATTTTAACATTTTATTATTTGAGCTTTCAATGTCATAAAATATCACTGAGGCCTTTTAACATGGCAGTTTTTTGCCAGTCACACTAAGTCTGGGACATAATCCTTTTTGTCAAAGCCACTTTCCTCATTTATACCAATAAGGTCACCTTCACTAAGTTCCCTGGCTGCAGATCTAAATCTGTCTAATGGTAGCAGGGGCAGCATTCCCAGGGCCAGCTATTTCTTCTATAACTCCCCGTATGTCAGATTTGAACTTCACTTCCATGTTATCATTTTTCATTTCTTTGCTACACTTTTATCTTTGTTGGCCAATTCCTTTTCAATTATCCATTAAAAACAATGTTAAGTGGATATATATCCATTTTTTGCAACACAATGCATACTTAGAATAATTGATAACAGGTGTGCAATGACCAATCACTGACATACTTTGGAAAAAGGGAGGTGATTGGTCACTGATGACAATGAGAATCTGTTATTTGCAAATGACCTGTGGACTAAAGAGCTAGCAAGGAAGTTTGTACTTTATGTAATTACTCATATAATATACTATGGTAACTGAAATTTGAACCATGTTTTTAAGGTACTGGTGTTATTTAACTAAACTGTGTAACTGAAATTTGTGTATACCAGAACTGTGCGAAGAATGGACAACCAATACCACAGCCATTACAGAGAACAGATCACCGGAGGGGTGGCTCAGAGGTTCGACCCCCATCTGAGGCAAGTGTGGGAAGTGACCGATCAATGTTTCTCTCTCTCTTTTAAATCAGTAAAAGTATATCCTCTGGTGAAGATTAAAATTTAAAAAAATACCCACACCCACACACCCAGAACAAAGATCTGTATATAAGAACAGGAAGAGATCTCCAAAAGATGTTAAAACCAAAAATAATATATTAGAATATGTATATAGAGTGTGTTCATTCATTCAACAAATATTTATGGAGTACCTACTCTGTGACTGGCATTTTCTAGGCACTAGTGACATAGCAATGAAGAATACAGGGGGTGGCAAAAGTAGGTTTACAATTGTAAAACAAATAAATACAATAATTAATAAATAATAATATAAAAATAAACTTCCATGTACTCACAATTATAAACCTACTTTTGCCCATACCTGAATATATAAGGTCTCTGTCTCCTTAAAACTTAAAATTCTTGTCAGGGCGATAAAAAGAAAACAAACAAACAAGATTACTGCAATAGTGGTAAGTGCCTTTATATAGAAAATAAAATAGCCCAGCCAGTGTGGTTCAGTGGTTTAGCGTTGACCTATGAACTGGGAGATCGTGGCTGGATTCTGGTCAAGGCACATGCCAGGGTTGTGGGCTCAATCCCCAGTGGGGGGCCTGCAAGAGGCAGCCAATCAGTGATTCTCTCTCATCACTTATGTTTCTATCTCCCTCTCCCTTTCTTCCTGAAATCAATACAAATACATTTAAAAAGAAGGGACCTTAAAAGAATTTGGCTGCTTTAGAAAAGGGACATAAGATGAGCTGAATTAAAGCCCAAGGTACCTATATATGTAGAAGAGACCCATCATTTCAAAAAGGAACCAGGAAAGAGGGAATAGACTTGGAAATTTCTAAGGAAAAGTCAGGAAGCAGTGTCTCAACATCCTTACAGGCGGGCAATCTCAGGTTTAAGGCTTTGCCTTCAACTGGAGTTCCTGGAAGAGTGGGTAGACAAACCAAGCAGCTCAATGGAGACTGTAAGAGATACATACTCTGTCTTTGTCTGAAGTATCTGCTAAGTTATGTGGCACAGAGTACCTGCTTAGTGTGGGTTCAACAAAACACATGCTTTCCCATTCATTGCTGAGTTGTTCCTGAGAAGCAGCTGCCTAACCAGAGACTACATTACTTAGCTCCCTTGTGTCTGAGATGAAATGAGTGGTTCACCTACAAAATGTGCAAAGGACAGGTATCATTTCAGAGCCACGGAAGCTAAGAAAAGGATATACATACCTCATATTCTGGTCCAAAGCCAGCATAGCCACAAAATCGTCCAGAAAGTCTCCAGAGATAAGGGATTCCTCCAAAGAGAAGAATAAGCTATAAAACAAAGCATACCTTGCTCACATTTGAGCAGTACTAGAAACCATCATGGTATAGAGAAAAAATGACCTGTCTTATTTAGGATAAAATATGTATTTAGATGAATATAAACCAATTGAGATACTAAATTTAGACTGTTAAAAGGTATTTGCCTATACATTTTATATGGGTGAATTGTGTAATATGTGAATTATCTATAATAATAAAAGTGTAATATGCTAATTAGACTGGATGTCCTTCCGGATGTAGCTGTGAGGGAGGGATCCAGGCAGCCACTGGGGCTGCGAGGGAGGGATCTAGGCAGCCGCCATGGCTGCAAAGGTCTACTCTTGCACGAATTTCGTGCATCGGGTCTCTAGTATCTCAATAAAGCTGTTAGAAAAAGAAGCCCTAGCTGGTTTGGCTCAGTGGATAGAGTGTTGGCCTGCAGATTGAAGGGTCCCAGGTTCGATTCTGGTTAAGGGCACATGCCTGGGTTGCGGGCTGGATCCCCAGTTCGGGGCATGCAGGAGGCAGCTGATCAATGATTCTCTCTCATCGCTGATGTTTCTATCTCTCTCTCCCTCTCCTTTCCTCTCTGAAATCAATAAAAATATATTTAAAAAAAAAAAAACTTTTGCCAAGACCGTAACAAAGGCTTTCTGAATCAGGAAACAAGCTTAGAATGGCTAAGCAATTGTCCAAAATCCCACTGCTACTGAGTGACAGAAATGGATTGAACCAGGCTTTATGACTCCATAACTGGCTTTTCCTAAAAAAACAACAACAAACACACACACACACACACACACCCCAAAAAAAACCCACCTCTTCAGCCAGGACAAAGTATTAGTATTCGTATAAGTGGAGAGTCCTGTCCACTTATCAAATTGGGACAGAATGGAATCTCTGTACCTTCTCCAGGTAAGAAGGTGAATCCTGAGGTAGGAGTCAGGGTTTCATAGGAGGCCCCTTTCTCAGCACACCCTTTGTCTTGGGCAGATAAAGTGAACACAGATATTCACTAAATCACTTGGACATTTGAGTGAGGAAGCTCTTAAAATCTGAGAATACATGCTGAAGAAACACGATTTCCCACAACAGATACAAGTTTGTGAAACTCATTTGGTCAAGAGGCATCAATTTATTGTTTCTTTCTGTGGAGTCTCAGGAGTACAATGATCGATCACACTTTTTGGTTAGAAGCACAATATCTCACCAGTTCCTTGTGCTTTGAGGTTTGGAGGCACTATAATATAGTTTAGGGTATCCTCCCAATCTACTTTGCATTTTTATCTATGAATCCATAAATAATATCATGGTTTATACATGCTTTTTAAGAATGTATATAAATTACATCATACGATACAACCTGCCTTTTACACTCTACATTTTTTTAGATCCATCCTTGGTGAGTTTTAACTTTATTCAGTATTATCAGCTGTTCTCTAAAGTATTTATACCAAATTATGCTCCCATCAGCATTACCTGAGTGTTCCTGTCTCCCCACAATCTCACTCACAGTTGATCCCATCCATCTTTTAGGTTTTTACAAGTATACTGGGTTGGTTTAATACCGGGGATCTCAAATATGATCTCTGGACAGTAGCATCACCTGGGAATATGTTAGAAATGCAAATTCTCAGGCCCTACCCCAGAACTACTGAATCAGAAACTGGAAATGGGGCCCAGCAGTCTCCAGATAAATCTGATATACACCCAAATTTGAAAAACACCGTTTTAATAAATTGCTTTTAAAGGCTCCCTTAGCTCTATGTCCAGCTATTTCCACTTTACAATAACTAACTCAATCATAGGTGTAAACCCTATTTTCCCAAAAGACAGACTTTGGCATCAATGCATGGTATATGTTCCACTTGTTGAATTAATCGACGTGGGATGGCATTTCTTTCATCCTATTTTCAATACTAATAAATAATGCAGAATTAAGGATTTATAATGCCTTTGGTGAAGGGCTGAAACACTTATAATTAAAAGTCCAGCTTTTCAGTAAGTACCAAGGCTAGCTTTAATATGAACTTTGAGTGCATCTATGAATGCATTTGGGTACTGCTGTTGCAACCTTGTTTAGTATACTGTGTGGAATGAAAAACAAAGTACTGTGAACAGTAAACTTTCTCTATACTGATACTCTCCCTGAGCATGCTCCTGGGATATCCTATAAAAAGAACTAATGATCTCAGCAATAATAAGTCCAGTGCTTTTATAATTATTTCACTGAAGTTTTGAAAGCAGGCAGGGCAAGAGCACAGTCATCTGTTTTATAAACCAGGCAACTGAAACTCAGAGAGGTTGAAGTAATTTGCCTAAAGAAACCCAATGACTAAGTAATTGCTGTGTGAAGCACTGTACTAAGTGCTTCATTTACATTATCTTACTAGTCCTTGCCATAAACCATGTGCGGCATGGTTTAATATCTATCTACTTCTCATCTTAAAGAGGAGGAAAATGAGGCTCAAAGAGGCTAAACTACTCACCCCAAAACATGCAGAAATTAAAGAAGCAACAATTTGAACTTTTCTACTCTGCCCTACGCTACTCCTCAGCCATTCCATTCTTGAGGGCTCCTTACTGACATCTATGAGATGTGAGGAGTGTCTCAGAGAGGCTGGACATTTCCCCTCTGGGGGCTGTCACCTATGTGTGAACAGTGGCACCTGTGGGTACACAAGGCCTCTGCTTATGTTCCCTCAGGTAAAAAATACCAAGGCAAGAAAAAGAGTCTAAGCTAATCTTTGTACTAAAGCATATAAGCCTATTGATTTTAATCAACACAAAACAGGAATTAATGAACTTGTTTTCAAACAGAACAGGATTTCAAAGTAACACAAAATGCTCCCTATTTCATGGCAAATGTAGCTGCTAATTCCCCAAGGAGAAATAGCACATTCATGTTGCAGTCCCTAGAGTTTCAAGAATGGTTTCTTCAATGTAATTTTAAAGACTCAGAAGAGCAGCGTTTGAAATCCATTCTCCCATTTACTAGTGTTACTAGCAAGCCATTTAATTTCTCTGAGCCTTCACTTTCTCAGCCATAAAAAGTGAATAATGCCTATACTTTCTACCACAGAGACTGTTGTAAACATCAAACAAAACAATAAATATGAAAACAATATACGAAATGAAAAATCACTACCCATACAACTATTTTTTTAAAATATATTTTATTGATTTTTTACAGAGAGGAAGGGAGAGGGACAGAGAGTTAGAAACATTGATGAGAGAGAAACATCGATCAGCTCCCTCCTGCATGCCCCACACTGGGGATCCAGCCTGCAACCAAGGTACATGCCCTTGACCGGAATCGAACCCGGGACCCTTCAGTCTGCAGGCCGACGCCATATCCACTGAGCCAAACCAGTCAGGGCTACCCATACAACTATTATGACTATTACTGTTCCCACCTTTCACCCATCAGTACTGCTTCTAGCTTGAGCCACAGCAGATTACAGAGCTCTCATTCTGTTTGTACTCTCCCTACCTCTATCATCTCCTAGCAAACTGAACCACTCCCATGTCACCAACGGTAACAATCAAGCTACTACCCAGCACCACAAACCCCTTCCCCTCTGACAGCTGTCAGTCTGTTCTTTATGAGTATCTATGAGTCTGTTTCTATTTTGTTTGTTAGTTTATTTTGTTCATTAGATTCCACATATAAGTGAAATCATAAGTTACATTTCTGCCTCTTTTGCTTCACACCTATTCTATCAATAACAAAGATCAGAAAAAAGATTCTCGGATTTGTAGATGTATTTATATTACAAAAATATAAAAAGGAAAACAAACATTACAAAGCATTAAACAGCCCAGCCAGCATGGCTCAGTGGTTGAGCGTCGACCTATGAACCAGGGGGGGGTCACTGGGTTCGATTCCCGGTCAGGGCACATGCCCAGGTTGTGGGCTCGATCCCAGGAGGCTGTCGATCAATGATTCACTCTCATTGATTTCTCCCTCTGTCTCTCTCTCCCTCCCTTCTTCTCTTAAATCAATAAAAAAATATATTTTAAAAAGTATTAAACAATTTGATAGTCTCTTCAAGAAGTAAATTACTCATATAAGCATAACCAATGGACATAAGACACTGGGGGGTAGGGGAGGCCAGGGGATTGTCAAGGGCGGGGGAAAAAAAGGAGACATATGTAATACTCTTTGTAATACTTTAAGCAATAAAACAATTAAAAAAAAAAAAGTAAATTACTCACAGTGCCTTCAATCTCTGAATAGAGTCCTGACCAGAAGCTGAAGGTACTTTTATCCAGCTGATACAGTCGAGATTTCTCAAACGTTTCTGAATCTATGATCTGTCCTAATTCCATTGGTACATGAGTTGTTGTTTTATATATCCGTCTCTGAAATATTTTGAAAAAAACAAAACACTTTAATGAAACAGTCAAACCAACTCATTATTTATTACACTAGTCATTTATGATCAAACATTGAATGGTTTATAATGTTAATGTGTCACGTAAGCCTGTTGAATTTGCTTTATACATACACAAATAATGTATTTGATCAAGCGCATTGTCTACTAACACTACGGTGTCGGGTGAATTTCCCACCAAAATATAAGATGGCGCGGGCAATTATTTAGGTTTCCCGCGCAAAATCAGAGTTAGTTTAAAATGCCTATATCTTTTGAAGTATGGGTTCGATTGAAATGAAATTTTCGGTTTCTTGTGTAAAAAATGAAAATTTATTCAATCACAGACATTTTTTTATCTATTCAGTACATAAATAATTCGATATATATAAACTAAATACGAAAAACCCAAAAAATACTTATTACCTAAAAATATACACATATTTTTAAAGTTTAAAATAAAATTTTCATAATAAATCA
Source organism: Myotis lucifugus (assembly GCF_000147115.1). Lineage (NCBI taxonomy): Eukaryota > Metazoa > Chordata > Mammalia > Chiroptera > Vespertilionidae > Myotis > Myotis lucifugus. The sequence continues at coordinate 365,108 of NW_005871270.1, read as the reverse complement.
AAACAAATAGAAATTAATAGTTTTTTAGCGTATGATATTTTTCAAAACACGCCCCTTTATGTAGAGGTATATTGCAAAATTTGCACATGTAGCGTGTCTCACTGCGCAATTTATGAACGGAACATACGCGACACCTTCTCAAAATGTTTTT
>NW_005871270.1:332476-364857 GCF_000147115.1 Myotis lucifugus | reverse complement strand
CTATGTAAGATTAAAATCAGGGTTGTTATCATCATACTTCAGCTTGCATATGTAAACCCAAACTGTAACTTCACAAATGATACCGTTCATTTCAGGTATAACATATATCCTATAATACAGAAAACAAATTCATGGGAAGGACAAGGAACCAAATATGCTAACCATGAGTATTAACAGATATTGTGGCTAGTAATTAAATTTGGTCCAAGCAGCCAAATTAAGGGAAATTTGAGGAATAACAGATACAAACATATCAGGTCTTCAAGAAAGACAAATTTTCTCGTTAAACCAAATGCTAAAAGATACTTTAAGCCCATGGGACATAATACAAGGAACAGATACCGAACAATATAATGGACAGTATCTTCTACAGTGGTTTTATGACAAATGGCTTCTCTATTTATTGTTATGCATTTTACCAAACCCTCATTAAAAGGCACTACATGAAAGCATAACTGAGTAAAGAAGACACTATAGAAAAGTAGTTACTGAAATAGGCTTATTATTAAAGTAAGACAGAGATGTTCAAAATCCATCCCCAATTTGGATACTACATATTGTGTGCTTCCTTTCTGCAAAGTATCTTCTCTAGGCGAACAAGACTGAACTAATGAAGCTATCCAAAGAGCTATTAGGTCAGAGAAACTAATGCTATTCATATTAATGCCTCTTTGAATATTCTGGATTGAAAGAAGAGATCAAGATATAACCCAAACACTGACAGATATAGAAAAATTAAATGTTCCAATTTAAAGATTCATGCAGAATGTCAAATGAGAGAAGAAATTTGCAGAGGAAAAAGACTGTAATGCTCAAGAAAAAAAAAAGGTTTTCATAGCCATCCTGGCTGACACAATTCAGCAACAACACAGAAGAATGTAGGTAAAGCAAACCAGCAGTGAGAGATGGCAATAAAGCAGTCAACTAAACTTAAAATCTATCCCATTTAAAAGTTCAGATCTCTAGTCCATCAAGCTGTTATGATCATCGCCCGGGAACTGCTAAGTAACTTTCATGTCTACTTTACTGTTTTAATTGCTTAAACAAAAATAATAAAGAAGCTTTTGATAAAAACAAGAAAGATTGTTCTTTGGGCAAAAAAATAAAAACAACTTTATTTTTTTTTTTTTTTAAATATATTTTATTGATTTTTTTACAGAAAGGAAGGGAGAGAGATAGAGAGTTAGAAACATCGATGAGAGAGAAACATCGATCAGCTGCCTCCTGCACATCTCCTACTGGGGATGTGCCCGCAACCCAGGTACATGCCCTTGACCGGAATCGAACCTGGGACCCTTCAGTCCGCAGGCCAACACTCTATCCACTGAGCAAAAAAAAAAAAACAACTTTATTTTTTAAGGAAAAAGAGTTCGGGCCCTCGGAAGGATTTATTTTCAGAAAATGGTTTCCTGATTCTATGGTTGAGCATGATTGTACAAAAGTCATGAGGAAGTCGTGATTCTAAAATGTTAGGATCTTCCCTTTGAAGGCTTATGGATCGCTGCCATAGATCACAAAGATCAGCCCCCCCGGGGAGCTTAAGGAAGCCGTGGGGCAGGTGTAAGGCTGCTTTCCCTTCCAGGCCCTAACCCGCCCGAGTCCCTCCATCACGTTGCGGAAAACGTGCCCAAGGCCCCGGGTCCTCTCAAGGCCAATCCCACCATCGGGCCAAATGAGGAGGCTCAGTAGGGACTCCAGAGGGTCGAGGCTGGGTGCTGGGGCCGCAGGCTCATTTAGGGACTTGGGGTGAGACCATGGCTGGCCTAGAGCTGGCCGGGCGTCGGCATTAGCTGCGCTCTGTAGGCTCACCTGCCGCTGTGCTAGGAAGGTCTCCCACAGATACACGGTCCAGGAGAAGAGCAGCACGGCCCCAAAGATACGCTTCTCGGCCGGCATCTCCCACATGGGGTCCAGCGACGCCCACATCCCCATGGCCACCGGGTTCCGCCGGCTCCTGAAGCGTGCAACAGTGCCACACCAACACCGTCCCCTCCGAGCGTCCCGTCAGTGTTACAGCTATTTCCGTCCCTTCCGAGCGTCCCGGCTCCGACAGCCACCCCCATCCCACGCCCTGCGCGCAGCCGGCAGTGTGACACAGATAGTCTTCCCCGTGCCCACGCCTCTTTGGACCGCCTCGTTTCTGCCGGAAAAGGACCGTTCCGCTTCCCGCCCTTCCGACTCGAGGAGAACTGAAACCCTGACGCCGCGTTCCGGCCTCCGCCAACCCCAGCTCCGGCCCGCGACCTGGTCACGCTGAGATGCACACCAACATGTTTTCCCTTCAGCTCCTTGCGGAGGGCCTGCCGAGGCTTCCGGCTTCCCTCTGGCGCTGCTTTCTAGCTTCCAGATCCGCAGTTGCATCTATCTCTTCGCTTCGGGGCTTGCCCTGCTGGGCCGCGAACTGAGCCGTCTTTCCCCGCCAGGACCAGCCCACTGGTAGGGGGCCGAGCGGGCACTCAGGCAGAGGGGACCGCCGCTCCCGCCCCGAAGTAGCTGGGAAGAACCTGGGAGGAGCGGACGTCTCAGGCTCTAGAGGCCATTCCTCTAACTAATGCTATTCGGATTGTGGTATGTTCATCCCGGGATACCTTCAGACTGAAGGGATAGTCAACAGAGAGGCTGGCGTTGTAAGCGCCGCGTTTCGGCCTGTGTCGGGGTATTCTGAATTCAGGCGTGTTAGAGAATGGGCGGTAGTGATGAGATTTTCATTCCAAATCTCGCCTCTTCCACCTCCGGCGAGTCCAAGGCGGCATTTTGCCTGAGAGAGAGAGTGCTCTGGAGCAAAGTGCAAGGGCCTACCGTGATGTAGGGACCAACTCCGATCAAAGCACAGTGCCAGGTCTGTCTTGGAATTCAGGAGTGAAATGTGGTCACGGGGACGCCTGTTAACACATTGGTTTGACTTGACAAGTGAAATATTTCCTGACCGAAGATAAATCTGACTTGGTTACTTGGATTGACAGAGTGGCGTTGCTACTGTGCATAATTATTATTTACAATGAATTGAGCTAAATCTGCAACTAAAATATATTTACAGTGAAATTGTAGTGCTAATGATGTGTGGAAATTAACACTATCTTGAATTTCTCAACTTTTCCGAAATGCTTCTAAATGAGAGTAATTACATAATTAAATGTCACTCCAGAAAGCGATGGTCTCTAATGACAGGATAACAAATTGTTTTGCAAGTCAAAATGTTTTCAGTTCTTTGCTTTCAACAAAATTAGTGGTGGACCTAATTGAACTGTCAGCTAATGAAGGGACATTATTTAATTTGTGGTATATAACTGAGAAGGAAGTTAAAGAATTGATTGACATGCCTATTAGAAAACTAGCATACCTATTTGTGGAGTAATATTTCTCAGCACTATATCTACAAAAACAAAAAAATGAATCTATTAGTAATAAGTAGTCATTCAGACACATGAATTAATTGGTGAGGAAGCCCCATCCATCTCACTGAGAAATACTTTTCCAGTAGTGTTTTACATTTTATGTTTATGTATTAAATGTAATCGTATCATTTTGCACAGATTTTTAACCATTAATTGTAATGATCATTATAATGATTAGTCAATTCAAAGAATTCTAATACATAGACCCATACAATTACAGGAACATTAAAAAAATTCTACTCCTAATAGGTACATATTTTTATCTCAAACAAGGATCAATTAAAGGTTTTACTAACAAAAAGTTACATTCAGATAACATTTAATGGGGAAGTGGAATATAAATGTAAATTAGAAATGATAAAAGAAAATGTAGAAATGACAAATATTAAAGAGCTTATTTGTGTAATTTTAAATGGATGATAGTGGTTATTCAGTTGTTATGTGGATTCTGTTGGATACATTATAAAAAGTAATTTTACAATTTTATCTTAAATTGTCATTATTTATAATTTGCCAGAATTTACATGCATTACAACTACTTTTTTTTTAATCGGGGATATTTTCCATTGATTTTTAGAGAGAGAAGAGAGAGGAAAGACAGAAATACCACTGTGAGAGAAACACATTGATTGGTTGCCTCCTGCATGAGGTCCGACCAGGGCCTAGGCCTGATAGGAGCCTGCAACTGAGATACGTGCCCTTGACCGGAATCGAACCCGGGACCCTTCGATCCACAGGCCCGCGCTCTATCCACTGAGCCAAACCAGCTAGGGCTCCATTGCAACTATTTAAATGAATGATGGAAACTTTTAGATATTAACTTAAAATATGAGGGGATAAACACTTTTTCAAAATTCTCCCTTGGTCTGTCATTGCTATGCCCTCTTCAGTCTTCTTGTCTTCATCTGTCTAGGTCCAGCCAGCCTGCTGCAGTTGGTCCAAAATCTCACAGAAGCTCCAAACTTTGTGGCTAAAGAGTGCACATTTAGTCAGGCTGCTTGAGTCCTGGTCATAGCTGTACCATATGTTAGCAAGTTGCTTAACCTCTCTATCAGTTTCCAATCAGTAAAATTAGAATAATAGTATTTGCTTCCTCATATTGTGAGGACCAAATAAGAAGAATCATGTAAATATCTTAGCAATGTGCCTGGCTTGCCCAATAAAGATTAGCTACCATCTCCCCATACTTGTGAAAATTGTATCATAGTGTTGATCCTTGTATGTGCCCTGACCGGGACCAAACCTGCAACCTTGACACATTGGGATGATGCTTTAACCAACTGAGTGTGCCAAGGCGCTGCCAAACTGAATTCATATGAGAGTTCCCCTAAAGTCAAGTTCTGAAATTACCTGTCCAGCTAGCCAAACCGAGAGCTCCTGAAACACTCGGGACAGATTCCCAAGAATTATCACACTGCTCAGCACAGAGGAAGTATCAGCAAAAGGTGGATAAAGTTAAACAGTCTCCTTTATGTCCACCCCCACCCTTGCCCACTTCTGAGTAATTAATGCAGGGAAACTCCTGGGCCAAATAGTTCATTTATACCCAAGACCAGCACAAGGGCCAGCCTACCTCTACAGGACAGTCCACAGCATCGCCCTCCAATGGCACATTCTTGCTGTTTATTATATTCAACCCAACCTCCTTGGTATGGAACTGAAGGCCATATCCATGACCCCTCTCCCTTCTTTTCCCAATCCCTAGATTCGGGTCTCCAGCCTGCTGAGCGGGCACCACAATCCCAGAGACATTTTAAACCACCACCCTTCCCAATATTACCCCAACACACAAGAAAAAGTTGGGCCCTACTGATAGAAAGCCAGGCCTTGTAGGGTAATTTCAATACAGTTCTCTACCTTTATTGGTACACCACTGCACACAAGGGAAACGGTGCTTGTCTGGAAAAGATTGGAGTCCATCAGATTTCAGATGTGGAAGTAAACCCTGATGTGGGCAAGGGACTCTGGCAGTCGGAGCAGCTGCAGTAGGGCTCAGAGGAGCAATCCCTCTTCGTGGCAGGTTTTTGAGAAATAATCATCCCCTCCAGGTTCTTCACTTTGCTTTCCACCATCTGAAGTTGTTTCAAAATTTTCTCTTGCAGACCCAAGGACAGGAGGATACTTTTGTCTTGAATTGGGAGATGAATCCCTTCTGGGTTGACCAGCAAAGCCTCCAAAAACTCTGAGCCCTTCTTGTAAAGTCTGTAGAGTGTGATTACAAACAACAACAGACTCTAAAATAAAACAACACAAGTTGAACGTTACTTGTTTATTCACGTGAAATGCCAGTTTACTATAGATACAGAATAAAACAAAAACTGAGTGGTAACAATAACCCCTCATTCCTTTTCCAAGCCTTGTTTAACAAAACATCTTTGCCCCTATTTCATCTTTTGATTTTCACCACAAAATATAGTAGTAGGCAGGTCAGGGATTATTATTTGCATTTACTTAATAAAGATTACAATAATAGATACCCTTTGCCGAAAGTTTGCCACATGCAGGGCTCTTTGCTAGGAGTTCCCTTGCCTGTGCATGACCTAATTATGTAAAAAACAAAAAACAAACAAAAACACACAACTGAATAGCCATTTTGTTACCTTCCATTTTGGACCCTGTCATTGTCCAAGGTCATATACTTGGAAATGGTAGAGCCAGTACTGGAATCCAGGAATTCAGACTTACATGTATATTCAGGACACAGTGGTCTAAAAAACTGGATTTCCTGGTCATGGCAAAAACTTTTAATGTACCAAGACAGATTCCTGCCAGAATAAAAAACAAACAAACAATCTTTTTTCCTTATCATACCAGCACTACTTGCTTATTGGATATTTATGTGCTAAGCTTTATATATACAGTAGTAACTCCTTCAATCCTCACAACAACCCTGAGGAAGGCACTGTTAGCAAACCCATCTTACAGTTAAGGAAATGGGCTTAGAGGCTAAGTGATTGCTCTTGGTCACACAGCAAGTGGTGGAACCAAAATTTAAGCCCCAGCAGTCGACTTCAGCGCCCGTGCTATTTACCATTCTGTTACACTACCGCTTTTTCTTGGCTGAGTTTGTGGAGGGCTGTAAATTCGTCTTTCTGATTTAACTAAGCATTAACCATACAAGAACAGAACTCAGAACTACAGATAGAGTTTGGTTTTTTGCCTTGTATTATCTGATTATAATGTGTGTATGTGAATATGTATATACATACACATCCATATTGGGATTTAAGTCAGTTTATGTTAAATGAGATTTTGGAAAAGAATTGAATTTGAATCCTAAAAGTTGGGTTCAAATCTCAGCTTTTCCGGTCTCTGTCAACGTGGGTAGGTGATAACCAAATTTCCTCACCTATAAAATTGAGATGATAATCCCTGCCCTGCCTACCATGCAGGGTTTGAAAGATTAAGAGAATGCATATGACCATGTTTCCTCAACAGTAGTGACATGCTGTAAAATGATTTGGTAATAATTTCTTTTAGCATTTGCCAAGTAAACCAGTCACTCTTTAAGACAGTCTTTTTTAAAACCTATCTCCTTTCATTTCCACTGAACCTCAGTTCACCTCATTTTTGTTTTCCATATGAAAATAACTTCATATCATGAAATTGTTGGGACTCTCAAAGCATTTTGACTATATTGTAAATATAGGTATTATTTTAGATGATTACACAGAAATATGTAAAATCCTAAATGTTTCTCATAATCCCAGCCAATTATACTCCTCTTACCAAAAAGAGCCACTGTATACTTATGGAACCCTATCTTGTTAAAACAAGGAAATAATGAAAACACCATGATGACTAAATGACTGACTATTCATGCCTCATCAGTTACAAAGCAATGGCACAGTAAGAACCCAAGATCCTAGTCATACTCGCGGTGCCTATTCTAGAAAAGGTACCCTGAATGACGCCTGGCACATAGTAGATACTCAAAGATGAATCAGTGATCAAATAAATGTGGGGGTGCCCGGTCGGTGTTGCTCAGTGTTTGAACCAGGTGATAACAGTTCCATTCTAGGTCAGTGCACATGACTGGGCTGTGGGCTCAGTCCCCAGTGGGGGTCATGCAGAGGGCAGCCAATCAATGATTCTTGATCATCATTGATGTTTCTATCTCTCCTTCTCCCTTACTCTCTGAAACCAATAAAAACATTTATAAATAAATAAATAAATTTGGGGGTAAGGCTGCCTTTTCAGGTTGTGAACTTGTTTGATCTACTTTACTATAAGACAGGGGTTCTCAACCTGTGGGTCACGACCCCTTTGGGGGTCTAATGACCCTTTCACAGGGGTCGCCTAAGACCATCGGAAAACACATATATAATTACATATTGTTTTTGTGATTAATCACTATGCTTTAATTATGTTCAATTTGTAACAATGAAAATACATCCTGCATATCAGATATTTACATTATGATTCATAACAGTAGCAAAATTACAGTTATGAAGTAGCAACAAAAATAATGTTATGGTTGGGGGTCACCACAACATGAGGAACTGTATTAAAGGGTCGCAGCATTAGGAAGGTTTAGAACCACTGCTATAAGACAAGCCAAAGACAATTGTGAGAAAGCATTTTTATGCTCAAAACCTAATTGGGGGAAGTTTTTAAGGACAATTTAGTTTCAACCAACTAAAAAACCTTCAGAGACGAGTTCACCCTTGCCCATCTGCATGGTGTTAAGACAGAATGGTAGCAATATGGGGAGAGAATCAACTTTCAATGTATAACTATTTAAATTTCTCTAACAAAAGAGTATAACCTGAATTGACCGAACACTTCGTTTCCATAAGGCGTATAGTCCTACTGCCAAGAAAATAAGAAAGAAAATCCCGAGGGCAGCTTGCAGAACTGGAGCAAGATTATCTATTAGCCCCAAATTTGTTTGCTGAGCCACACTAGTCTGTCCCAGAAAAGTTGCTTGGAGCCAATTCCATATTGAGCTCAAAGAGGCATAATCTATGATGTCCCAGATAGAAGATGAAGGTGAAGATGTTGGCATTTTAATAAGACAGCAGCTCCAGAGCTACATGTTCAGAGTCTTCAGGACCCTAGATATGAGTTAAGGAAAGTGGCCTGGGAGCCCAGGTGTTCTAGAGCCCCTGTGAGCTGTGGTTTGTGATGTCACCGTCCCAAAAATCAGCTTGCTTCCCACTCACCCAGTGAACCTTCTCACTCAAAACCAACCAGGTACTGACTGGCCTGCGTTTTCAGTTTGGTCATATTGTTTTCTTTGATCTTGACAAGTCCTAGCTCTAGCACAGCACTGTCCAATAGAACTTTCTACAAAGATGGAAATACATCCTGTCCAATATGGTAGCTACTAGTCACTTGAAATGTGTATACTGTGGCAGAGGAACTGAATTTTACATTTTATTTAATTTTAATTAAATTTAAGTAACCATGTGTGGCTAGTGGTTACCTTCTTGGACAGTGTTTGGATAATTTCCAACAATCCATTGAATGCACAATATTTTCACATGAAAAATGAGACAATTGAGGCTACGTGGACATCTGAGAAGACAGGATTTAGAGAGGGCTTTACTAAAGAGTGAATAGTTTACCTGGTAAATGTGGAGAGAGATCATAACTGGATCATTTTGTAGCATCCCCTTTTTTCATGTGTTATAATTAAGAAATTGTGATCTTGAGGAAGACTTTTCACATTTGATCCTCATTTTGCTTATCTTTTTACAGAAGGGCATTCCACCTCAACAATTTATATTAGGGGAAAAAATGGTATCATTTTCTAAACACTTTTGTAAACAGCATGTTGCACTATAATCTATTTGGTGTGTCATCAAATCAGTTATTTACTGATTAGTACCTATCTTCTCAGCAAGGCGATATGAAAATATAAAATGTATGATCTGTTCCCCAACAGCTTACATGGAAAAAGATAGTTCACACACAGCAAGAATACAAGAGAGTTTGCACCAAGTGGGGAGGGGCACAATAAGGAAAGAAAGGATCAGTTATGACGAATGATTTTTAGAAAATATTGTCTGGTGCTACTCCAAGTTGTTCATTGTGGTTGACTGAAACAACAGGAATAGGGAAGCTGGGTGGGGAAGGAATAACTGTTTTGTTCTTCCAGGAAGAGGAGGTATGATAAGTTGCTTAAGGTGTCAGAGACACTTCCAGAAAATGGAGTCTACAATGCTGTTGGAAATATAGTACTTGTGTCAGGGAGAAGTAATTTAGGAGTGACTGCTATGGATGTTAAACCCATAGTCTGCTAGCAATTGACTGTAGCCAGAATCCTTTTTAGTAAGGGCTAAAGTTACTCAGAAAAGGCTTGGGATTTGACTATAACAGGTTAAAAACATAGGTAAGAAACCAGAGAATGATAACCAGAAACTTTTTGGAGAAAGATAGGGATGTGACAGCTGAATAATGTAAGACTCCCCACACTCAATTAGATCCCCGTTACAATGCACCTAATACTTTACTTTCAAAGCACTTAACACAACTATAGTGATTTGTGTCATTTTTTGGTGTAATACAGGCTTTTCTCATCTATTGTAAATTCAAGAAAGACAGGGACCATGTCCATTTTATTGACTACTTTATCCCTAGTGCTTGGCACATAGCACATATTAAAGTATTTTTAAGTGAATGCAAAGTCCCCCTAGAAGAATTCCAGATATCTATTCCAGACTAAATTGTTCATTCATCAAATGCCTATTAATTACCATATTTGTGTACTAGTTTGTATAGAAACTTGGTTTATACTAGTAGCTGTTATGAGGTCTTTGAGAGTATAATGGATCTGGGTTCAACTATTCACTAACCTTGTTACCTTGGGAAAGTTATTAATCTGGGACTCAATTCTTCATTTGTAAAGTGGGAGTCATTCCTAAATTGAGGAGCTGTAATGAGAATTTGATAATTTGTGTAAAAGTACCATGCTATACATATAGATAAGGGCAACTATTATTTGTAGTGATATTTATGATCAAATACAAGGTATTGTAAATCTCAATAATATATGTCTCAAAGAGAATCTAGGCCAAAAACCCCATTTGTTTGATTTCCCACTTGGATACCTGAACAACTCCAATGGCCAAGAATTTATCTCAGCCCACCTTTAGTGTCATCCTTTCACCTAGCCAACCAGCCATCACACGGTTGTGTCTATTTAGTAGTCTTCAACATCATGCCTATGCCCTATTAGGGCTTTTTTTACTTACACGTGGCAACTTATGACATATGGAAGGTTTACTTTTGAGCCTTCAATAGGTTGACTTTCAAACAAAATCTGAAATCTAGAACATGGGTTATAAGGCACTAAAATACTTGGTTCCTGCTTACCTATCCAACCCTCTCCTTTCCCTTTCCCACTTTTTCTTTCAAGTAGACTTCAAATGTCACTACCATACCAAGCTGTTGCACCACAAAACCTTTGCATATAATTGGATTATCCTCTCTGGCTAACTCCTATTAATTCTTTGAATTTCTGTTTAAACACCACATCCTCAAAGAAGCTTTTCCTGTCCTCTTTTTGGTTCCCATCACAGGCAAAGCTTCTATTGCAGCACTTAACCACTTTCAGTATTTCATTTAATGTCTATCTTCCTTACTAGACTATAATCTCCGTGATGCAGGAAACTCACCATGTCATGTTCAATACTCTTATCCTCAGGAGCTAGTGATGGTATGTGCTTCGTAAATATTTGGCTATAGCTTTCCTGTGCCTCCTGTCTTTTCTTTTCCAAGCTAAACGTACCAAATACAGGTTGACAGATTAAATGTGACTATCCTGGTTACCTTCCTCAAAGTGGTTCAGACTCTAAATGCAGTCTGTCACAAGCTATTCCTGCAGATACTCTTTCTAGACTCAGCTTTATGTAAGAGGAGTGTTGCCCCGAATCTGTAGTACAAAGCCAGAAGGCATCAATCTACTGTGGGGTGGGAGGTGGGGAGGAGAGGGGACGGAGCAATTTTTCTTTTAGATTCTTTAAGTTGACCTTTTCACAGGTTACATGTTACAGAAATAATACGCACCAGTTTTCCATCTCCCTCACATGAGGAAATGTCAATACTGGACATATGGCTGGAGTTGGAGTTACAGAACCTGGCTTTTACTTACACTTCAAACTTTATTTCCTACTATTCACTTTCCCAAACAATACACTGAGAGCTTTGGTATTTTGGGTACTTTACCACCTGCAACTTTACATCTTACTTCCTGCATGCAAGTACCCCTCTCTGATATTCATCCAGTCAGAAGAGATTGGAAACTAGGTTCCACCTCTTTCTAGTTTTTATTGGCTAGGCAAGACCCTTCAACTCTAAAGCTTTTGCCTATCAAATAAGGATAACAGTACCAACTTCATGGAGTTACAAACATTCAACAAGGTAATTTTATGTAAAGTGCTAAAAAAAGTATTAATTATCCTGAATTCTCATAGAACATCTCACTTTGTACTCTAGCCCATTGCTCCTAGGACTTCTCTGTGCCTATGCATAATCTGAAGACCTTGTTAAAATGCAGATTTGATCCAGAAATTCTGGACATTCTACATTTCTAACAAGCTCCTAGGTGATGCCCGTGCTGCTGGCCTACTGCCACACTTTAAGTGTTTAAGCTACCCCAGCCTTCACATTGAAGTTCCACAACAGCAGATGCCTTGATGAACTTACTTTGGTATTTTTATATCCAAAGCATCTGAAACTATCTTTAAATAAGTGTGTACTTAAATATTTATTTGGTTAATGACTAAATCTGTCCTCTAAGACTATGTCTTTGGCAGTGCAACTCTGAAATAGGCAATCTGGGACTGAGAAAGGATACATTGGGGATGGAATCCCTAGGAAAGCTAATCAGAAACTTTCTTCCCATTGTTTTCCACCCTCTCTTTAACATCATACAGGTGTCATAAACATGGGGAGACACTGAATCAAGATAAGTCTGGATAAAAAGAATGAAAGTACTTGGCACCCTCTATTTCTACCCATCATTTTTATATTGAAAAAGGCTTTGAAAACAAAGTCAATATTTCCAACTCTGGGATAAGTCCCAGAGACATCAAGAAAAATAATGGTACCTAAAAGCTACAAATATAACCCTTTGGCTTTCTGTATTCTCATATAGTCACACATGCTGCTTCTAATACAAAACACTGTTTTCAATAAAAATCAAATGAAGCAAGCTGCTCCAACTAGAACAGGAGATGTTAGGATCAACCATTTGATCCTAAGTACTTGAAGCAAATTTTTAATTGGATTCTGAAAATTAGGGTTTGGTTCCATTGCAAGGGGACTCACTTGGTCCTTCCAGTGGGTGGGAATTAGGTGTGGCTGAATAAATATAGTTTAGTCTTAAGCAAATTAGCAGTTTTCTCTTGTTCCTGGTTAAAAATCTCTAGTATGAGGAATTTTAAAAATATGGCCACCAGTTGTTTCCCATGGCATACTCAGCCCCACATTGGGCGCCTTATGTGCCGTGCCAGCTCAGCCAGGTTCGGTGACCCTGAGAGGGGGCAGTGAAGGATTGAGAACAGACAGACAAGAGAATAAAAGCTGGGTCTGGGTGGGACACTGTCCTCTCTGATGGAGAGCTAGCGACAGCGCCATGGGTGTCACGAGGCAAAGTAAGGGTGTGGTCAAGAAGGTTTCAATCCTACTCAACTACATGCACCTGAACGCTATCAAGCCCATATTACTCAGACACATGGGCCACGTGTTCGGACCATAGGTTCAAGCTTACAACTATAGCTGTTGGTTATAATTGTGCTGGGAGGGCTCTGCCCTCCAAGCTGGGACTCACACGTGGCCACGAGAGGACTGTGCCCTCTCATTAGTCCGAGGCTTGAACCTGTCCAAACACTGTAGACGCTCTCCACAATCATCTATATCTCCTTACTCTGTAAGTGAGGAAACTGAAGCCCACAGAAGAGATTAGCTCAAGATCTCAAGGAGTCAGCAGTGGCCTCAGCCTCTAAGATATGCCAGTTCCTGCCACTTTTTCTTTCAACAAATTTTTGATAATCCTGTTACTGTGATCTGAGCCAAGCAACAACTTGGGTACAGGGGGTGCTTTAGACATAGGGTGAGAAGGTGGCAAAATGAAATTCCCAAAGCGCTGACAAAACAAGGCAACAAGGTTTAAGGGTCAGAGAAATACTAACCACAGCATAATAAAGGGATGTTAGGAATGTTTGAGTCATTTCATTGCTAGCTAATAAAAGTGGTTGAAAATTTCATGAGGAACAGAGAATAAAGCTATTCCATTTATAAGAACACATCGCTTTCCTTGTCATTACAGATGTCCCACAGTACACTGAAACTCAACACATCCAAAGACCAAACTCATCTTGGTTTTCCACCTTCTTCCCAGAAACCCATTCCTTTTTTTTTAAATATATATTTTATTGATTTTTTACAGAGAGGAAGGAGAGGGATAGAGAGCCAGAAACATCGACCAGCTGCCTCCTGCACACTCCCCACTGGGTATGTGCCCACAACCAAGGTACATGCCCTTGACCAGAATCGAACTTGGGACCCTTGAGTCTGCAGGCCGACGCTCTATCCACTCGGCCAAACCAGTCAGGGCCCATTCCTTCCTTTTTTATTCCCACCTCAATTGGTTGCATCACTTTTACATATTCCTCAAAATGTTTTCCTCATCCTCAAAGAACCAACACCACTTGTTGTTTTGTTAATCCTCACACAAGGATATTTTTTCCATTGATTTTTAGAGAGAGTAGAAGGAAGAAAGGGAGGGAAGAAGGGGGAAAGAAACATCAATGTGAGAGACACACTGATTGGTTGCCTCCCACATGCACCCCAACTGGGACCTGTAACCCAAGTACATGCCCTTGACTGGGAATTGAACCCGAGACCCTATGGTGCGTGGGCTGACACTCTAACCACTGAGCAACATCAGCCTAGGCCCAACAATACTCTTAAAATTTCTCAATTTCATTTACTTTTCCTTCTGCAAATGTCAAAAATACTCTCACCAAGTTTGCCTTAATTACTTCAGCAGCCTTATTATCTATTCCATTTCAGCCCCTCAAATCACACTCATTTAAAGTGATCTATAAATTGTTATTTTGAATAAAGTCCTTCAAAGGCAAAATCATCAGTGTTCATGGTTTGGTTCCTGCCCACCTATTTCTACAGTAATCTCATTCACCTGGGTGCTCCCTGCTCTCCTTTTACTGCCAGCATGTCAGATTATTTGTAGTCCACTGGACACATGACTTCGTACCTCTGAATTTGCTGTGCCCTTCATGTTCTCCTTGGCATACCCTCTCCTTTCTACCCAGGCATCCTCTTGTGGGAGCTATTTTAACTCCCAAAGCTAATTACTCAATGTAAAAATGTTCTTTCCACAAAAAATTTTTAAGACAATAGTCACTTTAAAAAAAGCTTGATCTGAATAGACTCGTTAAAAATAGAAATGCACACTCCAGAAAATACAAGTGCACTTCCAGCTTATGTGTGGGATGAAAACTCTTTAGGAGTAAACAAGAAATGGGTGAAAAATTGTAATTTATTGAAACTCAACTCAAAAAATATAAGATGCTGTAGTGTACAATATATTACACAAAGCACCCTCAGGTGCACATTCAAGTCAAGTAAGAACTCCAATATCCCTAGCCCTCCCACCCTGGGATCTTAGTATTTTTTCCATTTACAATCATGCACACTTAATTTGAAAAAGGAAGCCCCAAATATATTTTTGATGTATTAATTAGCACCAAACAAGAGTACAGTTCCATTTCTTACTTTTAATAAACAAACAAACAAACAAAAAAACCCAATCAATAAACCAACTGGAGAGCTAATGGGCTCAGCTGATAGTGCTGACATAGATATTATACATTCATGTAAATACACAGCCTAATCTACCTTAAACAATGGTACGGCTGGTTCTCAGCCTTTGTTCGAGTTGGCAATTGTCCCATGTTGCAGTGTTGGAGCCAGTCTGTTTTGAAAACAAAATTGCTATTTAGGAACTTCCTACACAAAGCTCATCTGTCTTTTTTGTTGGAAACAAGTCTAAAATTGGTGTGGAAAACTTAGATCTTTCAAGGACAACCACTGGCCGAAGATAATGAAGCTGTTTTAAGGCAAGCTCTCCACAGTCTGTTAATGCTTTGTCCAATACAACCCTCAGGTTTTCCAAGGAAGGAACTGTTGTTGTCTCAGCTACTATTAAAGGTGGGATTGCAGTCAGGTTCTCATGAATTGCAGAGTCACTGGAAGAATGAGGTATGTCAGCTTCAGGGTTGTTGTCCTTCACCATATTATTTACTGTCACAGTCCCTGCTAAGTCATTACTGGATTGTGAAGAACTACTTAATGTTAAGTGCTCTGAAGGCTCCCAATCATCAAAATCATCATCTTTCTCTTCACTTTCCTGAATAAACTTCAGAAATGAAGATTCAAATCCCATAGGTTTATAAGTCTTCAAATCAAATGATCTGGGATGTGGGTGCTTCCTAAAATTCTCTTTTGGGACCTGGGTTGAAATTTTTACAGTGTCTTCTTGCCCTAAAGTTTGCTGCCCACTTTCTGAGTCTTTGATCCTTGGTAAAGGCAGCTGGAAACTCGTGAAGTAAGTCCCATTTTCAGTTCCATCAGGATCAGGTATGGAATTTTCTATTTTACATGGGAGAGGCTGAACTATATTACATTGTTCCAAAGAAGTGGTTTCTGAACTATGGCTGCATTTCAAAGTTCCTCTGTAAAGCAGGGTATCTGCCTCAAATACTTGGTTGTTTTCTGTACATCCTTTCTGACCTTCATCCCTTTCACCTGGATTAAGGGAATCAGTGCTCTGGACAGGTATGCTATAATCACCTGGGTAGTGGCTGTGCTTTATGTGCTCTGATTCACAGCTCCCATCTTCTTCTTTTTTAATATAGGGCTCTATTTCAGAAGGGGGTTCCTCTTTAATTTTGGTACCGTACTTAACACAAATGACAAGATTTCCCATCTGTTGCTCTAAGTAGGCACTACTCATCTGATGGGTACGTTTGTAATGCCTCACTATGCTACTCTCCAACTTCACCACAGAGAAGCATCCTTGAACCATGCAGGGGTACTGTGTGTGCTCAGAATGCTCCACACACATATGGAGGGCTTCAGCTCTTGTTTTGAAAGTAATTGGAGTTTTCTTATCTTTGATTAAGCTACATTTTTTAGCCTTAGCATTAAATGACCTCCTGGTAGTCTGATGTTCATGCCCCTGAGTGAGAGTTGTTTGACATACCTTTTCACTCTTTAGTAGCCTTTCATTCGCCACTTTCTGGCTTCTAAACAGATCGTCATAATAGTCCCTATGTCGGTAATAGACATGTTGAGAATAATTACTGCGATGGGTGAAAATCTGGCCACAGCCATTAAGATCACAATGAATTTCATAATCTGAATGTATTTCTCCTTCAATATTATGCTGTTCCATCAAGTGGTGCTTCAACTTGCTGAATGTATAAAAAACAGCAGGGCACTGAGGCTGGTTACAGGAAAACCTTGCTGCAGATTCAGCATCAGAAAGCACTTTAGGCTCTGTAATATGGTTTAGATTATGAGAGTCAGTACAGTGCTTAGCAAGAGCTTTGGAACACAGGAAGCGTTTGTTACATTCTTTATATTTGCAAGCAAATATCTTTTTACATTTGACAAGTTCCCTTTTGGTTCTTGCTTTATCTTTCTCTAAACATAACTGTTCTTTGTTGTACTGATGTACAGTTCTGTAATGGCGAATCAAGCCTTTTAGATTGGTGAATGAGGAATTACAAGTTTTATGAATACAATGGAATGGTTTGTGGTATTTATTCAAAATATAGCAGAGATTTCCTTTAGCAACAGTTCTCCTGCTACCTCTCCCCTCTCTTCCTTCTTGTTCTTCTCTATGGCAACCTATTGGTGATGAAATATCAGATGTTTTGCTTTCTGTTTCTTCACAAGATGACTCCAAATCTGTTTCTGAACAGCATTCATCCTTTTTGGAATGACAGTGTGGCTTCTCAGGGTTTCTGTTGGGATCACCTCCAAGTTCGACAGAACAATCATCTTTCAACCTGTCAACTGAGCATGGGCCTTCATGATCACATTTTTCATTATCTAATAGTTTGTGAGTTACTCTGTCACTGCCAATTTGATGTTTATTTTTATAATGAATCCTAAGGTGTGTTTTTCTTGTAAATGATCTCTGGCAAATATGACACTGGAATGGAGAATAACGATGTTGAAACATGGTTAACTGGAGGACTTTTTCTTTTGAATAATTATGCTTTTTAAGATAATGCATCAACAAAGCCTCTCTGGTCACAAATTCATATTTGCATCCTTGAAGCTCACAGAAAAAAGGCTTAGCTGCCAACTGTGCAAGGTACTGACTTGGCATATTTTCATCTTGATTCTGAAAATTAAGGTCTGTGATAGATGAAACCGATTGAAGAGACTTAGCACCACTGGATGGGTACCCCTGCAATGACCCTGAGAAAGATCCATGTGTTATTGAGTTTTTCAAGCTTAAATGTTTCAAGCGCAACAGAAGTTCCAACATGGTATCCTCTGTACATGGCCTTTTAGAAGCACAAATGGAGGCTTCTGAAGAATAACCTTGATGTTCTCGTTTACATTTAGCATGAATATTGTGATCTAGACCTTCATCTGGGGAGTCACTGTTTGTATCTGAGCTGGGTTTAGGCTCTGCATCAAACTTTACAGTTGTCTGACTGTGTTCATTATCCAAACAGGGAAAGAGATCTTTTGTCTTTTTGGGTTTAAAATGATATGGATGTACCTTTCGTAGATGCTTCTGCATCCCTCTTGCATTTTTGTAAGTGGAACCACAGCCATCAAAACCGCAGGTAAACTTAGTCCCATCAAAACAAACTCTTACACTGGGACATTTTTCTTTTAAATTGGAGGACACACAGACTTTCTCGTGAGATAATAATATATCCTGCATGGTTTCAGAGTGATCCAATGTGTCAATTAACTCTTCATTCATAGAAGCTAAAGAGCTATGACTTAACTGATCACTAGAATTACTGTCACTGTTTTCTTTCAGATTTTCTGCAGTTTCTATTTGGGAACTAGCTGATCCTGTACAGAAAAGATCCTCAGGTAAATGTGATTTATCAGTCTGGTCAAGTAGATGGGGTTTTTCACCTGTTGCAGGCTCCTCAAGTTTCACTGATTTCTTCACATCTTCATTTGAACTTTCAACATTATGCATTAAGAGGTGATTCTGGTATTCAATTTTGGAATAATAGAACTTTTTACAGCCAACGAAGTTGCATGTGTAAGATGCATCCCTAAAGTGTTGTGCTTCATGGTGGTAAAGCTGTCCCAAGTCACTGAAAACAATATTACAGCCATTTAATTCACATTTGTAACGCAGATCATCATGTTTTTGTTTATGGTTAAGTAGTTCATTCACTGATCCAAACCGAGCATAGCAATCTATAGATACACACATATAAGGTTGAGGACCACAATGCACTTGTTCATGCTCCCGCAGGTGAAATGCAGACATGAAATGTCGTCGACAATAAGTACATTTCTCTCTCCTATTTTTCATATCCAAGTAGTGCTTGGCATTTTCATCATTATTTTGGTGTTCAGCTTTAAGATGTACACTTAAGTACTTAAATTGCTTAAACACACGGGAACAGTCTGTGCCAGGACATGGATACAAATCTCTGTCTTGCAGGTGGCAATCTTCTAATTTGCTGAATGTGACATATTCATGAGACTCTCCTTTGGCTTGTTCATTCAATGACTGATTTTGCTCCAGGGCTGCAGAAGGACTCTTGGGACAAATTCCCTTTTGAGAGCCTTTCAACAGTAATTTCTTTCTAGAACGGTCTCTTCTGCTTGGTGGCATTTTAACATGTTCCATCACATGAGGAACAAATATTTCTTTTCTCTTGAACTTTTTAATACAAACTGGACACGTGTAAATTCCATCTTCCATGTGCATCTTAGAATGATGAAGAATTCTGGCCTCTATACATTCCCGCTTACATAACAAACAGAAAAATTTATATTGAAGCCACCTCTGGTATCTTTCAGAAGAACCAGCGGGTTTTTTATCTCTTTTCTCCTTGGGCTGATCTGTCAAATCTCTTCTTCTATATTGTTTATCTTCTTTACCTTCCTCATAGTCACTAAGAAATGACTCTAAAACATCTGTGTCATTTATAGACATTTCATAGCCACTTAGATCATCATCAGAATCTGAGGCCTCCTGTCCTAGAAGTTGGTGGCAGTGTCGTTTTAAAGTTTTCCAGTCCCAAAATTCGGGATCAAAAGGCCAGTGGGCTTTTAAAGCTAATAAGAGCTCACATCGGAGAGAATTTGGAACTGGTGCATTTTCTTCATCAAATTTTTGATCTGGTTGAATATACAGTTCCTCCAGCATATTAAACCCATCCACACTGGGTTCAATTAAGAATTCTGTAAGCTGACAGGCTCGTCTAACTTCTAAATCTTCTGGTAAAAGACAAGCAATTGTTTTACAAACTGATGCCTTCATTTCTTCATCCTCAGCTGATCTGAGTTGAAGAGCTCTGACACATAGTAAAATTGATACTCCAAGACCAGCGTCTTGTGCCTACAAGGAAAGCAGGGAAGGAAAGTTATTATTTATTATAGAAAGTTATATAAACTCCATATTAAAGCATCCCTAACTCTCAAGGAATTAACCTATGTGCCAAACATAAACAATAAAGGCACATGAATTCAAAGGAATTCAGGATAAATAAGGTCACCAAAGGATTAAAAAAGGATTTACATTGGGTATAAAGAATAGGGCTTAAATAAATAGGTACAAGAAGAAACACATGTATGAGTAAGTCTAATAATAGACTTAATTCAATGTAAAAAATGCATGTCTTATGAATACTTGGGTATTTTCAAAACCTCGAGGCTAAAATAAACATTCTCCTCATCTCCTCCTAAAAGAATTAGTACTTTAAAGTTATAGATTTACTGAATCTCAAGCTTTCCATGGGAAAAAAACAACAGAAATCAGAAAAACTCCCTATAGCATTAGGTTCTCAGAAATTAATAAAAAAAATCAGGAAAAGTATCTGATAATTTGTGATAAAAGGCTAATGCACATAAGATGACTTTTTAAAATATCTTTATTGATTTCAGAAAGGAATGGCGAGGGAGAGATAGAAACATCAACAATGAGAGAGTATCATTGATCGGTGGCCTCCTGCACGACCAGGGCATGTGCCCTTGACCAGAATTGAACCCTGAACCCTTAAGTCCACAGGCCGACACACTCTATCCACTGAGCCAAACCAGTTAGGGCCAAGATGACTTTTTTATAGGAGGGGCTGAAATGGAATGGGAAAATAATCTGAGCAAAGAAAAGCGGGATCATATTGGCAGAGTAGCTTAAAATGCATTACTTAAGAGCACAGAATTTCAAGTTGGACCTTGACTGTCTTTGAACCCCAACTTCACTATAGTGACAAGTTCTTAACTCCTCTATGCCTCAGTTTCCTCATCTGTAAAATGATGATAATAGTGGTAATATTAGATTTTCCTAACATTGCAATAAAACTGAATTAAGATAATATAATTACTACAATGTTGGCACATAATAAATATTCAACAGAATACCATGTGAAATAACTGAGGATAAATTCCACTGTTCAAATCAGTAATTAATCTGCTAAACAATTTTTTCCATATTGGGCACCATTCAAAATGCTGGAAACACAAAGAAATAATTGCCATAAATTTACAAAACCCTTACTACATCCTAAGCACTATTCTAAATAAGCTCTTTGCATACATTATCCTCAGTTTATAAATGAAGAAACCAAAGCTCAGAAGGTTAGTTGCCCAATGGCACTAGCTGGTGAGCAGAGGAGCAAAGATTTAAACTTAAAGCAATTTTTTTCCAGAGCCTAAGTTCTTAACCACTTCATAGCATATACTGACTCCAAAACTTAACTGACTTCGCTATATCCCATGTGCCCTTAATCCAATTATCATATGCCAAGCCACTTTTTGTTCCTTCAGCTTCTTGGTTTAACTTATGTATGTCCATCAATTTCTTCAAAATTCAGATCCACGTTCCACATCCTAATTCTAATTTATTCACCAATCCTTTAACAAGTAACTGCTTGGCATATCTGTTCAGAATGTATAATAGTATTTCTAGGTGTTGGTTTGTATTTTTTTTAAGTATTCACACTGACTTCACAAATTTTACCATTTAAACCAGATTAGGCTGTTTAAAAAAAGGGGGTGTTCCAAAAGACATTAAGTACTAATAATTTGTTGAGAAACCATGATTTATAAATTCACTTGGCTTTCTCCAAGTCATCTGTGCTCTAATTTACAAGTGATATTCTGATATCACATTATGCAATTTGTCAAGATTGGTCTGGTCCTGCCCTAGCTGGTTTGGCTCAGTGGATAGAGTGTCGGCCTGCAGACCAAAGGGTCCTGGGTTCAATCCTGGTCAAGGGAACGTATCGTGGTTGCAGGCTCCTTGGGCTCTGGCCCTGGTCGGAGGCAACCAATCAATGTGTTTCTCTCACATTGATATTTCTGTTTTTCCTCTCTCTTTCACTCTCCCTTAAAAAAAAAAAAAAAAATCAATGGAAAAATATCCTCAGGTGAGGATTAACAACAACAAAAAATAATAAATAAAAATAAAAAAGATTTGTCTAGTCCCAACTGCTGCAAACTAGGTGTATGTCCTTACAAATCACACATGTTTTGCAAAACAGTAGTACCATATGTTTCACCAAAAGGGCCCCATGATCAAATGAACTTGATTCAAAATGATCCCTCTATTTATATCTTCCACTTCCAAATATAACAACATCTACATTAATTCTGTCATACTATTTTGAAAGTCTTGAGACCATGCATTCTCTAAAGTAATCCCTTCCATTTATGACTCAAGTCATAGAATTAAAGTTTAACTACTCTGAACACCTTTAAATAATAATCTGTCTTAAGCTCCTTATTTCTAGAAAATTGAAGCCCAGAAAATAAAGAGGTACTATGACAAGGCCTTCTCCATTATACACGGTTGCTATCTGCAACAGACCTAATGCCCACACCAACTTTCAGCATCATTATCCCTTTCCATCCCAAGGGCTATGTGACTGGTTGCTAGCTGTCTCCATATATCCTTTCCCCTCCTCTTCTACAAAAACAGATCACCTGCCCGGCCAGTGGGCTCAGTGGTTGAGCGTCCATCTATGAACCAGGAGGTCATGATTCGATTCCTAGTCAGGGCACATGCCCAGGTTGTAGGCTCAATCCCCAGTAGAGTGTGTGCAGGAGGCAGCCAATGGATGATTCTCTCTCATCATTGATGTTTCTATTTCTCTCTCCCTCTCCCTTCCTCTTTCTGAAAATCAATAAAAACATATTTAAAAATAAAACACAGACCACCTGATTTTTATCTGGGTTTAAAGTCACCCAGAATAATAAATATATCTCCTAGCCTCCCTTGCAGCTAGATGTAGCTCTGACTCTGTGTGTGTGTGTGTGTGTGTGTGTGTGTGTGTGTGTGTGTGTTTTGGAATGAGGAAAGGTATGTCAGAGTATGTTTTGTCCCCCACCTCCCTTCTTGCTATCTGGAATGGAGACATTACAGCTAGGATTGGAATACTTTTTATTTATTCAAATCATAAGAGAAAGTTTTTTTAGAAAGTTACAGAGGTGATCGAAGTGAGCCAGCTGGGCTTCATCGGCTCAGTAAACAAGTTACAGAAGCAAAAGAAGGGCCTTTGGAGCTTAGGAGAGAGAAAGGCAAAGGTAATGTGCCTGGGGGGTGGTGGTGGGGGGGCGCGGGGAAAGAGAGGGAAGGGAAAGTTTTGAGTGTGCTCCCAAGCTGGAGAGAGCACTTTGGAATAATTTTTAGAATATGAGATGAAAGTTATTTGTTGATGAAGACAAAAGGAATCTGGGTTTCTGATATGTGGAGCCACTGAAGCAACCCTGGCCTGTCTACCTGGATTATCTACCTACATGAGAGAGGGAGGAACTTTTATCTTCTTTAGACCACTACTATTATGGGATTTCTACCATTCATAGCAGAACTAGATCAAAATTGATATAGGTTAGGTTAGCCTCTCTCTTTTAAAAAGCTAGAAACAGGTCTCTCCATTTGAAAGAAATTCTACGCTCACTCCCCTTCCATGTATCAGTCCATCTTTTCTATCCTTTAGACCAGCGGTTCTCAACCTGTGGGTCGCGACCCCTTTGGTGGTTGAACGACCCTTTCACAGGGGTCGCCTAAGACCATCCTGCATATCAGATATTTACATTACGATTCATAACAGTAGCAACATTACAGTTATGAAGTAGCAACAAAAATAATTTTATGGTTGGGTCACAACATGAGGAACTGTATTTAAAGGGCCAGAAGGTTGAGAACCACTGCTTTAGACCAACTATGGTAAGTAGGGTTATAGTAAAAAGTATCCTAGTCTGTGATTAAGAGAAATGGGTTCAGGTTATACAGATGTACATCAAATTCCTGGGTCTGAGTTAGAAACCCACTATTCCTAATCCTCTAGCAACTTTTTCATGTTCTGTGGTTCCTTGTGGTAAGTAGAATTCCAAGGCCCTCAGTGATCCTCACCTTTGTATATTCTCATTCCCTTGAGTGTAAATGGAACCTGTAAATATGATGAGATTTTATTCCTATGATTGTATTATGTTATATGGCAAAAAGCTTTTGCAGATGTAATTAAGATCCCAATTCAGTTGATCTTTAGATGGAATACCTAAGTGGGCTTGAACTAATCACCTGATCTCTTTAAATCTAAGTCTGGAAGTCAGATGGAAGAGGTCAGATTTGAAGAAAGAGGATTCTTAGTGCCTTTCCTGGCTCAAAAATAAAGGCATGGAATGAGGGAGGTTTCTAGGAGCTGAAAACAGACTGTGGCTAATATCCTTCAAGAAAATTAGCACCTGAATATAGTCAACAATAAGAATGAGCTTAAAATCAGATTTTCTACAGAGCATCCAGATAAAAACAGCCTGACCAAACACCTCAATCTCAGCCTTGTGATACTTTACGTAGTGAACCTTGCCACATTGTGCTGGACTACGGTACTACAAAATTGTGAGCTGATAAATGGTGCTGTTTTAAGTGCTAACTTCATGGTAATTTTTTATGTGGCAATAGAAAACTAACATTTTCCTTAAAGATTAAAAAACAATTTTAAAAGGCCAGTTGTAACACTAAATTTTTAAAATAAGGCAAGTTCTATAACTACTTGAACATGTTCTTTCTGTGATAGAAGACACAACTTCATTCATAGTGATTAGAAATAATTATCACCTAACTTATTTGATCATGAATTTGCTTTTGACAATTGTTTTAACCTTTTTCTATCTTCATTGGAGGAAACTAGATCAACATATTTCAAATAAAGTGTAGGATATGGAATGATGCATTAAAGGAGATAGGGAATATCAAAGATACAACTGCGCCTTGACTTTAGTATAATAACAATTCTTGGGGAAAAACAATAAATTAAAAATAAAAACAATTCTTGGAAATTGTCAAAGAAGTAACGCGTAAAACATACCCATTATAGATATGGCTATATGAAGAACTAAATAATGAGAAGATAATAAAAACAAAACAAAAATAGAGAATAGCATAAGACTCACCTCAAACCTCTAGGCTAGTAGTCATAGCATATAGGATGAGGCAAAAGTAGGTTTACAGTTGTTCATACGGAAAATGGCGTAATAATTAATACAAGATGAACTGTATGTTGCATACTCACAACTTTTGCCCCACCCTGAATATCTATAAGGCTTAACTCAAAAAACATGGTTTTTATATATGGCAATTCATTTTTGGAAATATTTACTTCCTAAAAATATCTAACTTATTTCCTATTTGCACAGAAGTTTATAATTTGTGTAGATTTTATTCTGGAACTATTGTTCTATTACTCCAAACCCCAGAAAAATGTATCATTACATCTTCAAGAAGCTGGAAATGCAATTATATTTTCTTCATTTATAATTATTATGTTAATCTGCAAACAAACATGCTTTATAACTATTATGTTAATTTGCAAAAAATATAGGACACTGTTTTAGGAAAAGTAGATGTAGGGTGATTGAGGTGACAGCAAAGAAACATAATCTTCCTTTCCTCCAATGGTCTATCACATTAAATTACTATTTCCCGTTAAGAAAGGAAGTCAATCTTCAGAAACACTTAAGATAGGTCCAACTCCATAACTTTATTAAACCCCAATATTCCTCATTTTTCCTTATTTAAAATGAGTTGCCTGAGAGGTATCTCTTGCCTCATTTCTTCCCTCCAGGACAATCAGCATAAAAAGCATAAATTACTCACTTCAGTCTGTACAACTCTAATGAGGCAAAATAAATGCTGCTGTGTTTTAGCTATGACACCAAACTGACGACAGCGCTCCAAGAAAGTGTCTATAGAAGGGTCAATTCTTCTTTGCAGTTTACTCCAAAAGAGAGTCAATTCCCTATAAAACAAAAAATTAAGGTAAAACACTTAAAGCAACTGGTGTTTGCTATAAACCTCTCCAGCCCATTTTTTGGAATGTCATGATGTACCCAGCCGGCCTGGCTCAGTGGTTGAGCATCGAACTATGAACCAGGAAGTCACGGTTCGATTCCTGGTCAGGGCATCAAACCCAGGTTGCGAGCTGGATTCCCAGTGTGGGGTGTGCAGGAGGCAGCTGATCAATGTTTCTCTCTCATCATTGATGTTTCTCCCTCTCCCTTCCTCTCTGAAATCAATAAAAAAATATTTTTTAAAAATGGTTACCTTTCTCACTTGCATGACTACTCTAGTTACATTACCACTGCTAGACATCTATATGAAACTCATTCCTCCAGCACTTAATTTTTACAGATAGCCAAAAATTGGGGGGCAAGGGAGAGCAGAGCAAGGTTAATTAAAAAAAAAAAAGCCACACATCTTTTGAGATCAATACTATGATCACTGCTATAAAACAGTAAAATATTTTAATGTGGTAAATGTCTCTGAAGGAAATTTCTATAAGGATAAAAAACTGTTTGGGATGATAGTTACATAGTATACATTTCAAAAATTATCTTCCATGGTGACCACATTAAAGGATGACATTTCTAGCTCAGTCAGTCAGAGTCATCCCAATAAACCAAGGTGTGGGTTCGATCCCTAGTCAGGACACATAAAATAATCAACCAATGAATGGGTGGTAGGGGAAAACGGGGGGAAAAGAGAGGAAATTTATAATACTTTCAACAATAAAGATTTTAAGAGAGAGAAATCAGCCCGCCCGGCTGTGGCTCAGTGGTTGACCATAGACCTATGAACCAGGAGTTCAAGGTTCCCTTCCCCATCAGGGCACATGCCCAGGCTGCAGGCTCGATCCCCAGGGTGTTCATGAGGCAGCCAATCAATGATTCTCTCTCATCAGTGATGTTTACCTCTCACTCCCTCACCCTTCCTCTCTGAAATCAATTAAAAAAAATTTTTTTTAAATAATCAGCCAATGAATGCATAAATAAGTGAAACAACAAATTTCTCTCTAGTAAACAAATAAGTATGTGTTTAAAATTAAGTGTCTGCTTTTATTACCATACCCAACTTTACTGTCATATTTTTACAAATATCTCTTGTTAAAAATACCACTTTAAAAAAAGTCTTTGTAAAACAATAGAAGGGTAAAAAAATTTTCCAAAATCTTAAATTTTAGATTATATTTTTCTTTGAATTGCTTTGAAGGAGCTTACTTTTAACAAAGTGTGAAGTGATTTTAAGATTTTCTTTTCTCATTATAGCTCCTTGAGAGGCCAATAAGAAGGAAATCCCTATTAATCCTTTCCTGCTACAGGGGAACAGCACTAATCCTACAGCCACTAACATCCTTAGAAGGGCTAATGGTAGCAGAGTGAAGAGAAGAAAAAAAAGTATGGGTCACTATAAAAGGGAAGCTGTATCAGGGTTATTAAAAGAACTGTGTTGACTGTAGTTTTAAAAATAGTTTATAACACATCCCATATGTGATTTAATGTATTCTTTGCACTGAAAACCTAACTATAACTACCAGATAGTTTTTTCATTAGAGGCAGAGGTTAACTGTGACAAGAAAAATAAGAGTTTGTTCTTCAAGTGAATATATCTGTTTTACTGAAGGTAAAATCTCTAATCTCTAATGCATAAAAAACAACCACCTCTACTTGATTTAGTAATCAAAAACCTCACTGCTTCGCCCTAGCCGGTGTGACTCAGTGGTCAGAGATGGACAAAGGTTTGATTCCCAGTCAAGGGCACCTACCTGGGTTGCAGGAGGCAACCAATCGATGTGTCTCTCTCACATCAATGTCCGTGTCTCCCCCTCCCCCCCGCCCCCCCCCACTTCCATTCTAAAAATCAACGGGAAAAAAATTTTGGGTTAGGATTAACAACAATAAAAACAACAATAACAACAACAAAAAACCTCATGGCTACTTAATCATTTTTTAGATATAATCCACAATGATTATTACAAAATATATTTTAAGCCCCTATCCCACATAACTCTGGCATAGGAACTTGGTGGTAAAGACTGCCATTTGAATTAGTCAAAAATCCTTGGCTTGAATCTCAGATCTACCATGTTAGCCTTGAGACCTTGGGCAATCACAAGACTTCTCTCTCTAATCTCCCTGATCTTCCACTGGCTACCTCATCTATGAAATGATTATTATGAGGATTGGGTGAAATAATTTACAGTACACAAGTAATATTTCTATATAAAATAGTAAACAAAAAGAAATATAGTGATATACAAAATGCTAATAACATAAAACTATGCAAATACACATAGACACTCCAGAGTGAGATGAAGGCTAAAGCGTACAAAAGAGTTATTAGGTTTTCCTATAAACAAAATGCTCATTTCAACTTCAGGGCATCTTTAGTTTCTGAAATACTCAAGGCTCCTCTAATTAAGATAATGCACAAATCCAACCTATTTTTTGAATTAAAACTCAAATACTTTTCTTAAACACTGGTGTACAGGAAAATCTTTTTCTAACTTCCTATAACATCATCCATACCACTAATCTGATTTCTTACTGACAGACTCTTGCATTTTAGAGGTTTCCTGTGTATCAGGTCTTCTGGCCTAAATAGACTCAATACAGTTAGAATGAAAGAACATGGGTGACACCTACTGTTTCCTTTTTAACAACTAAGTAGTCAGTAGGCCAGTGATGGCGAACCTATGACACGTGTCAGAGGTGACACGCAAACTCATTTTTTTGGTTGATTTTTCTTTGTTAAATGGCATTTAAATATATAAAATAAATATCAAAAATATAAGTCTTTGTTTTACTATGGTTGCAAATATCAAAAA
Organism: Myotis lucifugus; assembly: GCF_000147115.1. Classification (NCBI taxonomy): domain Eukaryota; kingdom Metazoa; phylum Chordata; class Mammalia; order Chiroptera; family Vespertilionidae; genus Myotis; species Myotis lucifugus. The sequence continues at coordinate 336,107 of NW_005871270.1, read as the reverse complement.
ATTTCTATATGTGACATGGCACCAGAGTTAAGTTAGGGTTTTTCAAAATGCTGACACGCCAAGCTCAAAAGGTTCGCCATCACTGCAGTAGGCAAACAAGATATAAAATGGAATGAAAGCCAAAATAATGCAATTCTGCAATATAGTACCAAAGTTGCGAAAGAAATTACTATTCAAATGGATTACTTTCTCTAGTGCAAGTCTGACCTAAAAACCTAGATAATGAGTAGGTTTCCACATAAGAGGGGGAAAGTGACTACCAAAAGATATAATAAATGTAAAGGAAAACAACCTAACACCAATGTTTCATAGTGCCATAATTTTATCTTCAAAGAAAAAGGCACATATTAGAGTTAACAAACAACCCTATATGGCAGCAGTTCTCAACCTGTGGGTCGAGACCCCTTTGGGGGTCGCCTAAGACCATCAGAAAACACATTTAATTACATATTGTTTTTGTGATTAATCACTATGCTTTAATTATGTTCAATTTGTAACAATGAAATTGGGGTCACCACAACATGAGGAACTGTATTAAAGGGTCGTGGCATTAGGAAGGTTGAGAATCACTGCTCTATGGGATGACAAAGATAAGCTCAAACTTTTTACCCTTTATTTTTGGACTCTTCCAGGAAAGATTAAACCAATGATATCATTAATTAAATGGATTAGCTTATAAACAAAATTTTATTCACAAGTCATCATTTAATTTGCTTAGATTTTAAATTTGAAACAAACCAATGTTTTACATAAACCCTAACTGCTATACTATGCACTGATAAATAAAGGGAATAAAAAGTAAATATACTTACCAAGAACTATATACATTTGCAGTTTGGAGCTGCTGGGTAAGGTAAGTCGTACAAAGAACAAATGCTGTGTTATCCTGACCCTCGGATTCCAGATTACATATGATGTCTAGTATTTCCTTGCAGTCGACCTTTGCAATCTATCAAAAATGAGATGAGTAAGTAAAAAAGAAAATAGTAACTTTCCTGTACACTTTGTTGTATAATGTAAAGCTTCCATTTTGATAATCGGTGAGGCAAGAATTAGATAGAATTTTCTTCTATGACCTAATGGCTGAGTTTTATAGAATGAAATATTTTATATAAGAAAATATTAAACATAGAAGAGGATACTATAAAAAGTTCCACTGCAGTCCTTACATAATAAAAACATTAAAGTACAGTTAAAAAAAATTACTCATGAACACTGCTACTATCTAAATGAGTCAAATTATGTAGACTAACTTCAGGTTATTTTCAGCTGAAGTACCATCATATTCCCCATTTTTTATTTTGTTTTCAATCTTATTCAAGTCACTCCAATTACAGATAGAAAAATAAAGGGCTTACCCTTGCTGCCAGTAGGGCTAGCGGGAGACAACTAAGAAACTGTTTTAAATATAAATGCTGTATTAATATATCACTTTTCATATAAATAAGGAAAAAATATTGTGGGTGAGTTTTTCAAACTGAAACACGTATCTTTTTCATTTACACTATTTATGGGAATCTTAAAAAACAAATAAACAAACAAGAACAACCTCTGGGAAAATCAGTAAAATTTTCTAGGGCTTTTTTAATAAATTGATAAAATAGGAGAATAAACCCTCTAAAGGTCCCTTCTCTCTATCAAGAACAATCTATTTCATGACTGTTTCAGTATTATAAATGGGTGCAGGAGGCAACCAATTGATGTGTTTCTCTCACATCGGTGTTTCTCTCTGTCTTTCCCTCTCTCTTCTACTCTCTAAAACAGGGGTCCTCAAACTTTTTAAACAGGGGGCCAGTTCGCTGTCCCTCAGACCGTTGGAGGGCCGGACTATAGTTTAAAAAAAAACTATGAACAAATTCCTATGCACACTGCACATATCTTATTTTGAAGTAAAAAAACAAAACGGGAACAAATACAATATTTGTATTTGCATATGGCCCGCGGGCCGTAATTTGAGGACCCCTGCTCTAAAAGATCAATGGAAAAATATCCTCGGGTGAGGATTAACAAAAAAAAAAGAAAGAAAGAAAGATCAATAATGAGAGAGAATCATCCATTGGCTGCTTCCTGTACATGCCCCCTACTGGGAATTGATCCTGCAACCCGGGCATGTGCCCTGACCTGGAATCAAACCAGGACCTCCTGTTTCATAGGTTGATGCCCAACCACTGAACAACATCAGCTGAGCAATTTTTGTTGTTGTTGTTCTTAATATGGTTCCTATCCCTAGGGTTTATGGATATTTTAAATAATATATTGTGACAACTTTGGAAATCTGATTCCCCCATCTCTTTAGGGTTTGTTATTGTTACTATTTGTTTATTTAGTGACTTTATTGGAATAATTCTGTTAAAGTCTATATACTTTGTCATGTGTGGCCACTATAAGTCTTTGCTCAGTTTGCTTAATGGTCAGCTACATATTCAACATATTCAGGAGGTTTGTTTAAATGCCTTGAACAAGTAGGTCTCTCTGCTTTTGACAAGCAGCTCTGTTTGTGTGTTAGGGCATGCTTTCAACATATCAGTAGGTAGTTTACAACTCTGCTTTGCCCTTCATTTCCTAGTTGTATAGAGCCCCAAGTTAAACAAGAGGTGAGGGATTAGGGCCTTCTCGGGTCATTCCTTAGTAGACACATAGTCCTGTACATGCATGTTACTTTCCAGAATCCTAGGAATATATTCGAGGTTTTCAAAGTCCCCTATCCCAGTTTTTCTTCTTAATTTTTTGACCAATCTCTTGTTAGCCTTACTAGTTAGTAATGCCTCCTCAGACAACTGTCATGTTAATAAATTATCACAAATTTTTTTTTTGACACATATTCTAGAGACAGAGCTTTTAGCAGAGTAAACTCTTGAGTCAAATAAAGACAAGTCCTGAGAATGGAGCTTTTTAGAAAATTGCCAAATAGGTCAAAGAGCGACAAGTCATTGGGGATGGGCTTTTGCAGAGTTCCAAAACCATTCTGCTGTTTTCTTGAGTGGCTTCTAGGCTGCTGGTTTTTACAGCTACCGGAGTTTCAAAGCTGCTTTCAAGGTTACTGTGAAGCTGGTAGGGGGCAGATGGGAAGCAGGGAAAGTTAAAATGCCACCAAGCTTGCTGTTCTTAACTGAAATTCATCTGTTTTTCTTCACTAAAAACCTCCTAAGGTTGTGGTAAGCTATTACGTAATTTCCAGAGTTCTGAAAAAGTAAATCTCATCCACTCTCTGATTTCAAATGCTGATGACTTGGAACTCTTAATTTCCATCTCAGACCGCTCCCCTAAATCTCACATTGTGTGACTGCTCTCTGCTCTCTTCTTTGTGTTATTTATCTTTGTATCCCCAGTGCCAAGTAAAATCGTCCAATGAATGTATGTCAAATGGCTGAAAGGCATGTCTATTATTTCTTACAATAACAAGTGAGTCTAAAATTATGTCAAAATAAAATGTCTATAGAGAACAACATAGACTGATGAAAAGGGACAGATCCAAAGACTGAGAAACAGCCATCAGGCTATCAATCCCCAGAAGGAAAGTAGGGGAGGGTGGGGGTAAGGGGAAGAGATCAACCGAAGGACTTGAATACACGCATATAAGCCAAACCAATGGACATGGACAACAGGGGGATGGGAGCATGAGTGTGCAGGG
>NW_005871270.1:300549-332376 GCF_000147115.1 Myotis lucifugus | reverse complement strand
CCTTCCCTTACCCTCCCCCCCGATTCGCCCTTCCCTTTTTCCCCCCCCCCAGCCTGCGCCGCCCTCTCCTCCTCCGCTTGCCATCCTTCCTCAATCGCTAGCCCCCTCAAACCCCCCCCCACGCCCATCCTAGCAGCCCCTACAAACCCACCCCCTCCAGCCTCACGGGGGGGGAATATGAGGGGATTGGGGGTTAATGGGGGGATGAGGACACGTTTGTAATACCTTAACTAATAAAAAAATAAATAAATAAAATAAAATGTCTAATTTTATTATTTAAAAAAAGATCACCTTAGCTATTGTAAAAAATGAACTGTGGGGACAAGATGCAATTATTAGACTTTCATGATAATCAGCCAACTAAATATCAATAGTGGCATAAGAGAAGGTGGGTAAAGTATATTTGTCTTCTGCCATTACTTTCTTGCTTGGGCTACCAAAGCAAGCCAGTATTCTGGCCAGTGACTTTACTGAAATATTTTCAATATAGTATTTTCAATCTAAAACAGTGGTTTTCAATCTAGAATTTTCCTGATCCATTCTGAGATACAGTGGGGCCTTGACTTACGAGTGTCCCGACTAACGAGTTTTTTGAGATACCAGCTGTCTCTCGGCCGATTTTTTGCATTGAGTTGATAGAGTAATTTGAGTTAACGAGCCTCGGTCTCGGAATGAATTAAACTTGTAAGTCAAGGCCCCACTGTATAATACAAATAATTTGTTTATAATAATATATTTTAAAAACTGAAACTGGTAAACATCTTTTCAAAATGGAATTGAAGTGGATTTAATTATCCATATAAAAGATTCCTGTCACATGCACCCTTAAAGTAGGAGAAAGGTAGGAGTTATAGTTAACAAGCCTATATTTCATGTAAACCTGGGCCTATCTTTGGGAGAATCATCCCTGTTAAGTTCATAGACATCACTTGAAAAAAGGATTCTAAACATCTGGCTTCTTTTAAACTATAGCAATACCACAGACCATCACTACATTGAGCGTAGGTTTCTACCCGCCATTCCCTCTATTGGGGCTGTCAGCTGCCCTCCCAGCTGGAGCCCTGCTTGGCTTTGGGGAGGAGCAGGTAAGGAGAAAGAGGACAGCAAGGTTGAGGGTCAAATGCTGGGACTCATAATTCATAGAGACTCACTGGGGACACTTCCAGAGACAGAGGCTAGGAGATAGGATAGCTGCTGGCTGACCTGAAGGAAGAGACTAGGGGGTGGGAGGTGGTATTTGCTTGGATGACTGGCAGGTGAAGGAAGAGGTTGGGGGAGGGTGTTTGCTTGGATGACTGGAAGATGGAGGGATAAGGACAAAGATTACTGCTGGGAGGAAGACAGATCCAGGGAAAATGTGTCAGGATGGCAGGGAGGGTGATGGAGAACAGAGAGCAAGGTCCCTCAAAGGGTGGCGGGGGAGAGGGGGCCTCACAAATGCAGGAAGGAAGCCGAGGTACATAAGAACAGGAAAGGGCTTGGGGAATTGACTAAGCTCAACTCGGATCCCTGTGCCTGGCTTTCAGGCGCTCTGGAAGAAGGAAGGCTCCAGAGTGAGGAAAGTTGGGCAGGGCCCAGGTTGGCTAGAGGAGATAAGGTGGCCAAGAAATCAGTGGGTGATCCACATCAGAGGCAGCACAGAGACCTCCCTGGTAGTCAGGTAGTCACAGGGAATGCAGTTGATGGGGGTGGGGTGGAGGCCTTCCACAAGGGCAAATATAAGTTTTTTGAAGCAATAAATGGCCATTGATTCTTCTAGTTAAATCCAATGACTGTGTGTATCTAAGAGAAACTTATAACATCCTACTGAATTTTTGAAAATGATGTCTAACTCTCCAAAATGACTGCACCAGTATAATCATACATCAGCCAAAATACCCACACGTAACCTATGAAAGTGAGACGATGTGAGATCCAGAGACATACTGAGTCATGGGAAGATGCCTCTTCAAAGCATTAAAAAAAACAAAAACCTCTGGTCTAGCTGGTGTGGCTTAGCGATTGAGAGTCACCTATGAACCAGGAGGTCACAGTTCAATTCCCCGTTAGGGCACGTGCCCGGAGCTCAATCCCCAGTAGGGCGTGTGCAGGAGGCAGCCACTCAATGTTTCTGTCATCATTTCTCTCTCTCCCTCTCTGAAACCAATAAAAATATCTTTGGGATATTTTAAAACATCTCTGCTTTAAAAGATAAAATATTTAAATAGACAAATTCTCAATTTCTTCAGAATGCCTTTTTACCTTTAGTGTATTTTTTACTACATCTCATTCCCTATATGCTCATAATGATAAAGTAAAATTATTCGGATTTTAATTTTAAATTTAATTATACACTGTTATTATTCCTTGTTCCAGATCCATCTTAGTCTTCTTTCTTATTTAAAATACACCTGGAATTTCTATGTTCGTGTTTACTTTTACTTCTACTCCCAAACTGAATTCCCAATGGGTCCTGTTTAAATGTATTTGCTCTATCATTTATAACTAGTGACTGTGTCAATTCCCAACAGTATTAGACTGGTGAGTAAATTAGGCCATTTGTCTATTCCTTTTCCCATCAAGAGAAGAAACAAGCCTTTGCTACTGTGGCTATAAACCACATTAAACACTGAAGATACAGTTCATTCAGGAACCAGGATTGAAATGGTCACCTACTCTGTGTCAAGAACTTTGCTGATAGATTTCTTGGTTCTTCATAATAATAGAAGTGCTTCATGTTTAAAACATCATTTTCCTTCACACTGTATGTGGAAAACTTGATCTTTACAAGGATTTTTTTCAGTAGTGGAAAAAAAAAAAGGAAACATCCACTTGGGACACTGGGCCATGGCCAAGTCTGTGACCTTCATTAAAATCTTTTCATATGTAAAATGAATAGCAATGTCATCACATTCAATTCTAAATGAAGTATTTGCAAACTAGAATTGAGGATTCCATGGAGTTCTGAATTTGGGGTTCTGAATTTTGGCTTTCAAGCTAACCCTACCAATTCTTCTTAATTGTATGTGTTTTCCCCAGCAGAGGTTTCCCATTTCACACATCTATTACTGTGATACCCACAGGTGCCAAATATAAGTATTTGTATTCCCACCTGTTGCTCAAGTTAATTTGACTCTTCTGAACTCAGCTGAAGTAGATGGCAAAATGTGTATAACTCTTCTACCTTAGAACATATGCTGATTTTAAAATAATGACACTAGTGATTCATTGGTATTTTTGCAAAGCAACTTTTAAAGATTCTCTTTGCCCTAGATCAGTGGTTTTCAACCTTGGCTACACATTAGAATCACCTGGGAACCTTTTTAAAATCCTGATTTCTGGGCCTCATCCTCCGGAAATTCTGTTTCTTTGTTTACTAATGTTGTGGCCCCACCCCATAACAAAGAAACAGAATTTCCAGAGGATGAGGCCCAGAAATCAGGATTTTAAAAAGATTCCCAGGTGATTCTAATGCCCTAGATGGAGGGAGGGAGGGAGAAACATCTATGTGAGAGTGTAACACCAATCAGCTACCTCCTGCAAGACCCTAGTGGGTATGAAGCCCGCAACCTGGGCATATACCAGCCAGAGCTGTTCTGGCTACTTTTTTTTTTTTTTTAATTGGTTTTCTAAAGAGAGGAAGGGAGAGGGATAGAGAGTTAGAAACACTGATGAGAGAGAAATATCCATCAGTTGCCTCCTGCACACCCCCTACTGGGGATGTTCCCGAAACCAAGGTACATGCCCTTGAACGGAATCGAACCCGGGACCCTTGAGTCCTCAGGCCGACACTCTGTCCACTGAGCCAAACCGGTCAGGGCTGTTCTGGCTACTTTTGAGGAGAATAAAATGTAGGGAGCAAGAATGCAAGCAAGTACATCAATTTGGAGGTTTCTGATTTCATCTTTTTATCCCCAATGCCTAAGATAGCACTGGGTATATAAACCCTTAGATATTTAACACCTTGGCCAAGATTTATTATCACTTATATCTTTAATATACATTAGGTCCTCGGGTTACGTTGGAGATCCGTTCCTACAGCGCAATGTAATACGATTTTTGCCGAAAGTCAGAACCCACCTACATAAGCACCTATGTCACTCACATGGAGCACATACACAGCAGTAATAAACTGAAACGGTAAAAAAAACTTAAAAGAAAGATAACAATTCCTGACCTTTACCTGTGGTAAATAAATAATAAAAAACATAAAGCACATATGTACATACGTCAAAACGACGGAACTTTTTTTTTTTTAATAAATAAATGGGAGATGGTGACAAAACCACGTATCTTGAGTCCAATGTAACCTGAGGACTGTCTGTACTCAGGTATTAATCTCAACATAATCATTTTAAGCTCTGTAACCATGTACATATTACTTAATCTGAGCCTCAGCTTCCTCAATAATAAAATGGAGCTAACAGTTACTATGAGGATTAAATGTGACAATGTATATAAAGCACTTAGCCTAATGCCTAACACATAGTAAGGACTCAAAAAAATGGTGGCTGGTTATTCACTACCCATCTCCCCACCTTTAACATTGAGAATATAGTTGGAAAACAACTGACTTCATTCAAAGGGAATCATAAAAAAGCCCCTAATATTAGGAATATTGGGAGCTTAGTTATGGGCATGCTAAGTTTGAGATGCTTTTAGCCATACAAGCAGATATAATTAGGCAGTTGGATTTTTAAGTCGGGAGTTCAGAGGAGAGAAATGGTCTAGAAATAAAACATTTGGGATTTAAACCATAATTGGTACTTACCATCATGCATCTAGATGAGATAATCGAGGGGATAAGTGTAGATAGAAAAAGAGAGAAAGAGTCCTAGAGTAGAACTGAGAAAGAGCAACCAATCAGGTAGACATAAGACCAAGAGAGTGTGGTAAACTAGAACCAAGTGGAAAAACTGATAAAAGTTTAAAAGACAAAGTTAAGAAGTTAGATTGAATAAGATGAAAACTGAGAATGCTTCATCGGACTTAGTGATGTGGTAAACTGGCAGGGGTGAACACCATATTAGAAAGTGTTCAAGGATAAAAATGTTAAACAGTAAATTTAGAAAATTCATTCAAGAAATTACCCCAAAAGGCCAGGAGAGAATGGGGTGGTAGCTGGAAGAAGTGTAATCTTAAAATTTCTTTTTTAAAGATAGAAAAATTAACAACATAAATCCTGGCGAGATAAATATAGCAGAGGTTGAAATTATTGATTCAATAGAGAAAAGAACTGCTGCTAGAACTGTTGAGGGGGGCAAGAGCAGATGGGATCTGATACAGAAGTCAAGGGGACTGACCTAAGCTGGAAGAACAGATATGTCCTTAGTAACAAAAGAGAAGCTGTATATGCATAGATGCAGGCAGGTGAATAGATTTCATGGAAGGAGCTTTTGGAAATTCTCTTATAACTGCCTCCTCAGAGAAATAGAAAGTTCATAAACAGAGTGACATGGGACACAAATTATAGTATAGGTTTGAAGAGGAAAAAAAAGTATGAAATAGTAATCTAAGACAGTGGAAGAATAAGTAAAGAAATACAGTGATTTAAAGTAAAACTTAGTTGGCAGATGTTTCTCCACACAAGTTTGGCATCAACCATGCAAGTTAAGATAAAGAGTTGGTGGAGCCGAAACCGGTTTGGCTCAGTGGATAGAGCGTCGGCCTGCGGACTGAAAGGTCCCAGGTTCAATTCTGGTCAAGGGCATGTACCTGGGTTGCAGGCACATTCCCAGTGGGAGATGTGCAGGAGGCAGCTGATCGATGTTTCTCTCTCATCGATGTTTCTAACTCTCTATCTCTCTCCCTTCCTCTCTGTAAAAAATCAATAAAATATATTAAAAAAAAAAAAAAAGAGTTGGTGGAGCCCTAGCCAACTTGGCTCAGTGGATAAGAGTGTCGGCCCGTGGACTGAAGAAGAGTCCCGGGTTTGATTCCGGTCAAGGGCATGTACCTGGGTTGCAGGCTTGATCCCCAATAGGGGGCGTGCAGGAGGCAGCTGATGGATGTTTCTAACTCTCTATCCCTCTCCCTTCCTCTCTGTAAAAATCAATAAAATATATTAAAAAAGAAAAAGAAAAAAGAGTGTTGGCCTGCAGACTGAGGGGTTCTGGGTTCAATTCCGGATAAGGGTATATGCCTGGGTTGCGGGCTCGATCCCCAGTGGGGGTTGTGCAGGATGGAGTCAATCAATGATTCCCTTTCTTCATTGATGTTTTTATTTCTCTCTCCCTCTTCCTTCCTCTATGAAATCAATTTTAAAAAACCATTAAAAAAAAGAGTTGGTAGAAATTCAGGGGCTCAGGATACTGGTTAGTAATCAAATAAGTACAGGTAAGGGAGAGATCAGCAGAGGAATTGAAGGTGTATGCAAGAGAATGATAACAATGACTATGGAAAGTGAAGGAGGGAAGTGACAGCATGTTGAGGATGAGGGAGAGTGACAAGGTGACAGGATTAATAGATTATTGGTCCTGGTGGAATCTTTATATCAAGCATGTCAAACTCACGGCCTGCATGTGGCCCACAACAAATATTTTTGTGGCCCAGACAATATAATGGTATGTAAGAAACATTTTAATAAAAATTTCGTAACTTAATTTTTATAATATCCTGTTATACATAATTACTAATAACGAACTAAAACGTTTGCTAATGACTGATTACTATAATCGTGTTGGGTTCATTTCCCTACGCACCTTAGGCACAGCGGCACCATTTCTCTCCACTAATACTAGCAGTGAATATTTTAGCAGCTGATTGCCACGTCATTAGTCTTGGACTGACTGGTGTGCGCGACAGGAAATATTTTGCTTTCGGAGAACAAGAAAAATAGATTTATTTGCATTACGTTTATTAATTTGTGCAGTTATTCATGTCTGGTAAGTTAATGTTCAAGAAAAAATATTTTTATTAAAATGTTTTTTATTATTTTTTGTTAACAATTACTCATTTATTTCAGCCCTTTGTATTTAGCATGTCTCTATCGAAATAAACCTACGTTTCCATGAAAATTGAAGCTTTTGTTTCTTTTGTGGCCTACATAAACTTAAACCTTGTTTATTTGGCCCGTGTTAGCCTTTGGGTTTGACATGCTTGCTTTATATTAAAGGGAGTGAGGTGAAAAGACAAGAGGAGAGTTGCATTTGGAAGGTAGAATACTTATAGTTGAAATTGTCATAAAAGTTTAAGAATTACTACACCATAGATCCAGATCCTTAGGGTTCCTTCAGTGTAGATGTAAAAAATTCAGTGTAGATGTAAAATGAGAATCCATATGTCAGATTTGAATGGCAGGTAAGAGAAGTAAAGGCAGATGATGAATTACAGCCTAGGAATTCCTGATTTTTCTCTGTATAATTATCAACAACTATTAGAAAAAACTAATTTTAACTTTTCTAAGGAAAACAATGATTCAGGTTTTAAAAAAAGAATGCAATGTGGCTTATAAAATAGTTTTAAAAAAGACTCAATCACTTTATTATTTTCAATGGTATCCCATTTGTCCACTTAATCACTATTCAAAATGTATTCATGGGTTCTAAAGTCCTACATTTCTCTGCTTATAGTTAATGTATTAAGTAATTTAAGCTAAAGATAAGTGTCATTCTCTTTAGTTTCTTCCTTGATGCCAGTATTAATTCCTGCATTTCCCAAACATAGAAAAAAAGATTACTTTAAGAAAAAACAACTTTCACAAAGATTTCAAAGCAAACCATTACTTAAACACAAACATCTACATATTCTTTAATGACCTACTTTTGAAATCTACCTATGACAAAACTTTATATTCAATCTGTTGAACACTTAAATATACAATTAAAATAGTACTTTTCAAAGAAAAAAACCCAGTACTTTTCAGTAGTTGGGGGGGGGGGGTATTTTGGTTTTCATCCTGCCATGAAACATTTATCAAATTCTATTAAAATTTATAGTAAGCCCTGGCTGGTTTGGCTCAGTGGATAGAGTATTGGCCTGTGGACTGAAGGGTCCCAGGTTTGATTCCGGTCAAGGGCACATGCCCAGGTTGCGGGCTCGATCCCCAGTGGGGGACGTGCAGGAGGCAGCCAATCAATGATTCTCTCTCATCATTGATATTTCTAACTCTCTCTCCCTCTCCCTTTCTCAATAAAAATATATTAAAAATTTTTATAGTAAATCTGAATGACAACAGCAGTTATTTGCTTTACTCACCTCCTTAATAGCATCTTCATTAGGGAGAATGGAACACAAGCATGTGATATAGGCTTGCTGAAAAGATGACACATTCGAAATTTCTTTAGAGTCTACACACAGCTTTGATAAGGCAGTAGCCTGAGGGATGCAGTTAGATTTCAACAAATGTTTTATTCGCATTTGCAGAAAGAAAGGTCCTTCTTCAGCAATCAACTTATTGACTAGAAAAAAGGAAAAATAAAACATTTTTATTATACCACATAAAATGTCAAGGTTGTTATGATGAAAGTTTGATAGCTTTCGATGTTGTTCATTTGTTTTTAATGAATAAAAATTCAGTTGATATAATTGGGAAGTTGAATCTAGTCTCAATACTCATTTAATAGAGCAGAGTGTAAAATAAAAAGCATTTTGTTAATGCTTCCCACATTACTTAGCAGTTTTATTTAGAACACCAAACCTTTTAAAAAAGCTAATAATAACACTATCAAAATTAATTATTTGCCCTCCTTCCTCACTTTCTGATAAAGAAATCAGAAATAGTGAAATGAACTATAAGCATAAGTGCAAGAAAAAGAAACAAGTAACCTATGTAATATTAACAACTACAATTTATAATTATGAGGTAACCAAGTTTTTAGCTGAGTGTTTTTATATACCTCTCATTTATTCCTCACACCACCACCAAGGCAAGTATTATCATCCCCAGTTTAAGGTTAGGAAAATTAATATTCAGAGAAATTAGGTAACTTGCCAAAAATTCCAAAGCCAGTGGTGCTCTTTCCTCTAAACCAGGCATTTCTCAAAGTGTGTTCCACCGACCAAAAGACCTGAGAGATAGTCCTAGGAAAAAAAAGGATTCCTTGGTCAAATTTCTGAACAGTCCTACAATAAAGAAAACTGTCCACTTTGATTTAATCCAATGTTTCCCAAACTGATTTGACCAGAGAACCCTTTTACATATATTATTAGTACAATGTAAATATGTTCCTGGTTCAGTACACACTTTGGAAAATGCTGCTGAGCAGTACTGAATATTAAGCACCTAAGCACTGATTTGCACAGTATTCTGGACAAGCTCTCAATTTATGAACAGCAGATTCTCAACAAGTGTGTAGCATCATTTTACATTTAAAGAATAGAGGGGGGAATAGTGCATATCAAGACAAGTGGTGCCCGACCCGTGTGATTCAGTGGTTGAGTGTCGAACGATGAACCAGGAGGTCAGTAAGTCCGATTCTCAGTGCACATGCCTGGGCTGCAAGCTCAATTCCCAGTAGGGGGCGTGCAGGAGACAGCCAATCAATGATTCTCTCTCATCATTGATGTTTCTATCTCTCCCCTCCCTTCCTCTGTCTGAAATGAATAAAAACATATTTTTTAAAAAGTAAGACAAGTGGTGAATGAGCAAACTGCTTTAAGTGGCTCATCTAAAATAGTGTTCCTCAAACCTCAAAGTGCCTTCTGAATCACCTGGGGAATCTTATTAAAATACAGATTCTAATTCAGTAGGTCTGGAATGGGACTTGAGATTCTGCTTTTCTAACAAGCCTCTCAGGTCATACCCATGGTGCTATGTCTATAGGCCTCATACGGGGTAGAAATCATTAATATTAACAATAAACCACTGAGGAGGGAGGGAGATAAACCACTGGCCCAATCTTAACTATGTATCAGGATCAAAGGTTTTCAAAATTCCCCCCCTTTTTTAAAAATTCCATATAAGCACGACACAAAACTCAAAAGGCATACAAAAAGGTGTAGTTAAAAACTGTCTTCTTTCTACTCTGAAACCAGTCTCATAGTTTTCCTTCCCAAGAAACAATAACCATTCCAATGTCTTGTTTATACTTCCAAAAATATTCCAAGTACCGAAGGTTCTCATTTAATATATCATACACATCATTTTATCATCACTGCACACTGAGCTACTTCAATACTTTTAACAACTGAATAGTATTGCACTGTGTGGGTAAACTATACTTAATTTAACCAATCCCCCACTGATACACTTGCAAGTTGTTTCCAATCTTTGGCAAACATCAATAATGCTATAATTTACAATCCTGTACATAGGCTATTCCAACCATGGATGAATATATGTATGGAAAAAAATTCCTAGAACTGGACCTTGCTGACAAATTGATTTCCAGAGTTTATACTCCCACCACTCATAGGTGGGAGGTGCCCATTTCCTGTAGCATTTCAAAAAGATCTGGATGCCAGAGCTTCAATTCTGGAGATTTTGATTTAGTAGATGGAGCCTGGCCTTCAGGCGTGGGTGTGTGTTTTGGTTTTAAATTCCACAGATAGCTAAATGTGTAGTAAAGGTCAAAAAGCATGGACAGAAAACAGATCATTTTCACTTGGACTTTTCCAGCTTAGTTCCACAGGCACTAAATAGCACAAAAGAACTCAATCAGATCTCCCAAATAGTTCGTTTGTTACGCCTATTTTTAGTAATGGTACTTTCTCAATCATACAGAAATGAAATTCTGTCATTATTCTTCCTTGCCAACTCCTTTACTCAAGGAAATCAAGTTAGGTGTTGTGTCCTAGCCATTCTTTTAAAGACTCTCTCCAATCTAATTCACCCGTATTATTTCCTGCCAGAGCTGTCAGCCCTATATCCTTTTCTGCTCTATTTACCTGCCCTACCAGGGTGTAAGCATTTTCACAAATTCCACACCTGAAAACAGGCATGTAATCTACACAACCCACCCTCTTCTAAATTCCCACATTTACTTCTTTCACCACACTTACATTTCTCTTTAAGCATAATAATAAAGGCTTACAGTGTACAAATATTAAGCTCTACTATACACCAAAGTCTAGAAGCAGATTATTCATTTCTACCTCAGGAACTTTGTCTGAACATTGTTACTCAATGAAACATTTTAAAGGAAGTGCAAAAGAGCCCTGGCCGGTGTGGCTCAGTTGGTTGGGAGTCGTCCCAGGCACCGAGGAGTTGCCAGTTCAATTCCATCAGAGCACATGCCCAGGTTGCAGATTCGATCCCCAGTAGGGGACATACAGTAGGCAGCTGATGGGTTGCTCTCATATAGATGTGTGTTTTCTCTCTCTCTCTTTCTCTCTTTCTCTCTCTCTCTCTCTCTCTCTCTCTCCCCCCCTTCCTCTCTATCTCTCTCCCTTCCTCTCTAAAAGTCAATTTAAAAATCTTAAAAAAAAAAAGTGCAAAGAATTTAAAACACTACTTAAAAATGAAATAATCCTTAGGCAAAACATTAAATATTCTCTGGCCCGAGCAGCTCAGTTGGTGGAACATCATACTATGTACCAAAAAGTTGTAGGTTCGATCCCCAGTTGGGACATGTATGGAAGGCAATTGATCGAAGTCTTTCTCTCCCTCTGCCCTCTTTCTCGCTAAGCATGTCCTCAGATGAGGATTAAAAAAAAAAATTAAATGCTAATGGTTAGTTTTTACTATTCTAAGGAGAACAGAATGACTGGATATAAACATGAGGTAAAATTCACAAAATTTTAACCCACATATCAATTTTAATTCTCTTAGAACTAACTTCTCCTTTAATATAGTCAGTATGTTTTAAGACTTACCTTCTTCTGTTTCTACTGGCTGCTGAGACAGAATTTTAAGAAGAACCGGATTTTTCCACACCCCTTCCTTGGTAACATGAACCAATATTTGTAGGTTATTATTCCCAAATTCCAATAATGCATCATGTGACTCCTAAAACAAACACAACACATCCAGAAAGTAGGCAAATAAGCAATATAGACAGTTTTGCCTTTTAAATATAAATGAATGTCTATAAAAGGACCAATATATTTTGGGGGTGGGAAACTATACTCAAAGCTTTGTGAGCCCTAGCTGGTTTGGATCAGTGGATAGAGCATCAGCCTATGGACCAAAGGGTCCTAAGTTCAATTCCTGTCAAGGGCACATGCCTGGGTTGTGGTTTTAATCCCAAACGGGGGGCGTGAAGAAGGCAGCAGATTGATGATTCTCTCTTATCATCGATGTTTCTCTCTCCCTCTCCTTTCCTCTCTGAAATCAATAAAAAATATATATATTTTTAAAATGTCCTGAATTCCCCTTAGGTAAAATTAGCATCACAATTCAATTACATCCTTGCATTACTAAATTATTGTATGGCCAGAGGTACAGCTTTCCTTTAAAGAATTCTATAGTATTCACAGGCAGCTTATTCCATTGGATAGAAATATTACTTAATGACACCAATTGTCATATACTTTTTCAATTGTTTAAATTATTCTATCAAATGGCTTTTTAAATGAGATGGCTGTATATAAAATGTCGTGAAAAGTCTAGGTTATTAACTATCATTCTATCTCCTCAGAAAACAAAATGTAGCCCAGCCAGTGTGGCTCAATGGTTGAGTATTGACCCATAAACCAGGAGGCAAGTGTTCCATTCCCAGTGAAGGCACATGCCCAGGCTGTGGGCTCAATCTTCAGTAAGGGGTGTGCAGAAGGCGGTCGATGGATGATTCTCTCTCATCCAATGTTTCTATCTCTCCCTCTCCCTTCCTCTCTGAAATCAATAAAAATATTTTTTTTAAAAAAGACAACAAAATATAATTGCCAATAATTTGTTCTTTAAAAAACATATAAATGGTGATGGAAAAAATTAAATTTAAAAATCCATACATAAATGGTGGGGGGATGGGGTTAGAAATTTAACTTGGAGTAAATGACTAAGTATATGTTTCACTATCCTTTATTACTAGTGAGGATTATTGGTTATTCCCATATTTTAAAATTTTAACTTGTTTTCCCTTAATTTAGACTTCTGAAATTCTCAAGGAACATAGCTTCCACTTACAGTATTCCTTTGGAAAATATAAGTTTGAAAAGTTCACAGACTTAAGAATGTAATCTTATGCCCTAGCCGGTTTGGCTCAGGACTGCGGACTGAAGGGTCCCAGGTTCAATTCTGGCCAAGGGCACATGCCCGGGTTGTGGGCTCCATACCCAGTAGGGGGCGTGCAGAGGGCAGCCAATTAATGATTCTCCCTCTCATCATGTTTCTCTTTCTCTCCCTCTCCCTTCCTCTCTGAAATCAATAAAGATATATTTTTTTAAAAAAGAATGTAATCTTATATTCAAGTGAAATATAAAAAGTAAAATTTATTTTACCTATTTAATTTTCACATCAAAATTATAGGTTAAACACATTCCTAATATGCTGAGTTATCTTCTACTGAGAAAGAGTTTAAGACATAAAATTAACACAGAATGTGATAGTCCCCGTTAATAATTTACAAACAGCAATATTTTACAAATGCTGCTTGGCTTGTCCTCAGGCTTCTTTCTCCTTAATTGAAGACAACAGGCATTTACTTTAAAGTAAAGGTGAAGATTGCATGTGAAAATTTCAGAATTTGCTGTGTCTTTTACCATATTTGTAATACCTTAACATATCTATACCATTATACGTTAGCAAAAAATACTATCACCAACTGAAATAAAAACTACAGTTTGGGTTAAAAACAAACAAGTTTTCTACTTTTTTCTCTGTTCAAAATAGTTTATTCTAAGTAAGGATGATGTGTGTAATCCTTTGTTACCAATGGGTACATATTTATTATAGCGAAGTTACTTTAAAAAATATTAAATAGAATCTTTTAAAACTATGATGGAGCCCAGCTGATGTGGCTCAGCAGTAAAGGGTTGACCCAGAAACCAAGAGGTCACCAGTTTGATTCCTGGTCAGGGCACATACTCGGGTTGCAGGCTAGGTCCCCAGTGGGGGAGGCATGCAGGAGACAGCCAATGGGTGATTCTCTCTTATCAATGTTTCTATCTCTCTCCCTCTCACTTCCTCTATAAAATCAATAAAAACATATATATATATATCTCCTAGTTATATATATATCTCCTAGTTGACATCTGGAAATCTACAATACAAAAATACTAACACAAGATGTTCACTCTAGCACTATTTATAACAAATAGCAAAGAGATTTAATCAAATAATTTATGGTGCAACCACACAACAGAATCCCAGGAAGTTATCAGAAAGGGAGATCTATATATATAATCCTAGACATAAGTCCATGATTGCAATATTGTGATTTATAAGATAGTTGGTCTTCATCCACAGTTCCTGGGCACAGAAGCTCCATGTCCCTTCCCATGTACATTGCCCTATATATTCCATCTGGCTATTCCTGAGTTATATCCTTTCACGATAAACTGGTGATCTAGTAAATAAAATGTTTCTCTAAGTTCTGTGATCTGCTCTAGCAATTAAGTCAACCCCAAGGCAGTCATGAGGAACCTCTGGTTTATGGCAGTCAGTCAGAAGTCCAGGCAACAGCTAGGTTTGTGGCTGGTGTCTGAAGTGTGTGGCGTGGGATGCTCTCTTCTCTGGGTAGACAGTGTCACAATTCAGCTCAATTAATTCTTTGACACACTGCTGGAGTACAAGAATTGCTTGCTGGTGTGGGAAACCACACCCCATACTGACACTGGGTGTGGAAAACTTCAATGATAAAATTATTAAGTTTCAAAAAGTTACAAAACATAGGAGCTCATTTTTGTTTATTAAAAAATCCATTTCAGCCCTAGCCCGTTTGGCTCAGTAGATAGAGCATCGGCCTGCGGACCAAAGGGTTCCGGGTTCAATTCAGGTCAAGGGCACGTACCTTGGTTGTAAGCTCCTCCCCAGCCCGGGGCTCGTGCAGGAGGCAACCAATGTGTTTCTCTCTCAGATCGAAGTTTCTGTCTTTCCCTCTCTCTTCCACTCTCCCTAAAAATCAATAGAAAAATATCCTCGGGTGAAGATTAACAACAACAAAAAATCCATTTCAGAGTGTATTTTTATATCCACAGGGTGAAAAGTCTGGAAGGGTTACATAGCTTTAAGTTGTGGCTGAATGTTCTATCAGTGGCCTGCCTGCTGATAAAACTATTATTAACAGTATCCTCAAAACATCTGTGATTTCCATTTATCACTTAAAATAAGAAAATTTGAAGGTTTTATCTTTTAGATTTCAAAAGGAACCACATCTTACATTTATCTGTACCTCTACTGCACTTATTTTTTGAACACTTTCAAAAATATATCCTAAATGTCTGCTAAAAAATCTTACACAGATGGGGAAAAAAGAGAAATATTTTATTCAGGCATCTATCTAAGAAAAGAAGAAATGTGAGAGTATTCCCTCTGCAAAGGATACTAATAAAAATAATAGCAACAGCCCTAATAATTAGATTTGCCTTCTAGAATGCCATATGCCAGGACAAAACGACTGGCAGGACTCAAAACAAAGAGTAACAAAATCAATGTGCTATGTATGAAAGACGTTGTATAATTATGTGAAGAACTAGTGCCACATTACAGGGATTGAAACAGGCCAAGAACATGACAAAGAAACCTCTTTTCCCCAAAGATAAAAATATTAACATTTTGGTTTATATATCCCAGAAAAGAAATGTTCAGATAATGAGGTGTGTCTGTTAATATGCAAATCATTTCTTGTGCCTTCATGAAACAGGTCCAAGCTACTAAGGAGCTTGGGTCTCCATGATACAAAGCTCTGGATATAAACCTGGGGTAACTTGGGGCAAGCTAATTAATTAAACTCTCTATGCCGGTCTCCCCATCTGTAAATGGAGAGTCAAATGACTATGAGGTTTATAATTTGAGTAAAAGATACAAAACAGCCCTGGCCGGTTGCTCAGTGGGTAGAGTGTCAGCCCTTGGACTGAAGAGTCTCAAGTTCGATTCCTGGTCAAGGGCAGGTACCTCGGTTGCAGGCTCAATCCCCAGCCACAGTCAGAGCATCAATCAATGTGTTTCTCTCTCATCAATGTTTCTCTCTCTCTCCCTCCTCCTCCTTCCTCCCCTCCACTCTTTCTGAAAAAAAAAAAAAAAAAAAAAAATCAATGGGAAAAATTTTTTTGGGTGAGGATTAAGAAAAAGATACAAGCCCTAGCTAGTTTGGCTCAGTGGAAAGAAGGGTCCTAGGTTCAATTCCAGTCAAGGGCACATGCCTGGGTTGTGGGCTCAATCCCCAGTGTGGGGCATACAGGAGGCAGCCAATCAATGATTCTCTCTCACCATTGATGTTTCTATCTCTCTCTCCTTCTCCCCTCCTCTCTGAAATCAATAAAAATATATTTAAAAAAAAGAAAAAGATACAAAACATGCAGAGAACAGTGTTTGGCACATAATTAGTGATTAGAAATAAGTGATAACTATTATTACTTATGTCTATTTTTTAAAAATAGTTTTTCTTTCTCTAACAGTAATAAGCAAATTTGCCTCCTGTTGCTAGCAGTGCAGTTGCTTTTCTTCTTACCCTCCTCTCCCCCTCCCCAACTTGCTACCTTCTGATCTGCTCATCCTTAGAAAGCTGATAATCAAGCCAATATGAGAGCCAATGTAGCTCTCCTGTAAGTAAAAAGCATGAATAGAATTTTTTTTTTTTTAAATATATTTCATTGATTTTCCACAGAGAGGAAGGGAGAGGGATAGAGAGCCAGAAACATCAATGAGAGAGAAACATTGATCAGCTGCCTCCTGCACGCCCCCCACTGGGGATGTGCCCGCAACCAAGGTACATGCTTCTGATCTGCTCATCCTTAGAAAGCTGATAATCAAGCCAATATGAGAGCCAATGTAGCTCTCCTGTAAGTAAAAAGCATGAATAGAATTTATGATAATTTTGACTTATAATGCTTGACATAATCCCTGAAGTGTTAGGAGGAAATTGCTATATAAGTGTACTATGAATGACCCAAATATTGCTACCTTATAACCATACACAATTTTACATTTTTTAATACCTTTATCCTGCCTAAAACTGTTTTTGAATAATGAAAACTTCTTTGTTGATTTCTAAGCTATGTAAAGGCTAACAAAAACAAACCAAAAAAAATCATTTTTTAACACACCCCCTTTATCTGAAAGGTCTCTCATTTTACAAACTTAATACCAATATATAATTAACTTGTTTTGTTCTAAGTTTCTAAATTTAGTTTGCTGAGAGAAATTAATTAGGTGTCTTGTATACCTAAACAGAGACCTTTTTTGAGCCCAAATCAACTCACCTGTAGAGACTGAAGAAAGAGTACCCAGACTTCATGAGGCAGTTCACTTTCAGACACTGAAAGCAGCAATTCAAAACAACTCCTACAATATACATAAGTCAGTATATAAAAGTGGCTATAGTCATAATCAAACACAGTATGACACTGGTACAGAATATATTTTTGTTTAGACTTTTAAATTTATTTTTTACTCTTTAAAACTTTCTTCAATATTGTTACATTAGCTTTTCAACTTTAAAAAAAGAAAAACCAGGAGGCTTAATAGTTACATTGTTACTTTAATATATTTAGTAAGAATATAAACTTTTTATGAATCATATACCAAGCAGTTTTATTTAGTTAATTGGGGTGTGTCAGGGAGGGGAGGTGCCCATACAGAAAACATTCTGATTACAGAAAATAAAAACAGGAGCTCATGCTCCTGTCAATTCAGTTGATAAAGTGATAAATATATGTAACTATCATCTATTTAGGTTCTTGTCATTTGCATAAGAAGCAGAAAGATTGGCAAGGTCATTTCTTTACCTCTAACCAGTCAAGCAAGAAAAAAAAGAGTTTTCTTCTTTTTACACTAACCAATACCCAGAAAAAATAACGGAGAATTAAAAAAAAAAAAAATAACGGAGAATTTTAAAAAGGGAATACGTAACACTCTGAATAAAGATCAAATCAAAATACCAATAAACCAAAACCTCTCTAAAATCTTGCAGAATGTTACTTTGCCCTTTAGGGATTAGTAAGTAATAATGAGATTATAAAACCAGGAATGTTTGTGTTCCGTGAAAGGTACAGTATTAAAGGTTTTGGAGAAAAGGAAAGAAAATAGGGTGAGGCCAGATAAAAATAAAATGGATCACCCAGACAAGAAGTTATCCCAACAATCTGTAAACTGAACCAAAGTGATTCCCCAGGTAAAAACGGAAGAGCTGCTGTATTTTTTTCAGCTTGCAGGTGAAAATTACATTAGAGGTGTAATTTTGTCTGCGACTAGGCAGCCAGGTATTAAAACAGCAGCTAAATTATGATGGACTCTTAGAGTGGTAATCTTATATTGTGCACCCTGATACTTTCTGCTATCTTAGTTCAAATAGTACAACTGAATTGCAGAATTTCATAATGTTTTCCTCTTTCTCCAAAGTGTCCCTCTAAGACCAAAACAGTTCCCACAGATACTGTCACTTAAACTGATCTACACCTGAGAACAGAGAAAATCTACCGTTCTTGGATTTTAAGCCTGAGCAGGAAAAGAGACTGGAGGCAATTGGTTATGTTGCTTGGCTTGTACTTATCTCCTGGGAACCAGAGTGTGAGGGCTCAGAGCAAAGGAAATTTCATGCAAAGATATGACTTTAATGGTGCTTTGAATAACATGATGCCATAGGAACCAGAAGTCAGGCAAACATTACAACCAAGAGTACTTAGTTTTAAGAGTGATTTAAGTTCTTAAACTTACAGTACTAATCTGCCAAGCACTAATAGGACATCTTCACATTCAGTAGTTAAATACGGGCGTGCACTGGCAAAGCTTTGGATAGCAAGTCGATATACCTCCAGAAGATACACCATATGTTCTGATGCATTCTTGTTGCTTGCATATTGCAATAGGGTCTAAAAAATAAAATAAAATTTTTAATTATTTAAAAAATTAAAACAATGAAACAAATTGTCTTTGATTCTCTTTGTTCCCTTTTTTCTAATAGACCCACACAACTTGTATTTGCCTTTACAGACTCTGGCTTGTTTAGAGGATTCTCTTTTCACCACTTAATGAATTGTTTATGCTGAGTTAAAGAAAAGGCAGAATTGCTCTTCTGACAGGAAAATAAATCACTGAGTAGAGCCATAAAATGCCTATAGTGGTGCTTTCTAGAGGTCTAAAGTTATCATCTCTAGCCCTAGCGGGTTTTGCTCAGTGGATAAAGCTTTGGCCTGCATACCAAAGGGTCCCAGGTTTGATGCCGGGCAAGGGCATGTACCTTGGTTGCAGATTCCTCCCCAGCAGCTTGGCCCAGGCCCTGGTCAGGGCTCATGCAGGAGGCAACCAATTGATGTGTTTCTCTCACATCGCTATTTCTCTGTCTTTCCCTCTCTCTTCTCTAAAAATCAATGGAAAAATATCAAGTGAGGATTAAAAATATATATATTAATTGACTTTTAAAGAGAGGGGGAAAGGAGAAGAGAGAGAGAGAAACATCCATGAGAGAACGAAACATTGATCAGCTGCTTCCTGCACACCCCCTAATGGGGATCGAGTACGCAACCCAGGCATGTGCCCTGACTAGGAATCAAACCAGCAATCTTTCAGTGCTTAGAATGACACCCAACCAACTGAGCCACACTAGCCAGGGCCAAATTCCAAATTTTAATAAGAATAAAATCTAAATAACAAGATCATAAAACTTACTCCATAACAATCCTCTTCAGCTAAATCAGTAGAGAGAAGGAACACAGAATATGTGCTTATCTGTTACATAAGTAAGATGTCACAAAAATCACTCTTCAGAAATTTATTAAAATGTATGTTAGAAAGAAATTCTGTTTTAGGTCAGCAAATTACTTAATGTCTGCATTGGTTAATCTAAAAACTAGTCAGCTTTACAAATTCATAACCAGTACCAGATTTTATGCTCCTTGAGGCTGATCAGATATTATATCTTATCAATCTTTGTAGGCCTAACACTCCTCCATCCCTACAGGACATTCTCAAATCTCACTAAATGCTTGCTGAATACATTCACAATTTTATTCATTTGACAAAGATTTATTTTTTTGAATAGCCATAGAAATGTTTTATTTTTATTTTTTAAATCCTTACCCGAAGATATTTTTCCATTGATTTTTAGAGAGAGTGGAAGAGATAGGGAAAGACAGAGAGAAATATCGATGTGAGAGAAACACATCTATTGGTTGCCTCAAGCACGTGCCCCCACCAGGGCCCGGGCCGGCAACCGAGGTACATATCCTTGACCAGAATCGAATCTGAGACCCTTCGGTCCACAGGCCAATGCTCTATCCACTGAGCCAAACCGGCTAGGGTGACAAAAATTATTGATAGCCTACTCTACATACAGTGCTAGATGCTGCGGAAAGACATGGAGACCTATCCTCATAGAGCTTTCAGAATGAGTCAACACAACATGACAGCTGGAACCACATATGCAAATTAACCAACTGCTAGCCAAAGTACGCAA
The DNA here is from genome assembly GCF_000147115.1 of Myotis lucifugus. NCBI lineage: Eukaryota > Metazoa > Chordata > Mammalia > Chiroptera > Vespertilionidae > Myotis > Myotis lucifugus. The sequence continues at coordinate 311,968 of NW_005871270.1, read as the reverse complement.
AGAGAAAGGCAGAGTGCATACAGGTGAGGTGGGTCTTTCCACAGTCCACCTCTGCATTTAGAACACTGTTGTCACCCATCTAATTATCTTCTGACCCAGAAACTCCATTAAGACTACTGCAAATTACACAATTTCAGATTCAATACCGCATAGTATTTATGTTTATAGTTTGCTCTATACTGATTTACATATTTTTAGTATTTCTAAATCCTTTTCATGTGAGATCTTGCTTATTTATTTATTTATTTTATGTGTGTGTGTGAGAGAGAGAGAAACATCAACATGAGAGACACACATTGATTGGTTGTCTCCTGCTTGCGCCACTCCCAGGGCCGAGGATTCAATCTACAACTGAGGTATGTGCCCTTGACCAGGAATCAAAGCTGTGTCCCTTGTGGTCCACCGGTCGACATTCTAACCACTGAAACCACCACATCAAAGTTTGTAGCTTCAACCTCAGGAATACCTTTGTCTCCTGCCCTTAAGCTTTATTTCTATAGCCAATGACCTAGACCAGAGTCCCCAACATCCCTCAATTGGACTGCTAAATAGTTTACTTCTCTAGGCTAACTAAATACCCTCCATTTCTGTATGTGTGTTAAGTGACAACATATCTGTACATTAAAAAATTAATGTGGGAGTGGGGAGACTAGAAGGAACTCAATTAAAATGCTTATATGGTTATTAGCACTGGGATAGGGTAGTAGTAGGATTGTGAACAATTTTTGTTGTCTTTACATTTTTTCTGAACTTCCCAGATTTTCTTTAACTAGCAATATTATGTTTACAATGAAAGAAAAAAATATCTCCCCTCATTCCAATTTTATCTACATTGCTTACTGCATGGTTTCAAAGAAGTTGGCAGTATCTTGATTATTCTCTGACAATATCAAGGAGGGAAATTTCTTTGAGGGTGGTCATATTTTTTACAGGGATGCAAACCAATTTAAAACTCAAATGGTGCCTGGCCGGTGTGGCTCAGTGGTTGAGTGTCGACTCATGAACCAAGAGGTCACCAGTTTGATTCCGGGTCAGGGCACGTGCCCAGGTTTCGGGCTTGATCCCAGTAGGGGGCATGCAGGAGGCAGCCAATTGATATTTCTCTTATTGATGTTTCTATCTCTTCCTCTCTGAAATCAATAAAAATATAAAAATTAAAAATAAGAAGGCTGGCCAAAGCAAGTGTTGTCTGAGAGGTGGAAAACTAGAGCTCTCCTACATTGTTGGTGGGAATGTAAAATGATACAACTAATTCTGAAAAACCTGTTATGTTGACCCAGTCATTCCACCTAGGTATTTACCAGAGGGAGAGAAAGCATGTGTCCTCACAATGACTTATACACCAACATTCACAATAGCTTTATCTGCAATAGCCAAAAACTGGAAATGAGACAAATGTCTATCACAGGTGAATAAATAAACAAATCATGATATAATCATACAATGAATAGTCAGCAATTAAAGGAATTAATATAGACAACATGAATAAGTTTCAAAATAATTATACTGAGTGAAAAAAGCCCTCCAAAAGAGACTATGTAATTTTATTTATATGAAATTCTTTTAAAAAGGCAATCACCCTGGCCTGTTTTGCTCAGTGGATAGAGCGTTGGCCTGCAAACTGAAGGGTCCAGGTTCGATTCCAGTCAAGGGCACATACCTTGGTTGTCGGGCTCATGCAGGAGGCAACCAGCTGATGTGTTTCTCTCGAATCAATGTTTTTCTCTGTCTTTCCCCCTCTCTTCCACGCTCTCTAAAAATCAATGGAAAAGGTGTCCTCGGGTGAGGATTAAAAAATAATAATAATAAATAAGTAAAAATAAAAATGCAATCTAATCTCCCCTGGCCAGTGTGGCTCAGTGGTTAAGTGTTGTCCTGTGCTCCAGAAGGTTGAGAGTTTGATTTCCATCAGAGCACATACCTAGGTAGTGGGTTCAGTCCTCGATTGGGATACTTACGAGAGGCAACCAATTGATGTATCTCTCACATCAATGTTTCTCTCTTTCTCCCCCTTCCTCCCTTTCTCTAAAAAACAAACAAAAAAAACAATCTAATCTATAGAAACAGAAAGCAGATCAATAGTTGAGTGAGGATGAAAGAATGTACAGAGGAGAAAGGTAAGAAAATAGAAACACAAAGGGGTAGGAAAAAAAACTTCTAGGGTGATGAATATACTTTATTTTGATTATGGTAATATTTCATGGGTGTATATGCCAAAGCTTATCAAACTGTATGTTGTAAATACAAGCAGTTGATCATATGTCAAGTACACCTCAAAAACGTTTTTAAAAAGACAAATAGGCCACAAACTGCACAAAATAATAAAAGGAATTTAAATAAATTTGACTTTTCAGTTGTCAGATTAAAAATATCTAATGCAGCCCTGGCTGGTTTGCCTCAGTGGATAGAGCATCAGCTGTGGACGGAAGGGTCCCGGGTTTGATTCCAGTCAAGGGCACATGCCCGGGTTGCAGGCTCGATCCCCAGTAGGGACGGGCAGGAGACAGCCGATCAATGATACTCTCTCATCACTGATGTTTCCTTCTCTCTCTTCCTCTCTGAAATCAATAAAAATATATTTTTAAAAAATAATATCTACTGCAATAAATTGTAAAACTTTTATGCATGAAGATAATATAAAATGTGAATAAACTGGAAAAAATAATTCCAACAAGGGATTCATGTCTAAAATACAAAATTTTACTAACACTGTTTAAAAAAAGAACCACAATTGAAAAATAAGCAAGACATAACAAATGGCAATTTACAGGAGAGGAAGTCTTAATAGCGATAAATAGTCACTAAAAAGATAATCAGCTTCTCACAAGTAAACAAAGACAAAACTACAATGAGATACCACAGCCCACCCACCAGAATGGCTAAAATTAAACTGACTACATCTAGCATTAGCAACTATTTTGGAGCAATAGTAATGTTCATACACTGATAATTGGCATAAATTGTTACAAATACTTTGGAGGATAACTTAGCAGTACTTATTAAAGTTGATAATAGGCCGATAATATGAACCCAGCAATTCCACTGTAAGCATATAATCTAAAGAAATTCTTACACCCATGTATCAACATATTTTTTAAGATGTCCACCCCATTAATATAAATGCTTCTAAATCTTTCAATAAAAGAGTGCACAAATGAACTGTGACATATTTGCATAATAAAATACTACACACCAGTGAATGCACCAAAGCTAAACATACCAATATAAAGCTTTAGAAACATGTTAAATTTTAAAAAGCTTCAGAAGAATACATACAGTACCATCACTTAATGCTGAAAAACAAAATAATACTATACACTGTATTAAGATGTACAAATAAAATTTAAAAACTAAACAGATAAAGGGAAATGACTAAATACCCTAATCAGGATGGTGGTGGGAGGTAGATGATAATCTGTGACCAGATACATAGGTAGTAGCTTCAATCATTTTATTTCTTAGGTTGTATTCATTTTAGTATACTCTTTACTACTTTGCATTATGGAGATATTTGATTTTTTAAAAAGTAACATATCCTTCAAAGTTCTGAGTAAAACTGATTTTCAATCCAGATTCCTATACCCAGACAGACTAACACCACCAAGAGAGAGGAGAGACAGCCTCAAGAAGCTACATTCAAGACACGAAAAAGACATGAGGACCAAGAAACAGAGGATCTAAGAAGAAAAGCAAAAACTAGAACTGAAACAATGGCTGATAAAATGAAAATTAATTTAAAAGGGTAACAAAGAAGTATCCTATATAATAAAGGGCTAATATGCAAATTGTCCCCTCGACTGCAAGTTCGACGGGAGTTCAACTGGGAGTTCGACCAGGGGGCGGGGTCGGATGGCCAACTGCCAATGGCCACTCGCCCAGCCGCAGCCCCTCCCTGTGGCAGGCCCTGCCCCCGATTGAACACCCCCCCATCAGGGGTGGGGCCAGCCGGCCAACCGCCCGAGATCCCTCCCCCAGCCAGCCAAGCCCTATCAGCCCCAATTGGGACGGTCTGGCTGGACCCCACCTGCCGGGCCTCTAGTAAACTATATAAAAACATAAACATAAAGTGAATGTCCCACTAATTCTTCACTGAAATGCAAATAATACTTTGGAATTGTCTTTCAAAAAATTTTATATGCCCTGGCCAGTGTGCTCAATGGTTAGAGTCAGCCCATGCAGCAAAGGGTCTCAGGTTCAATTCCCAGTCAAGAGCATGTACCTAGGTTGTGTTTCACTCTCCGACCCTAATGTTACTCTCCCTCCCCTCCTTTCTCTCTCTCTTAAAAGCAATGGAAAAAAATACCCTCAGGTGAGTATTAACAAAAGAAAAACTTTTCTTATGCATCATTGTTTCATAAAATGAGATAATGTAGTTTCCTAAACATCTTCTTAAAAAAAATACTGAAATTACAAAGTAAAACCCACACATAATTCCACCACTTTAAAGTTTTGTATACAATAAGAAGTGAAGGTTCATACCTGTGGTTCCATCGAATTCCACTCCCACTCCCCACTCCCAAATAACCCCTATAAACAATTTAGAACATATGCCCTATATACATAAACAAAGGCTTTCTAATTCTTGGCAAAAATCTCCTGAGCTCAAATGTTTTATGGCTATGGGATGTTCAAAGGGTACTTATTTTTTGGCATTTCCAAACCTAAAATATCTTACAAAAGCCCCCATCCAGCCAAAAATGGATGCCTACCATTCCTGCTCTCCCTTAAGTTAGTAGGGTCTTCCCTTCCTTATCACACACTTGCTTCAAACTTTTAGTTTGACAACCAATACCAATAAAGTGGTTACAGAAAAGTGGCAGGGAAAATGATGTCTTTATAGCTCGGCCAGCATGGCTCAATGGTTGAGCATCGACCTATGAACCAGGAGGTCATGGTTCAATTCCTGGTCAGGGCACATGCCAGGGTTGTGGGCTGGATTCCTAGTGTGGGGCTTGTAGGAGGCAGCCAATCAATGATTCTCTCTCATCATTCATGTTTCTCTCTCTCTCTCCCTCTTCCTTCCTCTCTGAAATCAATAAAAATATATTTTTAAAAAAAGAAAATGATGCCCTAACTGGTTTGGCTCAGTGGATAGAGCATCGGCCTGCGGACTGAAGGGTCCCGGGTTCGATTCCGGTCAAGGGCATATACCTTGGTTGTGGGCACATCCCCAGTAGGGGGTGTGCAGGAGGCAGCTGATTGAGGTTTCTCTCTCTTTGATGTTTCTAATTCTCTATCCCTCTTCCTTCCACTCTGTAAAAAAATCAATAAAATGTATATTTAAAAAAAAAAAGAAAGAAAATGATGTCTTTATAATCTATACCAAGTGGCAAAGAGCAATGTTGCCTATTCAAATCAATTTATTAGACTTCAAAAGTAGGCAATAATTTGGCATTGGGAATTGTTTTAGTTATGCCCGTTACCTACAAAAACTAGTTGGAAGGTGGATAAATATACATGATCATCAAACCCTGACTACTGCTCTATTGTATCATAAGTAAATGGAATATGAAAAACTTTAATGTTTATCTTCACTAGACAATAAAGTCACAAAGGGCAAGAACCACATCTGTTTTTCATCACTGTAGACCAAAACTCAGCATACTGAGTAGCACATAGCAAGTATCCTGTAATTACTTGCTTTTGATGCTTAGCACTATTATTAAAGGATTTGCCAACTTTTAAGTTTAAGACAGTTTTTCAGATACACATCTTATTAGAGAGAAATAAGCCTAAGTAGATTTGATTCCAAATTGTCACTGCTTCATCCAAACTCTGTAAAAGGAAAGCAGCATGTTGACCAAACTGTAGAAATTTTAAAAAGGAAAATGCTTAGATCAATGAACATTTTAGAAGGGTGCTCACATCAAGTCATAATGATATACTAGTCTTGAATTTTGTTTGGTGGCAAATAGATATATCGAAGTTCAGAACTTTATTGAAATTATAACCTATTCTGATAGTCAGCTAACATCCTAGAATAAGAGGGAATTTTCCCCTGTAAAGTTTTAAACTGGAAAGATAATGGGCTAGATAACCTTTATAATCCTCCCCCGAAACAAAAGATTCTATGATTTTATGAAAACAACAGAGGCCCAGTGCATGAATTCATGCACGGATGGGGTCTGGCCGGCCCGCCCCGATTGGGCAGGGGCGTGGGGGCTGTACTGGGGCGGGGCCGGCTGGGGGAAGGGGCCACAGGCAGTTGGCGGGCCAGCCCCACCCCCTGGCCAAACTCTTGGTCAAGGGGACAATTTGCATATTAGCCTTTTATTATATAGGATGGCCAGCCATCTTTTCCCCAGGGACTCAAAGACACTTGTGTTACAAATTCAAATAATTTTTGATACATGCATATTTCAATCATATATCACTTAAATCCCCAACAATAAACCAAGTTAAAATCAATAGCCAAATGAATAAAAAATATTGTATATAGAATGATCTGTTGGTTGCAACAGATCAAATCCATATACACACTATAAATCCCAAAGGGCATACATATTGCTTCAGTGTAACAGAAATTCACTGTAAATTACACTTCCAATCTACAAAGCTCATCATAGGCTCTCTGAATCTAACACTATGCAGCAAATGCTCTGTAAACATCTAGGAAACTTTTTCCTTCAATGGGCTGTACATTGACAGGAAAAATGGAAAAAAGCTGCTCTACATTAAACACTTCTTAAAACAATATTCAGTATAGAAAGGAAATAAATAAAATATAGACATACAGATTATATATCTATCTGCTACCAAAAGCTATTCTAAGGGCAGTGTTACACTGTTCCATTTGATCCTTGAGGTAGCTTTCTACTACCCTAAATTTTATAGACATGAATACTGATCCAAGGCAAGGTTTAAGGTCACAAGAGTGTTGGAATGAGCATTTAAAGTAAAATCTCCTAATTTCAAATCTACTTTCTACTGCATATGTTCTCCATTTCTTAAGATAATAAAACATGAGACTGACCATTTGTAATGTTTTATCCACATTTACTATTAAACTATGAGACAATTTGCTCTAGATTTTCTTTTACCAAGTTCTTTAAACAGTGAAAGTGCGATTTCACTATGAAGGTAAAAGCCAAGTAAGGATAGTGAGCATAACAACTAATGTAAACAAACAATCTCAGTTCAAATTAGTAGAATGGTTTCCATTGGGATGAGCATTTACCCTAGAGGAGTAAATAACAACCCACCAGGGGACAGGATATAACATTAATATTTTTATTTAAATGAGTTTTCAAAAATCTCAGTCCTTTAATATTTTTCTGTGTTTGCTTATAATTTATATATTGGTACTATATAAATAAAACATAGTAAGTTCATTGAGAATGCACAAGGTGACTTAGAAAATAATCCTTGCCCTAGCTGGCTTGGCTCAGTAGATAGAGTGTCAGCCTGCCGACTGAAGGATCCCAGGTTCGATTCTGACCAAGGGTACATGCCTGGGTTGCAGGCTTGATCCCCAGTAGGGGGTGTGCAAGAGGCAGCCGGTCAATGATTCTCTCTCATCATTGATGTTTCTATTTCCCTCTCCTTCTCCCTTCCTCTCTGAAACCAATAAAGAAATATATTTTTTAAAAAGAAAATAATCCTTAGTGAGAGTTTTTCAATAAAATTACATAATACTAGTGACCCAATGCACAAATTCGTGCACATTGAAAGGAAATTAACTAGAAGAAATATTTTAATATTGCTATTCGCCCTTTCTTTATCATAGAAATGTCAACCAAATTCACGATCAACTATAACAGATCAAAACATACGCGTCCGATTGGCACCAGCGAGAGCTTTATATGTATTGCACATGCGCGAGTCAACAGCCTATTATAGATATAGAATAAACTTGCTTAATTAGACCTGCTTTCTGACTCAGCTAAACTTTTTCCAGCCCAGTGAAGCACCCCAACTTCTCTTTCAGGTAATTGTCGGCAACACAGTAGTAAATATCAACATGAAGCAGATTATTATTGTAGATCACACAGGGAGAACAAAGGGTAAAATATTTAACTGCAGCAGTGTTTTACTATATTCTGCAGTGAGAAAACCTGAAGTCATTTTCAAGGTCCACCATTTCTTACTTTTTTTCAGTTGGGTCAAGTTTCTAAGCTTTCTAAATCTCTCTTTTCCAGCTAATGAAAAGAAAATAGGATTCCATTGAGTCTTCTACCTACCTACTCCAGGACTTCTGTGAGGATCAAATGAAATGAGGCATGGGAAAACACTTCACAGACATTTGGTTAAAGTGTGAAATGTTTGCACTTGGCTATAAAGCAAGTGGGCTGAAGAAACTCCAAGGAGGCTAGTCGCTAGGGAGAGGAAGCCGGGTGTTGCTACATAACATCATTACCAGGCACCCACAGCCACCATTTCCGGACTGGGCTAGGATGTGGGCTGCATTTTGCGCCATGGAGTCTTGGCAGCTTCGGCTGCGATTTGGTGGGGTGTCACTCCGGGGTGGTGGCAGGGCCTGTGTCCCACTTGTGGAAGCCGAGTATTGGTTTGTCAGCGCCAGGTCTGCGGTGCTGTTTATTTTTAAACTAGAGGCCCGGTGCACAGATTCATGAATATTGAAAGGAAATTAATTAGAAGGTGGCTGGTGGGGTGGGACTGGGCGAGACGGGCCGGACACACCCTGGAGCCAACTTCCCGAGGTCCCTCCCAGCTGGCTGCACCTGGGGTGGCAGAGGGGCTCAAAGGGCATCTGTGGAATGAGCGGGGTCCCTCCAGCAGGTGGGGTCCCTCAGCCTGGCCTGCGGGAATCAGGCCAAAATCGGCAGTCTGACATCCCCTGAGGCATCCCAGAGTACGAGAGGGCACTCTGCAAAGCTGCTGTAGCTCGGCAGCTCCTGCATTGAGCATCTGCCCCTGGTGGTCAGTGCATGTCATAGCCACCGGTCAAACGGTCGGCCGGTCGCTTAGGGGTGTGTGTGTGTGTGTGTGTGTGTGTGTGTGTGTATTAGAGGCCCAGTGCACAAAATCGTGCATGGTAGGGTTCTAGGCTTGGCTGGAGATCAGGACCTGCTGGGGCCTGGGGCCTCTCTTCCCTGGCTGCTGTCAACCAGGGCCTTCCTTCATTCCACGCCGACCCTGGTGGTCAACGCACATCATAGTGAGCGATCAAACTCCCAGTCAGTCGAACTCCTGAGGGGACACTTTGCACATTAGGCTTTTATATAAATAGATTTGTTGCCTAGGAGAGGAAACTTCTATGAAAGCTAACAAAATACAATATTTCTACAATAATTATGATGATGATGTTGAAAATTGCAAATGCCTGCTTTGTGACAGCCGGAGTTGTTGTAAACATTGTATAAATAGCGACTCATTTTAGTGGATAGTATTACTGAACAATGGGCACTTGGCTTCCTTTCCCTAATCCACCGGACCCTGGTGACACTAATGGGAGGTAGACCATGTCTATAAAGAAATAATTTACTTTGATGATGTTGGATAAGGTTCTGAACCATGAGCTACCCTCATCAAAGAATGGTAATAGTAACCCAACCAAAAAAGGTATCTTTATTTACCTATTATCTTTTGCCATCTTAATGTGCAATGATAGTCTTGTTTTCACTTTACTTAGATGAAGAAGTTGAAAGACAGGCTAGGTAGCCATGCCGGAGTCCATTCATTGTCTTCACTAGCTGAGTTTAGACAGAGACCCCCAAAAGCTAGTAACCTTTGAAGTCCTAGCAAAGGTCAGAACTGCACCACCCAGTTAATCTAGGAACCACCCAGTTAATTTAGGTAATAATAGCTGAAGCATCCCCACGTTAGTTCCCTTAATTCCTTAGATACTTGTGTAGATCCTTGTTGATTATTGTTGACCAGATATTCTGCCTATTTCTGGAAATTGTCTACCAATGAGCTAATCCATGTGTCATTCAAACCTCCTTACCCTAAGGCTACCCCAGACAAACTTCCTTACCCTAGGGCTACCCCAGACAAACCTCCTTACCCTAGGGCTACCCCAGATCAAATAAAAGCTTGGAGCGGCCTGAGTTGGTGGAAGTCCTTCGGGACTTGCCCGCCTGGTCCCCCAATATTGCAAAAATTATCTTGTGTCTTTTTCTCTCATTTGTTGTGCGGCTCCACTTTCAGATACCGAACCCTACTCCACGCAGATCGTGGAGGGAGTGTTACTCGACATCGCCATCTTAGTCTTATCCTCTCTCCTCACCCTCCACCCTCAACCCCAACCTTTCATATAATAATTAACATAGGACAAATGGGTTTTTCAGATTTAAGCCTTTTCTTTTTTTGCTTGTAAGATGGTCCCTTTTTCTCTTCCCTTCAGAACGTTGCCATTTTATTCAATTCAATGCAATCCCCAAGCCTCCTTCTCTTAGCTCAAATCTTGTACTGGAGCAGAGTTAAAGTTGCCTAAGGCCACACCACATGACCAGTAAGAGCAGTGGCTTAAGAAAGGGGTTCCCCGAAATCAGCTGCCAAGAGAGCAAAGGCCAGTCCCGCTGCCTTTCCCCTCTGCTGGGAGCACCCACCACCCTAGGCCTTGGAAAGCTACATTTCCAAAACTACACACTCCCATTCCACTACAATAAAGCTTTCTCAGATCACACAACGCAGAACCCTCTTCCCCAGTCCCTAGAAAAACAGCACTACCAGGCCGGCAGCTCCTCATCAAACGTGCCTCCCACAACCCTGGGCCAGGATGCCTGAGACCCCCTGGTCCCCTCTAGGCACCTGAGCGCTCTGGTTTGGAAGCCGGGGAGTCAGGCAAAGGGAGGCTGAACCCAGGGCAATTTTCAAAAGCCCAGGAAAGTCCAGATTGCTGGTAAGCTGAATCTTGCCCACTCACCACCCAAGTCCTGTAACACCACAGCCAGGCAGACCACTTAAAGGGGTTGCAAGTTTCAATGCTCCCTGAAAGAGTTGGTGTTCTCTGCATCCAGGCAGCTGGGAACGAAAGGCAACCCCCAGCCCTCTGGCAACGCTGTCCCCCCTGAATTAGACATACACACCCTGGGATTTGTTTCCTACGTGGAGAGAGGGAGAAATGGAGGATGGGAGGGGGGGACCGTGAGGGAGTAAGGTGTGGCGATTCATGGAGGGAACGGGTAAGGGATTCATGGAGGGAACGGGTAAGGACCGGTTAAAGTCACCTCTCTGCCAGGAACAGAGCTGGGTCTAGGGGCAACCAGTCAAGAGGCCCCTAACAGCCCCATAACAGCCCCAACCCCTTGGCAGAAGGAAGAAACTTGTACACAGGCACTCCAGCACCAGGTGCTGCAGTTTGCCTGTAGCATTTTAAAAGCCAGAATAATGATCATTAAATAAAAGAATTAACAGTATTTTGTTTTCTTCCAAGTCTTTGGGAGAATTAAATTCAGGTTTTCAACTGATCTGCTAACATTTATAGTTCCCTGTGCAAAGCGGGGTGTGTGTTGGG
>NW_005871270.1:296749-300350 GCF_000147115.1 Myotis lucifugus | reverse complement strand
GGATGCAGTTTCCATGACAATGGGCGGGGTTCAAGCCCAGTTACCAGGGCGCCGCTTCCCAGCCCCCCCACGTCCAGCCCCGGCTGACTCACTGGGCTTCAACCCTTTCCCTTTCCGCGTCACCACCTACCGGTCCCCAAACACTGGGACCTGGGGCTGGCCAGCAGCAGCAGCTCTTCTTGGGGATCGGGCGGGCAGCGCGGCCATGACTGGAGGTTCCTGGGAGCAGCGATGGCGGCTGGGGGGATGTAGGTGGCTGGTCCGGCTGGCACTCCCTGTTGCTGCACCCCCAGGCCGCCCCATCCCCCACCCCCCACTCAGGAGGCTGCAGTGTACACTGCCACTGCAACTCCGGGCGAGCTGCTGCCTGCCCTGATCCCTGCTTCAGCTCCTCCTTCTGTTGGGGTCCGATGGGGCCAGCAGGGGTGAGGGGGTGTGTATGGGGGGGGGGCGCGATCGGAGCCCAGATCAGGCTGGTTGGCTGCCGCAGGGCATGTCATAGCCACTGGTCGTCCCAGTTGTTCTGCCTTAACCATCGATGGGCTTTTATATACATAAATGGTTGGTGCAGTGCCCATCATGGCAGCTCCTACATTGAGCATCTGCCCCTCGGTGGTCAGTGTGCGTCATAGCTACCAGTCAGATGGTCAGACAGACACTTAGCCTTTTATATATATAGACTGGAGGAGAGTGGCAATTTGAGGCCCCAAATAACAAACTGATTTGGCCAGAGGTCATACATCCAATCAGTGGCACTTTATTTGAAAACACAAAGATAACAATATAAGAAAAAGTTAGCTAATGGAAAGCACTATTTCCAGTTATTCAGCTATGATTTCTCTAATAGCATTGATAAGAGATATATATATATATAAATCAATAAAAGTTTGTTGGAAATCAGTACACTGAAAAATCTCTCACAACAATCAATCACTAAATTATATCATACATTCCAATGGCTTCAGCTTAGGCTGCAACTAAATCTCTGTTATGTTCTGCTTCTTGACAACCTCAAAGCAGTATAGAATCTCAAGATTACGTGGTCATACTTGATGATTAGACACAATCAAATTTTAATGACCTTTATTAACATTTTTTAAAAGTAAAAACACTTTTAAAAAAGTAAAAAAAAAACAACTCAGGAAAAAATTTAAATATCTGATACACATGAAAAAATATACAAATCCTATTAAAATACAAGTTAATATAGTTATATGATAGCTTTTTTAAACTAGCAGATTGGCAAATATTAAAAGTTTAATAAGACCAGAGATATAGTCTCGCTGGAGATGAGTTTAATTGGCAAAGATATAGTGAAACAGGGACTCTCAAACATTATTGGTGGAAGTACATTTTCAACTTTTATAGGCCAGTATCCATCAAAATTGAAAATAATCTTTTAATCCAGTATATTTTTGTTGTTGTTAATCCTCACCCAAGGATAATTTTTCCATTTATTTATTTATTTTTTTAGAGAGAGTGGAAGGGAGGGGGAGAGACAAAGAACATGATGTGCAAGAGACATATCAATTGGTTGCCCAGCTGGAAATGAAGCTTGCAAGCAAGGTATGTGCCCTTGAATGGAATTGAACCCAAGACCCTTCAGTCCATGGACCAACACTCTAACCAGTGAGGCAATCAGGTTAGGGCTAACCCAGTAAATTTCATTTCAGAAATTTATATTATCAATATAAATAACCAATGCTTAATGTTTAAGAATGTTCACTGAAACATTATGTGATAACCAAAAAGAAAAAAACTGTTTAAGTATGGTACATATTAAACATGTACTGGTATAGAAAATTGTCCTAAATATATTCAATTTAAAAGTAAATTACAAAAGAGCATATATTCGAACTTTAAGAATACACAAGAGGCCCTACTCCGTTTGGCTCAGTGGATAGAGCGTTGGCCTGTGGACTAAAAGGTCCCGGGTTCGATTCCAGTCAAGGGCATGTACCTTGGTTTCGGCACATCCCCAGTAGGGGGTGTGCAGGAGGCAGCTGATCAATGTTTCTCTCTCATTGATGTTTCTAACTCTTCTGGGGAGTGACAAAGAAATTAAGGGCAGCTGGGGGCTTTTACTTTTCCCTTAAATCTTTATGCAGCATTAGGTATTTTGCCTTGAACACTGCTTTTATAGTTAAAAATGATTTTTTAAATTTAAAGTGTTGAAAGTTTTGCTACCTACAGAATTGTTTTAAAATATATTTTTATTGATTTCAGAGAGGAAGGTAGAGGGAAAGATAGAAACATCAATGCTGAGAGAGAATAATTGATATGCTGTCTCCTGCATGCCCCACACTGGGGATCAAACCCACAACCCAGGCATGTGTCCTGACCGGAAATTGAATCGTGACCTCCTGGTTCATGGGTCAACACTCAACCACTGAGCCTCGCTGGCTGGGCTACCTACAGAATTTTAAATCAATGCAGTTGTCAATGGAATAATACGGAGTTATTTTTTTAATGTAGTAAATATGTATTTTACATGGAAAGATAGGTATTATACAATTAGTGAAATAAGCAAGTTTTAGCATATAATCTTGACACTTTTTCTAAAACTGTACTTATATGTACATATCATACAGATAAATTCTTTAAGTATATATCCCAAAATGTTAACCTAGAAAAACATAGTAATCAAGTATAAGGGTATGTGTGACAAGTTTTCATCTTTTATTTTCTCTTATTTTACATTGTTCTAATTTTTTGCAATTAGAATGTATTCCTGAATTTCATGGGCAATTAAAATTTTATACACACACACACACACACACACACACTCACTCTCTCTCTCTCTCTCTCTCTCTCTCTCTCTCTCTCTCTATATATATATATATATATATATATACTAGAGGCCCGGTGCACAAAAATTTGTGCACTGGGGGGGGGGGGGGAGAGGGGGTCCCTCAGCCCGGCCTGTGCCCTCTCGCAGTCTGGGACCCCTTGGGAGATAACGACCTGCTGGCTTAGGCCTGCTCCCGGGTGGCAGAGGGCAGGCCCAAGCCCTAGGTGCAGCCCCTGGTCGGGCTCAGAGCAGGGCCGATTGGGGAGTTGGGGCACCACCCCCTGTCATGCACAGAGCAGGGCGGATCGGGAGGTTGCGGCGCCATCCCGTCATGCACAGAGCAGGGCCCATCAGGGGGGTTGGGGCTCCGTACCCTGTCACGCACAGAGCAGGGCCAATAGGGGAGTTGGGGCACCACCCCGTCACACACAGAGCAGGGCCGATCAGGGGGTTGGGGCGCCGCCACTGTCACACTCAGGGCAGGGCCGATGGGGAGGTTATGGCTCTACCCCGTCACACACAGAGCAGGGCCCATGGGGGGGGGGGGTTGGGGCGCCACACCCTGTCACACACAGAGCCGCAGGGCGATCAGGGGGTTGGGAGCTCCCCCATATCAGGCACACAGCAGGGCTGATCAGGGGGTTGGGGCGCCTTCCCCTGTCATGAACAGAGCAGGGCGGATAGGGAGGTTGTGGCCCCGCCCCCTGTCACACACAGAGCCGCAGGGTGATCAGGGGGCTTGGTCGCTGCCCCCATCACGCTGATCCCGGTGCCGGGAGGCCTCGCTGCTCTGCTGATCTCAGTGCTGGG
>NW_005871270.1:271720-296311 GCF_000147115.1 Myotis lucifugus | reverse complement strand
TTTAGCTTCTATATTTGTACAAATGTTTCTTAGAGAGCAGCTGAGAAGCCGGCAAGGCAGGGGGGAACCTGGCTTCCTCCGTCACTGGAGCAAGCAAGCCTCCCTGTTCGCATCAGCTGCCTGGCTGTCGGCCGCCATCTTGGTTGGCAGTTAATTTGCATATCTCAGTGATTAGCCAATGGGAAGGTTAGCGGCCGTACGGCTAATTACCATGTTTCTCTTTTATTAGATAGGATATATATATATATATATATATATATATATATATATATGTATTTTTCCAAAAATCAGATAACTACAGCAAGCAATTAACAATGAGATTACATGATCTATTCATTTTCTGCTTTATGCATTTAAACATCTTAAGCTTCCTTAATGAGCATGTATTAACTGGAGTCACACAAAAAACAAAAAATAGTTTTGTTATTTTAAGGTACTTTATATATTTTAAAATACACATATGAAAAAAGCAAATTAAAGATAATGAAATCACAAATACAAATACTCCCGTTTTATACAATCATATACCATAAAAATGCAATTCCCAAGTTAAACCATTCATTCTGGTAATAGTGGTTGAGCGTTGACCTATGAACCAAGAGGTCACAATTCGATTCCTGGTCAGGGCACATGCCCAGGTTGTGGGCTTGATCAGCCGATCAATGATCTCTCTCTTATCATTGATGTTTCTTTCTCTCTCTCCCTCTCCTTTCCTCTCTGAAGTCAATTAAAAACATTTTTTTTAAACACCATACATTATTGTGCTGGTTAATATCACACACTGAGGTTATTTCTTTGGGAGCAAAATACTATGAAGTAAGTTACTAGACCCCCCTCATCCCCCAAAAAAAGGTACTAAAAAAAATACATTAGATAAATCAGACATAACACAAAAGTGATGACAAATACATCAGTAGTTCCCAATCTAGCTAGGTTGCAGAAATATTGGTAAACCTGAATAAACCTGAAATCAAGATATGACTGAAATATAATTCATTCTCAACTTCCAAAAATAATATATTAAAAAAATTTTTATATATAGGACAATAACAAGACCTGCAAAAACTTTGGAGGAAATTATTTTTTCACAGAAACCTCATAGTCATATTTTAGGCTGAAACTAGGGAATCAAAACTCAGTGGTGCCCTAGCTGATTTGGTTCAGTGGATAGAGCATCCGCCTGCGGACTGAAGGGTCCTGGGTTCAATTCCGGTCAAGGGCACATGCACAGGTTGCAGGCTCCATCCCCCTTATTCTCATTGATGTTTCTCTCTCTCTCTCTCCCCGCCCCTTCCTCTCTCTCTTTCCTTTCCTCTCTGAAATCAATAAAAATACATTTAAAAACAAAAACTCAGTGGTGTGCAGTTTTCTTCACCATAGTGTTTTGCTTTATATTTTAAGAAAAGCATATGACTTTAGGCTGGAATACTGTTTAGAACATGGCAAATGTTAAATGTTTTGAACCTGCTAAATTTGCCAAATGCTGTACAACACTTAATGTCTCTCTACAACAGCAGTCGCCAACCGGTGATCCGAAGACCACTGGTGGTCCGTGAGGTCCGAAAGATTGGCAACTGCTGCTCTAGGAGACTCATAATGCATTTAACATATAAAAGACACAGTAAAAAAATTTATCCCAATGTTATGTCAATTTCTATTAACACAATCCTTATTTCGAGAAATACATACATATATGTGTATATGAACAAAAGAGAGTTTAGGAAATGCTGATATAGGAAAAATAGCAAGGGCTCTGGAGTCTGAAGACTGTGCCACAGCTTACCAGCTGTGTGACCCTGGCAAAGTTACTTAATTTCTGTGGGCCTCAGTTTTTTACCTGTAAAATGAAAATAACATCACCTGCCTGAGTGCTTAGCACATAAAAGATGTTTGGTAACTTAAATAGTCCCTCTAATTTTTCACATAATGCTTTGTATATTGACTTTATATCAGCAATGCAAGTTTTAGGAATCTATTTTTTTATACCATCTTGTTCAAGGTTTCCAGTATGGTGTCAATTATATACAAAATAAATGCTTAAATCTTGCTAAGCAATCCTAGTAAAAAAAAATCATTACTTTAAATATTTGTAGAATATAAGTAACCATGAAAAATTCTTAGAAAACATAAAAACGAGATTCTATTCAGATAGTCAAGATATAAAGAACAATAAGACTTTATCCCTGCTAGGAAGCAGCATAAACTGGTTGACCAAAAAAAAAGGTCTCCGTTTCTTGATAAAGACTGGTAAGAAAGACTTGTTTGTTACCCTCAAGAAGTCTAGTCAGAAATTTAAGGAAGGGAGGAGATAAAAGATCAATAAATATTGAGTACCTATTAAGTGCCAGGGATTATTCTAGGGCTAGGCACTGGGTAAACAAAACAGTCAACAGCCTCACATGCTTACACTCCAGGCGGGAAGACAAATAGACATACCAGATAGTAATCAGTGACTTATAGAAGTAGTTAAAAAAAGAAAAAGAAAAGTATAAAACCATGTAAGAAAATGGGGAAGTGGTATTTTAGATAAGATAGTCAAGGAAGGCCTCTGAGAGAGGTAACAGGTGTCTAGAACTGAATGAAAAAAAAGCACATTTCAGTTTACCAATGCCTTTACAATCTTGAAGTGGCACTTTCTATTTAGATTTTTTTGTTAACATTGTTCAGAAAAGGATGCTCAACTGGTAGACACAGAAATCACTAGAGGGTCACAGTATATAGCACGAGACTGGATGGTACCACAGTAAATAACATCACCAAAGTTCCCACTGCTTCGCAAATCAGATTTAAAATGTTTTAGTCATATGCACTACAAAGCTAATTTTTGCTATTATTAACTACCTGTCATCTAATTTCTATTTAGACATCTCCCAAGGGAAGGCAGCACAAGAAGAGAAGCTAATGCATTAAAAATCATTTAAGCCCTAGCCAGTTTGGCTCAGTGGATAGAGCGTTGGCCTGCAGACCAAAGGGTCCTGGGTTCAATTCTGGTCAAGGGTACGTACCTTGGTTGCAGGCTCCTACCAGACCAGGGCACTGGTCGGGTGTGTGCAGGAGGCAACCAATCGATGTGTTTCTCTCACATCGATGTTTTACTCTTTCCCTCTCCCTAAAAATCAATGGAAAAATATCCTCATACGAGCCTCCCCCCCCCCCCCACCCCGCAAAAAAATAATTTAAAACAAATGAAAAAAATCACTTAAAATAAATGAATAACCCATTAAGGGTCTTTAGGGCCATCAACCTGAAGGAATTAGGAAAACTAATCTTCCCCCATCTCAATATTTCCAAGCTATCCCAATTGTTAGTTGCTAATTCTTCCTCAATACTATAATGGATCCCAATGTGTCCCTCCATCAACACTACCCTTCTTTCCACACGTGTAAATATGTACATTATTATAGAAATGTAGGCTAAGTTGATGAGTAATGTCTCCAAGAAATAACCTAAATCTCCTATCTTGTTCCTTATACACAGTACTTTCTTAATGGTAAAGGTGCTTTTTAACATACTAGATTTTACATTAGGTGTTCCTTTTGAAGTATTCACCTCTTATTATTACACTAGAGACCTGGTGCACAAAATTCATGCATGGGTAGGGTCCCTAGGCCTGGCTGGCGATCAGGGCCGATAGGGGTCTTCTGGCTGCTGGTCGGGGCCTCCCTTCCCGAGCTGCCGGCCAAGGCCTTTCTTTGTTCCCCGCCACCCCCTGGTGGTCAGCACACATCATAGTGAGCAATCGAACTCCCGAGGGAACACTTTGCATATAAGCCTTTTATATATATAGAAAGCCCCTACAATATAATTCATTTAACAAATTAGTTTTATATCCCAGCACTGTAGTAATTGCTAGTTACAAAGTATACAAAAAAGACTAAACAAGAACCACACTTCTGTACAAAAAAGACTAAACAAGAACCACACTTCTGTTGGCTTACTATTAAATACAAGAGACAAACATGGAAACAAATATTCTGGCACCAAACTTATATATGAGATAGTATTGGAGTATACTAAGTGAAAGAACCACCTTTCAGTTAGCTGAAATCAAAACACAGTTCTGAAAGAGTATAAATATTTCAGCCAGGTCTTAAAGAATAAATAGGCAGATGGGGAAGGGAAAACCCTGGAGTGAAAGTGGACTAAAAAAGCTGGAGTGAGAGCTGGAGAGGGTAAGAAGGGTCCAGAATTCTAAATGCCTTTGTATACCAGGCTGATGAGTCTGAATTTTATCTTGTCTTTGGGGCAAGAAACCACTGAAGAATGTTATGGAATAAAGTGACTAACAAGATTATACTTAAAATTTAGAAAGAGCGCCAAAATGGTTTGTAGATAAGGCCAGTCAGAAGGCAAGGAACCTTGGCCAAGTGGCTCAGTTGGAGCATTCGAGTATTGTCCTATACACCAACAGATGTTTCTCTCTCTCTCACTCTCTTTCCCTCCCTTCCTCTCTTTCTCTCTAAAAAATCAGTAAAAACATATTCTCCGATGACGATTTTTTTTAAAAAGGCAATGGAGGTTAGTGACAAGGATATTATAAAGCCTGAGCTAAAACAGTGACAAGAAAAATGAGTTAAAACTATAAGATAGATCCTGGCAGGTGTGGCTCAGGGGTTGAGGGTGGACCTATTAACCAGGAGGTCACAGTTCGATTCCCAGTCAGGACACATGCCTGAGTTTCAGGTTTGATCCCCAGTAGGGGGTGTGCAAGAGGCAGCCAATCGATGATTCTCTCTCATCATTGATATTTCTATCTCTCCCTCTCCCTTCCACTCTGAAATCAATTAAAATACATATATTTTTAAAACCATAGACATACATTTACACAATAAATATTATGCAGCTGTAAAAAAGAAGGATCTCTTACCCTTTGAGACAGCATGGATGGACCTGAAGGTTATTTTACTAAACGAAATAAGCTAGTCAGAGAAACACAAATATCACATGGCCTCACTTATATGTGGAATCTAATGAATAAAATAAACTGACAATTAAAATTGGTCCAGAGACATGGAACAGACTGATAGATCTCAGAGGAAAAGTGGAGAGGGGGGAGAGAAATTAATCAAAGTGCATACATGCAAACCCACTGACACAGACAATAGTATGGTGAAGGTGGGGTGTGGGTGGAGGCCAGATGGCGGAGGGAAATGGGATATCTGTAATACTCTCAACCATAAAAATAAATTTAAAAAAATAAGTATGTACAAAATCGAAAGAAAACAAATAACTAAGAGGAAATACAGTGAAATCAGAAAACTTCAGAGGAAGTGACATTTGCACTGGGCCCTAAAGAAAGAATATTTGCCATGCAGAACATGAGAGAAAAAGATAGAACAGCACAATAAGAGGGAAAGACAGCCCAGCGAGCATTTAGGGTCAAACCTATGAACCAGGAGGTCATGATTCGAATTCCCAGTCAGGGCATATGCCGGGGCTGCAGGCTCGACTCCCAGTAGGGGTGTGCAGGAGGCAGCCAATCAATGATTCTCTTGTATCATTGATGTTTCTATCTCTCTCTCCTTCACCCTTCCTCTCTGAAATCAATAAAAATATATTTAAAAAAGAGGGAAAGACATAAGAATGCTTAATGACCTGAGATTTTGTTAAAATAATTCTATCCTTTTGGGGATCAATCGGTTGATAAATACTTAAATGAAAGCTTAATATGTGTCTTGGATCTTAAAGAATCAAATAAAAATTAAGATCATCTTTCCCAAAATAATGCACTTGGAAATTCACAGGCAAAATTTTAATCACAGAAGCAACTGAGACCACACTTTGGTCGTCCATGAACTCCAAATACCCTTGACTAAGTTAAGAGTAGGATTAGAGTGAGGGGACTGGCTAGGTAAGAGCTGAAAAGTAAACTGTGGGCAAGGTTGTGAAGGCTTTTTATATTCCAAGGCTAGGAAATCTTAAAAACTGAAGACAATTCTGAGGGCATTGGTTTTTTAGTCCACACAACAATGAATTTACATAAAGGACAATAAGTACTATTATTACTCCATTTGCAAATTAGAAAACTAAGGTTTTAAAAAAATACATGCCCAAGGTCACAAAACTAGTTTACTTAAATGGTGAACTATGCCTAACTTAGACCCTTTGTATTCAATCCCTATTCTAGGAAAACTGAAATACATATATGCAGTACTCATTTATTTTAACTATTTAAAAATTTACAAAGTTGCCCTGGCCGGGTGGCTCAGTTCATTAGAGCGTCATCCTGTATACCAGAAGGTTGGGGGTCCAATTCATAGTTGGGGTGCATAAGGCAATGGTTCTCTCACGTTGATGTTTCTGTTTCTCTCTCTCTCTCTCTCTCTCTCTCTCTCTCTCTCGCTTTCGCTCGCTTTACTCCCTCTCTTCCCTCTCTTCCCCTCCCTCTAAAATCAATGAAAAACATAATCTCAGATGAGGATTTAAAAAAGAAAATGTTACAAAGTCACTGTTTGTATAGAACCTAAAAGTGTCTCATGTAAGCAAGGTTTACTCATTAAACTACTTTGCTTGATATTCTCAAAGTATAATCATTCACCTAATAACTTTGAGCTTGTTAATGAAGACTACTTTAAAAGTCCTCAAAATTTGTGTTACAAATAGAACAACCAGTTGTAAAACTTCAGGAATCTTGGTTCCCAAAATATAGCAAAAACTTGAGAGAATATCATCAATTATTTTCATAAAAACAAAGGGAAGACTGTTTTCTGGAGTTTATCTTAACCCACAATATCTGGAAGACAATATTTTCAGAAAAAGAACTGAGGAAAAGAAAAAACAAAAAAACACATCCCATAGTCACTGAATACAACTGTTCACTACAAGTTAATCTAGGTATTATTTTCTTAGTAATTATTACTTCTGCAATTTTGTTTTTATCATCTTCACAAACTCCTGACAATTGAAAACATGCCCAGAAGAGACAAGCTTCTCTATCCTTTCATATGTTAGTTTATTTCTTGACTTGGTGCAATTCCAAAAATAAAACCATTTCTTTTAAGTGCTGCAAAAGATGGAGAGAATATGGTCCCAATCTGTAGCAGGAGGAATCTACTTGGCACAACCTAAGTCTCTAGGACATTTCTAAACTAAACACCTGATGAAAATACATTTATGGCAATTAAGCATCCCAGACAACACAGGTCAGGCCTTTATGATAATGTAATGCTACTACCTATCTTTACATGTTATGTGCTCCCAACTTGAGTACTTAGTGCAATGTCAGGGATACCCACAACCAGGGTTCCTTAAGAGGATAGATAAATCTTATTTTAGCTTTCAAGTGTGAAACCAAGACCCCTTAAATAAAACATGGTTGGTAAAATTTTTCCTGCTTCATCATAAAATTAAAAATTTTCTTCTGGCCCTGGTTGGTGTGGCTCAGTTTGTTGGAGCATCAACCCATTCACCAAAAGGTGGCTGATTTGATTCCCAGTCAGGGCACATACTCAGGTTGCTGGTTCAATTCCTGGTCAGGAGGAGTGTGGGAGGCAAACGATCGATGTTTCTCTCTCACATAGATGTCTCCATGTCTCTCTCTCTCTCAAATTAATTTTTAAAAGTTGAAAAAAAATTTTTTTCCTGTATCTGGTGAGCAAGAACACACTAAGTTGACTTTATCTGGGCTACTGGAAAAAATGTGACAAAAATGTTGTGATAAATATTATAAAGAGTTGTATATAAACTTTCTATTTCTACTGTGTGTATAAAGCATTACCAGAAGATAAAGGTCAGAAAGCAAAATACAATTTCACAGTCATAGTTTTACCCAAGGTTATCAGCTAAAAAATGGTAGAGTCACAATTAAGATCCAACTAACAACCAATTCCACCTGCTTTCTACTATAACATACCATCACAGGAAGACCTTTTCTTCATTTATTTGTCCAAAAATGTTTTGGGAAAAACTTTAGGCCAAAAAAAAAAAAAAAAAAAAACCACAGAAAAGCCCTGGTTGGGTAGCTCCACTGGTTAGAGCGTCATCCCCACATGACAATGTTGTGGGTTCAATCCCAGGTCAGGACACATACAAGAATCAACCAATGAATGCATAAATAAGTGAAACAACACATCAATGTTTCTCTGTTTATCTCTCTCTCTCTTCCCCTCCCCCCCTTTCCTCTCTCTTTAAAATCAATATTTTAAAAATCGTATAATACAAATACTTTCTTTTTTAAATTCTTCTGTACCTTCACATCTTTAGTTTATGACCAAGATTCAAGACATTAAAAGATTCGTTTAAAATAAAATCTAAGCTACAAACACTAGCATAAAAAATATATGCATAATATCCTCTGATAAGCTTCAATTTGACTCGTTACATCCATTCTTATTACCTTTCTAGAAAGACCAGTCAAGCTTAGAAGTCTTACCCCAAACCCACAATTCTCCCACCCTCCTCTTCACTACTCCTTTTCCATTTAGCTCTTTCTCTCAAAACATTCTGTGTTCCCTGAATGCTAAACACACACACAACACTCACATTTTTTCATCTTTTCAGCATAGGGCCTTTTCTGATCAGCCTATCTAAAGTGGCCTTTCCCAGTTACTTCCTTCTAAGCACATACTGTACTCTAGAGTTAATCTTTTCATTTATTTTTACTAGTTAATTGTCGGTCCCATTAGGATGTCCCATGAGGACTCTTCCCTCAGCACTGTCTCTACACCTCCTTTCCCATCATTACCAAAACTGCATTGGAAATTCTGTTGTTTCCACCACCTCCTCCCAACTATAAGCTCATCAAGTGTAAGCGCTGTCTTAGTAATGTTTCCTCAGCACATCATAAAGTACCTGGCACTATCCTATGGAGTCCGTATAAGTTAGGAGAACAGATGTATGTAGTAAGTACAAATGATCATTACTAGTGAAGAAGCAAAGAACAATTGCAGTTTAACGCTTCACAGTGCAAGGAAACGCTACAGGTTATAGAATAAAAACTGGAGTGATACAATGTATGGAAAAGATTAGCAAGGACAAAATTCCATTCAGAGATGAGGCGCTTCTGGCTCAGCAGACAAGAGGGGGAAAAAGTAACCAAGCTAGTCAACTTTTTATTCTCCTCCGGACCAGTAGAGCAAAGTGTTCCCCAAAATTATAAGTTTGGAGCACCGCAATTTATTCAACAAAGTCAACTATTCGTTAAGAGTCCAAATGCCAACATAGTATGATTATTTTACATGCTCTATACTGGATAAGGAGCAAAGGGTTAGCTCTGAAACCTGATATAACAGTAGGAGAAAGGACAATGGCATGTCTTTAAATTTATAAGGGGCTCAAAAACATTGAGAAAAATCTCGGTGATCATGGAGACTAAACTAAACATAAGAACAAATACTAATCATAGGTTAAAACCAGTAGGGCACAGACACGGTCATACAACTGCCAAAGGAGAGCACACTCCACATCCTTCCTGACTTTCTTCTACTCGGAGATCCCAATAACCACTACCAGGCTCACCAGCCGCATTTACGGGAGCAAAATCCTCAAAGGAATACAGAAGAGTCGAAAGAACGCCTTAAATGTTTTTGTTCGTGGGTGTGTTTTTCCAAAAGCGCAAGAAACCCTCCACCTAACCAGAAAGCCCTAGACGCCTTTCAAAGAACTGTCACACCTTTTAGGGACCCAGGAGACGCTGACTCCAAAGATAAGTCCCTGGCCCCAACACCCATCTCCGGGCCATTGCGAAAACAAAAGCAAAACAAAACAAAACAAAAAAACAGGCTTTCCAGTTTGGAGATCTGCACTCCACTCAAAAAAAGGACCTCCTGGCAGAAACGGGCAATCCAACCCTCCGAGGGCAACGGCGCTCCAACCACCCAGCCGGGCACCGGCAACGGCGACAGGGCACGGCCCTCACAGGGAACCGCCGGCGCCCTCCGAGCTCTAAGCCTGACCCGGCGCCACCCGCCCCGGCGGTAGCTCAAGTCTGGAAGAGGGGGGGCCCGTGGTCGAGCTTCCGAGCTGGGCCTTCCCGGCCCGGGGGCGCGGCGAAACGGAGGGAGCGCCTTCCAGTCCGGCCCCGGCTACGGCCAGGGATCCGGGGCCTCTTCCCTGGCCTCCCCACCCCGCCGCCCCAGCCAACCCGTCAGCCCTTCACCTGGCAGAAGCTCCGACAGTAGTTCAAAGATGAGACCTCCGACACCTCTTGCTCCCTCAGCTCTGTCTCCAGCTGCCATAGGCACGGTCGCAGTCCAGGGGCTCCCGGCGCCGGAGATGTGGGGCGCTGACTCCGAGCCAAGGACTCAGTCTCGCTCCGGTCTCCCCCTCCGGCCCCCGCCGGAGCCTCACCACCAGCCCCGGCGGCGGCAGCGGCGGCGGCGTCTCCCTTTCCATCCGCCATCTTCCCACGGCCCAGCAGCGCGTAGGCAACCAAGCCACGTGACTTGGCCTGGCCACGCCCCCGGTAGGCCGCGCGCGGTGACGCGCAGCCTGGCGACGCCGGCGCCGGCCGGATGCCGTCACTGGGGGAGGGACGCTCCTCCCGTCCGCGGCCTCCCCGACGGCGGGCCTGCCCACAGCCTGACAGCTGGCCGGAGAGGCTCCTGCCCGAGTCAGCTCCTCCAAAGCCTTTACAGTCATGGGTCAACAAGCCGACATGCCTGTAGACGTCATCTAAAATATGAGCAGGATGACCTTGGAGCTGCGATCGGAAGAAGAGCCTTGGAAGGAAAATAAGGAAAGATTGTGAGACCTAAATGAAGGCTAGTTCTGTGGGAACGTGATTTAGAACAGAGAGGTCATTACAAGTCAGCAGGGAAAGGAAGAACTCTTACATATACGGCGCTGAAACATTTTTTTCCAAAAGGGAAAAAAGTAAAATCAATGATTCTCATCATTGATGTTTCTATCTCTCTATCCCTCTTCCTTCCTCTCTGAAATCAATAAAAATATATATTTTTTTAAAAAGGACATTACAAAGGACATATAATATACTATTTATTATTCCATACTATAATTTTTAAAATATGTCTTTATTGATTTTAGAGTGAGGAAGGGAGAGGGGCAGAGACACAGAAACATCGATAAAAGAGAAAAATCTATCAGCAGCCCCTTGCACGCCCCACACCAGGATCCAGCCAGCAACCCAGGCATGTGCCTTGACCAGGAATCCAACCGGTGACCTCCTGATTCATGGGGTCGACTCTCAACCACTGAGCCACACCAGCTGAGCTCCATGCTATAATTTTTAAAAACATACAAAACAAATGCTCAACTAGTAAAAAATATTAAAATAAGAGGATGCATAGAAATGGCATATATTGCTTTTAAAATGGAAGTGCCCTGGGGAAGGAGGGAAGGAGGTGTAAGAAGCACCTGTATTACTTCTTTTTTTAATCAGAAGCCAATATTCAACCAATCACACCAGACACATAAGCACCTATTATGTTCTGTGCACTTTCCCAGGTAATAGAGATTCAGAGGAACATGGATTTTAATGGACCAATGTGGCTAAATAGTAATGTGTTAGATGTGGGTAGTGGATACATGTTGTCCGTAATATCATTCTCTGTACTTTTGGAAAATACAAATAATTGTCCTAGCTGGCTTGGCTCAGTAGATAGAGTGTTGGCCTGGGGACTGAAAGGTCCTGGGTTTCATTCTGGTCAAGGGCACATGCCCTGGTTGCAGGCTCAATCCCCAGTAGGGGGCGTGCAGGAGGCAGCCGATCAGTGATTCTCATCATTGATATTTCTCTCTCTCACCCTTCCTCTCTGAAGTCAATAAAAATATTTTTAAAAAAATACAAATAGCCCCTAACCGGTTTGGCTCAGTGGATAGAGTGTCGGCCTGGGACTGAAGGGTCCCAGGTTCGATTCTGGTCAAGGGCATGTACCTTGGTTGTGGGCACATCCCCAGTAGGGGGTGTGCGGGAGGCAGCTGATCAATGTTTCTCTCTCATCAATGTTTCTAACTCTCTATCCCTCTCCCTTTCTGTAAAAAATCAATAAAATATATATTTTTTTAAAAATACAAATAACTTTTGCAATACAAATAATTAACACATTACAGACGGATCATGAGAATTCTTGCTTCATATTACACAGTGTTTTACAAAGTATCATACTTTAAAAAGATATTACCTTGTAAGAACAGGTAATAAATAACTTCAAAATGCAATGGGTATTTAATTTTAAAGCGTGCCTTTAACATTTATGAAAATGTTTTTTGTACTCATTCAATAGAAACTTGTCTGGGCCACTGGGTAAAGCTAGCAATAAAACTACTGGTCTGCAATGTGTTAAAGTCTTTTTTTAAAAAGGAAAGATCAGTGTGTCTGGAGTATGATGCAAGAGAGAGAAAAAGGTAGAGATGAGGTTGGAGAAGAAGAAAAGGGCCATATCACGTTAAGTGGTGGTGTGATATCATCTGATTTACACGCTTGCTGTTGTATGCAAATAGGTGGTGGGAGGCAAGAATGTAGCATTTATCAATTACGTATGTATTTTATAATTTATCTAAACATCCCTGGCTCATCAAATACCCAGGTATGTACAATAATAATTAAATTCAGTCATCTTTGATATTTCCCAATATTTAGTCATAAAAATCATAGCCCTATAATGTACCTTTTTAAATTTTACTATAAAGGTATGTTTATCAAGGTGGAAGGATAGGACATGTTTTATCTAACAGTGTACTGTGAGCTTGGTTATAACTTCTAAATAGACATATGGTATGTGGGCCTCCATTTGTGCTCTTGCTCCCAACCCTATGAATAATAAGAACGAAGCTGCTAACTTTCACCACTGCTCTGAAATCCAGACTCTGCCTCCTAATTTATCCTTTAGATATCTAGTAGGCATCTTACACAAACCATGTCCAAAACAGCTCCTTTCCAAGTAAATGACACTCTATTCATCCAGTTGCTTAAGCCAACGACTCTGAAGTCATGCTCAATTCCATCCTTTCTCTCACTCTCCACATCTAATCCAATCTCTAGATTGAAAATATATTCTCAAATATAACCTTTTTCTCCTCCTCTAGCCCTACCTCTTAACACCTCCCTTCTAAACTTACATAATAACCTTTCTAGTGGACTAGCTATTTCTGTTCTTGCCCCCCTGTAATCAATTCTCCATACAATAGCCATATTATAATTTTAAAACAATTCAGGTCTTATCACTCCCCCTGCTCAAAACATTCCAGTGGCTTTCCCTCAGCCTTACCAAGCCCATAAAGTCCTACCGACCACCTTTCCAAACTCACTTCCCACTACTTCATCTCTCACTGGGCTCCAGCCATATTGGCCTTACCATTCTTGAACAAGATAAGCCCCATGACTTTCTTACCTACTCTTCCCTCTCTGGGGAACACTTCTTTATTATCATTTCATTCAGGTTCAGGTATCACCTCAGAGAGGTATTCCCTGATGACCCTATTTATTTATTTATTTTAAATATATTTTATTGATTTTTTACAGAGAGGAAGGGAGAGGAATAGAGAGTTGGAAACATCCATGAGATAGAAACATTGATCAGCTGCTTCCTGCACACCCCCTACTGGGGATGTGCCCGCAACCAAGGTACATGCCCTTGACCAGAATCGAACCTGGGACTCTTCAGTCCGCAGGCCGACGCTCTAGCCACTGAGCCAAACTGGTCAGGGCCTGATGACCCTATTTAAGATACCCTTGCTCTCCTTTCATTTTTTTCTCACTTTACTTGGCTTTACATTATCACTCTTTTATGTGTCTTTCCTTGCTAGAAAGTAAATTCTTTTTTTTTTTTAAGATTGAGATATCATTGACATAGAACAAAAGGTAAGGTGATTTGTTTTATTCAATGCTGTACCCCTAGAATCTGGTACAGTAGTTCCTGGCATATTGTGGGTACTCAACATTTGTTGTGGAGTTTTTTTGTTTTGTTTTTTTAAAGAAGAAACTAAAATCTTATGGTATTTAAATGAGACTTGCTGAGATCACTTAGGGGAAGTGTGAATCAGGAGTCACCAACTCATATTCCTACATGCCTTAGGCAGGTAACCTACATGAATGAAGGAGGCTGAATATCACTATTTTGGAAATAGTAGGCTGATTAAGAAATGACCCAGCACTAGCCAGTTTGGCTCAGTAGATAGAGCATGGGCCTGCAGACTGAAGGGTCCCGGGAAGGGTTCTGGGTTCCATTCTGGTCAAGGGCCATGCCCGGGTTGTGGGTTCAATCCCCAGTAGCTTGCAGGAGGCAGCCAATCAATGATTCTCTCTCATCATTGGTGTGTCTCTCCCTCTCCTTTCCTCTCTGAAATCAATAATAATATATTTAAAATAAAATAAAAAATGACCCAGGCAGCAGGTACTCAGCTCTAACAAATTATTGCTATGTGAGAAAGCACATCCCATTTTTCTAGATCTTCTCCAAGAGAAATTAGAAATCCAGGTTTTTTAATACAATTTCCCCCTCCCCCCTCCTTTCTTTTTCTTTTTTTTTTTTTTTAACCGCAGGATCTATGAGCCAACAGTTTGTGACCTCAAACAGAAAAAAAAAGGAGGAGGGTCCAGGATCACTCCAAAATTGACATGTCAGAGGAAGGATCCAGTCAGCAAAGAATGTTGAGAAGGAGCCATCAAAGAGGTGGAGGAAAACCAGAAGAATGTGGAGACAAAAGAAAACAGTGGCAGGGAGAGAATAGTCAACTGTGTAGACCAGTGATGGCGAACCTTTTGAGCTCAGCATGTCAGCATTTTGAAAAACCCTAACTTAAGTCTGGTGCCGTGTCACATATAGAAATTTTTTGATATTTGCAACCATAGTAAAACAAAGACATATTTTTGATATTTATTTTATATATTTAAATGCCATTTAACAAAGAAAAATCAACCAAAAAAATGAGTTCATGTGTCACCTCTGACAGGCGTGTCATAGGTTCGCCATCACTGGTGTAGACTGCTAGTAAGAGTTTGGGTAAGATAAGGACAGAAAAGGGATCATTTGGTACATCATGGGTTTGTTGGTAATCTTGACTATGGAAGTTTCTATTGATCTCTGGTAGGGAAGTCTGATTGGAGAAGGTTGAAGAATTAACTGGAGATGAGGTAGTTTTAAAAAAAACAGGAGGAGAGGAAATTAACCCCTTTGAGAGGTTCTTCTATAAAAGAAGAGCATAAAAATGGGGCTGTGCTATAAGGGGCATGTGGTTTTGGAAGGAATTCTTAAAGATAAATTCTAGAGTATTATTTATGCTTATGGAAATGATACAGGAAAATGAGAAAATTATGATACAGAAAAGATAGGGGGAACTGCAGGATAAAAGTCCTTTGAGAAGGTAAGAGGAGATGGCATCCAGAATACAAGAGAAGATGTGTTCTAGGATAGATATTAGAGACATATTTTTGCATATATTGTTAAAATAACATTGAATTTTATATATACTATCATGAAGTATAAAAATAGACACCAGGGACTAGCTTTTGTCTGTATAGGTTAGCAGTTGTCCTTCATCCTATATGGGTGGCATTAGACTGTGGTAAAGAAAGATGATTTAAAAAAAATATATATATATATATACATATATATATATATATATATATATATATATATAATTGATTTTTAGAAAGAAGGGAGAGAGAGAGAGAGAGAGAGAAACATCAATGATGAGAGATAATCATTGATTGGCTGCTTCCTGCACATCCCCTACTGGGAATCGAGCCTGCAACCCAGACATGTGCCCTTGACCGGAATCAAACCTGGGACCCTTCAGTCCGAAGGCCGACGCTCTATCCACTGAGCCAAACCAGCTAGGGCAGAAAGATGATTTTTTTAACACAGTGTATGCAGATTCTCTTTGGCCTTGACTCCTTATGTCTGGTGATAAGAATGTTCTTTTCCTCCAGGTGCAGGGAGGTCATCTTTTTTTCTCTTAGTTGAATTTATTGGGGTGACACTGGTTAACAAAATTATACAGGTTTCAGGTGCACAATTCTGCAGCATATCATCTGTACACAGTATTGTGTGTTCACCACCCCAAGTCAAGTCTCAGGTCCATCACCATTTTTCCCCCTCTATACCCTTTACCAACTCCCTCCATCTTCCTCCCCCCAGCAATCACCACACTGTTGTCCACATCCATGAGTTTTTTCTCTTTTTTGCTCTATCTCTCCACTTGCCCCTCTCCCTAGTCCCCTCCCCCCCATCCTCCGCCCCGACAGCTGTCAACCTGTTCTCTATCTATGAGTCTGGGATAGAAATTAGAGACTTTATTTTAACTTGAGAGAAGCTAGAGAATATGGGTACAGATACAGGAAGGTGTTTGAACATTTTTTTCCTCCATGAAATATGAGATAAAGTCCACAGCCGACAGTGAGATGGGGGAGGAGAGGCACTAGTCCACAGCCGACAGTGAGATGGGGGAGGAGAGGCACTATTGGACATTTGAGGAGAGAGAAAACCTTTGTTAGAGTTGCAGGAAGATTGTAGGGCAGTGGTGAGCGGCACGCATTTGTTTAACAAATGTTCATTGCCAGTCTACTATGTTGCTACATATCTGTCTGTCTGTCTGTCTGTCTATCTATCTATCTATGTATCTATCTATCTATCTATTTATTTTCGTGCCAGAAACCCATGAGTCTACTATGTTTCAGGTACTGTCCTAGCTAGAGTTGGAAAAGCATCATGAATACAAGAAGTCCCTGGGTTTTGTATTCTTTTTTCCCAAAAGTTACAATATAGTTAATTTATTTGCAACTTTCTTTAGTCATACTCCAGTTCTAAAGTTACTCCCATTCCCCCTTGATTGAAGCTGGGTACTTCTCAATACGCTATTGGTAACACAATTACAGGTAATAATTTAGGGTATTTTCATTTTTCAGATTCACCTATTCAGATTCAAAAAGCATTGTGGATCCGTACTATGGTTGTGGCATTTCCTCTCAATATAGGCAAAAACAGAGTTCTGGGGTCAAATCCCAGTTCCACTGCTTATTAGATATGTGCTTCTTCTATGTTATTTAATTACCTTGAACCTCACTTTCCTCATCTTACTGTAAAATGGGCGTAATAATAGCATGTATCTTTTTTTTAAAATATATTTTATTGATTTTTTACAGAGAGGAAGGGAGAGGGACAGAGAGTTAGAAACATCGATGAGAGAGAAACATTGATCCGCTGCCTCCTGCACATCTCCCACTGGGGATGTGCCCGCAACCCAGGTACATGCCCTTGACTGGAATCGAACCTGGGACCTTTCAGTCCGCAGGCCGACGCTCTATCCACTGAGCCAAACTGGTCAGGGCAATAGCATGTATCTTATATTAATGTTGTGGGTCTGATGAAATATATTTGAAGTGTCCAGAACAGGGCTGGACACATAGTAAGCACTCAATAAACATTATTACTATTGCTTCTATGAAGTTCAGACTCAGAATAATTTTAGCTTCTCTTATTGTAGACGCCCACACATACTGACTTCGGAAACAATTTACTTTAAAAAATATTTTTATTAATTCAGAGGGGAAGGGAAAGGGAAAGATAGAAACATCGATGAGAGAGAATCATTGATTGGCTACCTCCTGCACACCCCCTACTGGGGATTAAGCCTGCAACCCGGGCATGTGCCCTTGACTGGAATTGAACCTGAGACCCTTCAGTCCGCAGTCCAGCGCTCTATCCACTGAACCAAACCAGCTAGGGCACAATTAACTTTTTAAAAAATTGATTTAAAATATTTTTAAATGTTTTCATTTATGTCAGAGAGAGGAATTGAGAGGGAGAGAAACACCAATGATGAGAGAAGATCATCCATTAGCTGCCTCCTGCACACCCCGCTACTGGGGCTTAAGCCAGCAACCTGGGCATGTGCCCTGACTGGGAATGGAACCATGACCTCTAGGTTCATAGGTCAACCCTCAACCACAGAGACACACTGGCTAGGCTTAATTGATTTTAGAGAGAGAAGAAGGGAGAGAGAAACATTGATTCATTGTTCCACCCATCTATGTATTCATTGATTGATTCCTGTATGTGCCCTGACCGGGGATGGAACCCAACACCTTGGTGATTCAGGTCAATGCTCTATCCAATTGTGCTAACTGGCCAGGGCTGGAAACAATTTATTCTCATGACTGTCCTCTGAGTGACAAAGTGATCAGAAGTCAGACCCACAGTGTGCATCATTAAAGGAGCTGTTTCGGCCAGAATTTCTCATTTGCAAGTTCAAGAACTTGATTCTCTCATTTCATCTCGGTAGTGATTAAGTCACAAGAGCCCAATTTACTAATTTACTCTAAGAAATATAATGGCTTCCCTGTAGAAAAGTCAGTTTGGGAAACAAAATTAGCATCAGAAGGATGCTTAGGGAGCGTAGAATTGGTATAAAGGGAATTAGAAGATCTTAAATCACCCCCATTTTAACACTCAGGCTTCCTCTCATAATTATTTTCTATTCTTTCTCTTTCTCCTCCTAGAAATCTAATCAGGTGAGATTTCAAATCCTATTAATTTGTCTTTGGGAAATTATCTTCCATCCATCTTTTTTCTGACCCATTTCCACTTATTCATTCCTGGGAATATAAGTAACATAGTATAGTGTCCTCTAAAGGTCTGAGGAGAGCGTGGAGGGCGAGAGTAGAGGCCAGGGGAGAAAGCAGTGTTTGTACTCCAGAACCTGCCCATAACTGATTCCCCATAACTGCCGCCACTCCCTCCCAGGTCTTCTCTCTGGGACCCCAAGAGAATTGTGTTTCTTCCCCTGGAGCTTAGTGTTGCATTCTGGGAGGGAGGCTTTGTTGCTGTGTTCTGATGAAGGATCAGGGGACCCAATAGCAAAAAAAACCAAAAGAGATAACAACTCAAAAATCTCACAGAGGCTGTTTCAGTTGTTTTCCTCCTGCCAGAGATTTCCCCTGGAGAATTATTCTTTGTTCTTCCTTTTGGGGATTTTATACTGTTGGACTCAGGGAAGGGGCGATTCCTTTATTGTACTACACCCTTACACAAGTCCCACTCTTCTCTTGCTTGGGCTATTGTAAGAGCGTCCCAGCAGGTATCCCTGCTTCTAGGTCACCCCACTAGCTCCCTGAGATTCATCTTCCTAAATTTATCTCCATCACTTAAAACTTTTCATACCTTTTTTTATTTCAAATACAATAAAAATCTTTAGCCTGGCTTCTAAGTCCAACCATTTATCACCTGTTAGTCCTAAGAGCACAAAGTCCTTGCTAGCTCCCCAAGCATGTCACCACTCCCACCATCCCCATTCTACAGTTTTCCTGCCTCTGTGTTTCTGATCAATTTGTCACCTTTTACTGGAACTCCCTGCCATTTTTACTGAATGGAATTAAGAGATAGTACTTATCCAGTCTAAGTAGAGTGGTCCCCAGCTACATTTGCCTTCCTTCAGCCCTTCAAATGCTAATGTTCTTGTTGTCCTCTCTACCTGGAACATAATTCACCTATCCAGCTCCCTCTCAATTTTCATGGTTCTTCTCTTAAAGTAGGTCCCTTGCTTTTCTCTCTTCTGGCATCCTGTTCTGCCTTCCTTCGTAGTATATACCACAATCTTTAATGATTCGTTGTTTAAGTATTCATTTATTTGTTTAACCCCCCCCCCCACACACACACTAGATTGTAAACTTGCAGATTGTGTTCATGTCTGCTTGTTTCCCACTCCATTTCAGTGCCTAACACAGTGCCAGCACAAATATTTGCTGAATGCACGACTTAAAATCCCCTATATTCTCAATCTCTTCTCTGCTTTAACTTAAACCTAACTCTCCCTCAAAGACCACTTCTCCCAAAGACTTTCTTCTCTCTTCTGTTCACTTCATAGGTTGGTATCTGGTGGCACAGAGTAGTTGCTCCATATATTTAATTACTACGAAATTTACTTGCTTTTGTCCTTTTCCTTTTAATCTAATGACTGGTTAGAAAGATAACCCAACAGTGTAAAAAATACTCGTCCTTCCGATAGACTGAGAGTGAATCTGCTACTGACTAGCTGGTGGTCTTGACCAAGTGTTTTTCTTTAACTTCTTTCAACATTAAGCTTCTTAACAGAAGTGGTCAGAGGTACCAGGTTAGGTTGGCCTAAGGCAGTGATGGCGAACCTTTTGAGCTCGGCGTGCCAGCATTTTGAAAAACCCTAACTTAACTCTGGTGCCGTGTCACATATAGAAATTTTTTGATATTTGCAACCATAGTAGAACAAAGACTTATATTTTTGATATTTATTTTATATATTTAAATGCCATCTAACAAAGAAAAATCAACCCAAAAAATGAGTTGGCGTGTCACCTCTGACACGCGTGTCATAGGTTCGCCATCACTGGCCTAAGGAGTTAGTCTACACTGCCCCCTAGAGGACTTTTGTTTCTGGGATGGTGGACTGAATCCTAGGAATGTTTAAAAGATCTTTGTGAATTACTCCGACACCCTGGAGAGAGAGAACTCCAGCCAGAGGTGACCCCAGCACAGGCAGTGGGGCCAACTCGCATGAACAGTTGGAAAGTTCAGTGATCTAGGGGAGGGCAGCACAGACTTCAACAAAGGTCAGCAACTCATGGGTAGAAGAGTGACAGTGGTAGTTCCAGTTATTCAGAGAACTGGGGAGGAGACCTCATTGATTAGAGCTTGGAGATTTAGGATATTGCTAAATGTTGGATATATTTGTGTTCGTTATGCTTAGGTGAGATCAGAGGTATTTTTGAGCCACATATAAAATGAAGATATATAAAAAATGAAAAAAACAGGAAAAAACTTAAAAATAAATAAAATGAAGATAATAAATACCCACCTGTCAGAGTTGTTGTGAGGATCCATTAAGAAAATAGATTATATAAAGTGCAAATATGGTGCCTAATACATAATAGATGCTCAATAAATGGCAACTGCTATTATTTTTCTTGCAAATAATAAGACAAACTTTCCACCTTTTTTATGCCACATGACAAATTTATTCTTTAATAATAAAGAGAATCAGAAAAAAAATGGATTGAAATAAGAACGTGGTGAAATTGAAGCGGGATTTTTGGACTGGAACACGCGGTGTTCCCCTCGGCAGGATGGTTCCCGGGCTCTTTGTCCGTTGGAGTCGAAGAATGAATCCACAGACGGAAGATGGTACAGCAAAAGTGGACATTTATTAAAGAACAAGCACAGACCCCCATGTGGGGGAGGGGAAAGAGTCCCACCGAGTTCCCTTTTCCACGGTTTATAAAGGGACACGGGACATGTGAGGTCCTCCTTCCTTGTTTTCCTATTCCCTTTGGGCTCTCTTCTTCTCCTTCTGGATGAGGGGCTTCCTTCCTTTATTTTGTAAATACAGACCTTCTGCTGTTTCTAGCTTCCTTATTCTATGGAAATGTACCCGTTGCAGCTTTTCAACTCCCCTATTCTATGGACATATACCTTCTTCTGCTCTGCAGCCCTGTGCTTCTTCCATGGTCCCCTTAATTTCTAAAATTTCCTAAACCTGTCTTTTTCACCCCTAAAAATTCCTGTTTCAAAACTATGCACTGTTTTGTAGACAGTCCTTTGCTTTTGGGTTTAATAATAAAATACAGACATTCTGTTAATTAATTAAATGTGTGTAGTTAAATATATTAAAAATCCATTAATAGATGATAATGTAATTAAGTGGTTACCAGGCGAGGGGTGGGGGATAGAAATTGATCAAGAAAGGACACACACACACACACACACAAAGAAGGGGCACACAGAACCTCTTGGAATGATGGAAATGTTCTATCCATTATAATTCTATCAAATGTTCTATTCAATCAAGAAATCTTATCTTAATTGTGGTCATGGTTACATGTATATATACTTTTGTCAAAATTCATTGAACTGTACACTTAAGTAGATGTTTTATTGTCTATAAATTATACTTCAATAGAACTCATTGTTTTAAAAATCCAATATTTTCATGTTTCATTATTTTAATAATTATTTTATTTAAATCAATTTGAGTAGTAATTAAACTTGAGATTATTTTTTTATTATTCACCAAGTTATTGTGCTACTCAACAAAAGTTATTATGCTGCTCAAAGAATTCCTGAATATTTAACAATTGGCTTTTGTAAGCCCATATGAACTGACTCCAGCCCTATATTTCAGAATGCACATAATTGTTAGGTTTAACCGAAGAAAGGCACCAGAGTCCAAATTAAAAGCAGAATGCACTGTTTATTCACGAGGCAGATGCTCTCGGGTGAGGTCCCGCGTGAGCACGGGCAGAGGGAGTCACACCCGCCTATGCCTGGCAGAGCTTCTTTACGCTACTGTTGGACCAATCCGGTTTATCTGAGGTAGCTTGTGGTGGGTGATTTATGAGCGGGAAGTTTGTACATCTGCACCCTGGCCATCCTGATAAGTCTCAGGTGGTCATTCATTGTCCAACGGGATGTTAACAGGATGTTAGCACCGCTGTGACTTGGTGTTCTGGTAGTTCCCAGGGGACCGCTATTGTCCAACTCAGTGGGTGGGATCGGGAAAGTCCCTATCTTCCCAGCCCCAGACCTTACAATAATATTTGTATTTGTGTGTATGTACATCCGTATACAGTGGGGCCTTGACTTACGAGTGTCCTGACGAACGAGTTTTTTGAGATACCAGCTGTCTTTCCTCCGTTTTTTTGCATTGAGTTGATAGAGTAATTTGAGTTAACGAGCTCCTTAACGAGCTCGGTCTCCGAACGAATTAAACTCATAAGCCAAGGCCCCACTGTATATATTTGCTAGTTAATGTCCTATTTCCTTGTCCTACTGAAATGACGTACAAGAATGATACCCTAATAACAATGAGCACAACTAGCATCTATATCTTGACTGAACAAACCTTATTGGAGAAATGGCTGATTCCATGACTGGGACAGTAAAAATCTTACTGGTTCCTTACTAAGGAAAGGAAGTGTTCACAGAATGATGATGTAATAAACTCTTTTTACCCATAATAGAGCAGGCTCAGTAACCCTCCTGGTCTGCTTTCCCCAAGGCTATTATGTCAGAAAACAGAGCTTATCTCTCATTGGTTTGTTTCACATGCCTTTTCAGAGCCAGGGGGAGTTTAGTGGCTCTCCATAAGATGGTTTCATCTTACTCATGAAGAAAAAATATAACAATATTATACAGTCACAATATCTTTTTTTATATAGGAAAAGATGGAAATTTATTGGGAAACAAGCATAGACTCCCTCCCACGTGGTGGTGGGGGGGGGGTGTCAAGGAAAGACCTGCAGGCACAGTATCTTTTATGGCCCACTATCACTCAGCAGTATGAAATGATCTTCAATTCATTTGTGCAAACAATGCATTTGAAACCATATCATTCAACATGACCCTTCCTTAAGACAAGAAAAACAGCCCTGGCTGGTTTGGCTCAGTGGATAGAGCATCGGCCTGCGGACTGAAGGGTCCCAGGTTCGATTCCGGTCAAGGGCATGTACCTTGATTGCAGGCACATCCCCAGTAGGGAGTGTGCAGGAGGCAGCTGATCGATGTTTCTCTTCATCGATGTTTCTAACTCTCTATCCCTCTCCCTTCCTCTCTGTAAAAAATCAATAAAATATATTTAAAAAAAAAAGACAAGAAAAACAATAAATAATATATATATTTAAGATATGTGTACACAGATTCTGGCTCTGTACTTTGTGTCTCAAGTCTTTAAAATGGGATAAAAACAGAAACTACATCATGGGATTACCTGAGGATTAAATGCATTAGTATATGTAAAGTGTTTATTACAATCTACACTAATAAAAGAGAAAAATGGTAATTGACGTACGACCGCTACCCTTCTGATTGGCTAATCAGCGTATCCTTATGCAAATTAACTGTAAGCCAAGATGGCGGCCGGCAGCCAGGCAGCTGGAAGCGAACATGAGGCTTGCTTGCTCCAGTGACTGCAGACTCCAACGTTCCCCGCCTGCGCTGCCGGCCTCTGAGCTGGCAGTTTGAAACATTCTAACAAATATAGCCGGCTGGGATCTCAGAGCTGAAGTTATACATTGTTTCGATTATAGAACGGCAAACAAACCAGCGGAAGCCTCAGAGCTAGAGCCAGAGCTAAAGCTGGCCCAGAAGAAAAAAAAAAAAAAGAAAAAAAGGAGTGGTTGGGAGCTTCCCGCCAGCCTGAAAGCAGCCCTCAGCCCCTCACCCAGACTGGCCAGGCACCCCAGTGGGGACCCCCACCCTGAAGGGTGTGTGACCAGTTGCAAACAGCCATCATCCCCTCATCCAGGCTGGCCAGGCACCCCAGTGGGGACCCCCACCCTGATCCAGGACACCCTTCAGGGCAAACCAGCCGGCCCCCAGGCCTCTATCCTATATAGTAAAAGGGTAATATGCCTCCCAGCACCGGGATCAGCGGAGCCGCGAGGCCTCCTGGCACCAGATCAGCATGACAGGGTGCAGCGCCCAAACCCCCTGATCGCCCTGCGGCTCTGTGTGTGACAGGGTGTGGCGTCCCAACCCCCTGATCGGCCCTGCTCTGTGTGTGACAGGGGGTGGTGCCCCACCCCCCCTCCCGCCCCCAACGGTGCCTGCTGTGTGGGTGACGGGGTAAAAGCCATAAACTCTCCCCATGGCCTCTGCCCCTATGTGGACAAGTGGCGGCCCCCCAACACTCTGAACGCCCCTGCTCTTTTTGACAGGGGGCGGGCCC
>NW_005871270.1:262772-270920 GCF_000147115.1 Myotis lucifugus | reverse complement strand
TCGAGTCTTGCCAAGATATTGCTAATTCATTCCCGCAGCTCCTCCGCTCAACTGCTGAAGATCGAGTAGATAATATATTTGATAACAAGTATGTTGTTTGACTATAATAAACCATTTTATAATTTTTATACCCCTGTGTCTGTAGTGTAGTGAGCAGAGATAGACATTGCCGGGGAGGTAGTGTCCTTAATGTCTACAAGTCCTCATAATACGGCTTTCTATCGGCAGTTTTCTCTAAATTTCTGCAGAAATGCATTCAGATAAGCAGACTCATCGACTACTTTCGTTGTACTTTTTAAAAATATATATTTTTGCCGAGGCCGGTTTGGCTCAGTGGATAGAGCGTCGCCTGCGGACTGAAGGGTCCCAGGTTCGATTCCGGTCAAGGGCATGTGCCTGGGTTGCGGGCACATCCCGGTGGGAGATGTGCAGGAGGCAGCTGATCGATGCTTCTCTCTCATCGATGTTTCTAACTCTCTCTCTTCCTTCCTCTCTGTAAAAAATCAATAAAATATATTTTAAAAAAAAAATAATAAAAAAAATAAATAAATAAAAATATATATTTTTATTGATTTCAGAGAGGGAGAGAGAGGGAGAGAGAGTATAGAAACATCAATGATGAGAGAGAATCATTGATTGGCTGCCTCCTGCACGCCCTCCACTGAGGACCGAGCCCGCAACCCTGGGCAAGTGCCATTGACTGGAATCGAACCTGGGACCCTTTGGTCTGCAGGCCGACACTCTATCCACTGAGCCAAACCAGCCAGGGCTCGTTGTACCTTTTTAATGTGGCTCTTGGAAAATTTAAAGTAAAATGTGTGGCTTATCTTTTATTTTTATTGGACAGTGCTGTGTTACAGGGTTAATTTGTGATTGTTTATTCCACAGCTTTTGGTAGACTTCTCATCATTTGGCTTAATCCATAAGTAAATTTTCTAAGTGTTTATAAACATATATTGATCATTTACCTCTACATTGCAATTATATTTTCTTTTTTTAAAAAATATATTTTATTGATTTTTTACAGAGAGGAAGGGAGAGAGATAGAGAATTAGAAACATCGATGAGAGAGAAACATCGATGAGAGAGAAACATCGATCAGCTGCCTCCTGCACATCTCCCACTGGGGATGTGCCCGCAACCCAGGTACATGCCCTTGACCGGAATCGAACCCGGGACCCTTCAGTTCGCAGGCCGACGCTCTACCCATTGAGCCAAACCGGTTTTGGCTGCAATTATATTTTCATTATACTTCATGTTAATATCTCTTTTTTTTCATATTGTCCTGGATTCAAGGCATTTTTATGGACTCAACTTGTTCTGGTTGATCACAGCTTGTCATGGCTTGACTATTCCTGGGTATAAAAACTTTATTCTCAAACTGCCCTGCTTACCTCCTCCAACATGATACACGAATCCCCAAAGAATTGCTGCTTCCTGTCAGTAGCAAGATGTACCAGGAGTTTCTCTGCCTGGAGATTTGGCATTGGCTGCCCTCCTTAGAAGTCCTGGTTCCTTTTAGTGAAGGATAATAGGAAGGATTTAGGCAGTAGGGCTACATCTGTATCTTTCTCAGTGACTTCTGGGTATCAGTTGGTCAAAAACAAAGCAAACCTTAACCATTTCACTGGCTGAGTGAAAGCCTTACAGAGCCATGAGTTCAATTTAACACTAACCTCATTATTTTTATCTTAGTCTAATATAAATAACTAGTGACCCTGTGCACAGATTCATGCACATTGAAAGGAAATTAATTAAAGGTGGCTGGCGGGGCAGGATTGGGCAAGACAAGCTGAGCATGCCCTGGAGCCAACCTCCACGGTCCCTCCCTGGCATCTGTGGAGTGAGCGCGGGTCTCTCTGGCAGGTGGGGTGCCTAGGCTTGGCCTGGGGCAGTGGTCGGCAAACTGTGGCTTGTGAGCCACATGCGGCTCTTTGGCCCCTGGAGTGTGGCTCTTCCACAAAATACCACGTGCGGGCGCACACTACAGTGTGATTGAAACTTCGTGGCCCATGCACAGAAGTCGGTTTTCGGCCTGGGCGAGTCTATTTTGAAGAAGTGGCATTAGCCTACCCGACTTGGCTCAGTGGATAGATTGTCAGCCTGGGGACTGAGGGGTCCCAGGTTTGATTCCGGCCAAGGGCACATGCCTGGGTTGCGGGCTTGATCCCCAGTGGGGGGCTTGCAGGAGGCAGCTGATCAATGATTCTCTCTCATCATTGATGTTTCCATCTCTCTCTCCTTCTCCCTTCCTCTCTGAAATCAATAAAGAAATATATTTTTAAAAAAAAAAGAAGTGGCATTAGAAGAAGTGGGGTGTGTAGGTCGGTCGGGTCATGGAATATGCGGCGCAGGGGAGGCACGCACGAGTTGAGGCTGGGAGAGTTGGAAGGGGTCGACCTCAGCGAACGTATCTCAATCAGTTTGAGGACGTTTTTAGCAAAGGCCAGCTTAGGAGTACCCTAATTTAGTTAATAACAATGTACCTACCTATATAGTTTAAGTTTAAAAAATTTGGCTCTCAAAAGAAATTTCAATCGTTGTACTGTTGATATTTGGCTCTGTTGACTAATGAGTTTGCTGACCACTGGCCTGGGGGATCGGGCTGAAACCGGCTCTCTGACATCCCCCGAAGGGTCCTGGTCACACTCTGCAAAGTTGCTGTGGTACAGGGTTGGAATGCAAACACAAGTGTGCAGTAAACCAGATTTGGGCCGACAGTGCTTCAGCAACAACATAACCCACGGCCAAAGGTGGAATTGCATGGCCCCGCTAGGAATCTGGCTCCCTCCTCTCTGGTTTCAGGGTGCGTCACCTGAGAACCGAGGCTGCCAAGTCACTGCAGCTCAGCAGCTCCTGCATTGAGCGTCTGCCCCCAGGTAGTGAGTGTGCGTCATAGCGACCAGTGGGACAGTGGGAAGGACACTTAGCATATTAGCCTTTTATATATATATATAAAATTCTAAATAAAAAATAAAATTCTACATAAAAATTCTAATTATTTAACAGTGCAATTCTCTCTCCAACATTCCTGATCCCCCTTATTCTGCTCTGTTCTTTCATATTACTTATATTTTTCAACATACCAACTCTCAGTTTTCATTTATTTCCTTATCTGAATTGTCAGGTTTTTAAATTCTTTTTAATTCTCACCCAAGGAATGAGAATTTTTTTTCCATTGATTTTTAGAGAGACTGGAAGGGATGGGGGGGGGGGGAGAGAGAGAGAGAGAGAGAAAGAGAGAGAGAGAGAGAGAGAGAGAGAGAGAGAGAAAAAGGAGAGAGAAACATCGATGTGAGAGAGATACGTCGATAGGTTGCCTCCCACACATGCCCCAACAGGGGCCGGGGATCAAACCTACAACCCAGGTATGTGCACTTGATCTGGAATTGAACTGGAGACCCTCCAGTGAGCAGG
Source organism: Myotis lucifugus (assembly GCF_000147115.1). Taxonomy (NCBI): domain Eukaryota; kingdom Metazoa; phylum Chordata; class Mammalia; order Chiroptera; family Vespertilionidae; genus Myotis; species Myotis lucifugus. The sequence continues at coordinate 267,503 of NW_005871270.1, read as the reverse complement.
CCAGTGCTCTAACCACTGAACCATGCCAGCCAGGGCAGCTTTTTAATTTTTAATGTATGATATAGTCCTACCATACACATTGTTTAATATTATGAGAAAGAGAAAGTCAGCTCCTGACATCCAGAGCTATCCTGGCACTCACACCTAGGCCTTAGAATAGCTAGGAGTTGGCCTGGTCCTCAGAGCTCAGCCATGGTGTTCTCCAACTGAACACAAACAATTTTACAGAACGCAAGCATCAGATAGAGACAAACTATGATAGAGGCAGACAGAACAAGATCACTCCATGATCATGTCTGAGTAGACAAAAACAAGGATGTTGTGTAAACCACCAAAATGACTGAGCACCTGCTTCTTACTGGATAATATGAGTGACTACTGCTTCTTTCCAAAGTACAGCTTTAACTCTGCTTTGTTCCTCCTGCCTTCGGCATAAAAATTATTAAAATACTTAATCACACAATTATTCCTGCCTCTGGAAAGCACCCAATCCAGAGCAAAGCCCTGCTTCCTTAAATCCTCCCCCAAATCATCTTGCCCAAGCTCAAACTCCATAATAGATCCTTTATGGCATCCTATTACTGAGATGCCCCACTGACTCTATGGTTTACTGTCTCCCTCATTACAATGAGCCAATAAACCCTACTTTGATCGATTATAGTCTTTGACTGACAGACATTGACGCATGTTACATATGGCTATACCAAATCATACTTTTAAATTATAATACAGCCCAAAGCTTTAAAAACATTTAAAAATATATTTTTATTGATTTCAGAGAGGAAGGGAGAGGGAGAGCGAGATAGAAACATCAATGATGAGAGAGAATCATTGATTGGCTGCTTCCTGCATGCCCCCTACTGGGGATTAAGCCTGCAACCAGGGCATGTGCCCTGACCGGAAATTGAACCATAACCTCCTGGTTCATAGGTTGACTGACATTCAACCACTGAATCATGCTGGCTGGGTTAGCATAAGTATTTTAAAATAATTTAAGATTATTTTGCTGCTTTGTTCAATACATGGCTCATAGTTAACTTAGCTTGATACAATTTGTATTTTCTTGAGCTGAAATTTAAGAGTATTTTCAGTACCTAAACATGGAGCTTTTGCCTACAGCCTTTAAATTCTTAGATATAGTACAATTTTCTTTGCTCTCCTCTTTATCAGATACCTCAGGGTGGGAGTCTGCTTGGTGGGTTCATGGAATAGCAGGCAGCCATTGTGCTGGAGCTCATTGAATGACGGTAAGAGTGGTAAGAGATGTAGTCAGGTATGTGAGGCTGGAGGCTGAGTTCAGATAACAGATACTGTTTTTGTTGTTGTTTTATATTTTTAATATTTTTATTGGTTTCAGAGAGGAAGGGAGAGGGAGAGAGAGAGATCATTGATCAGCTGCCTCCTGCATGCCCCTCATTGGGGATCGAGCCCACAACCCTGGCATGTGCCCTTGACCAGAATCAAACCTGGGATCCTTCAGTCTGCAGGCCGACACTCTATCCACTGAGCCAAACCAGCTAGGGCAGGATATTGGGTTTTATTCTAAGAAGAAACCTTATGGAAAATTGAGAGGAAGGAGTAACGGGATCTGATCCACATTTTCAAAGAATCACTCTGATCGCTTCCCGGACTTTTGGCTAAGACCAAGTGTAGTATCTGTTCTTATCGGTTTAACATATGACACGTCTTCTATCTGAGGACAATATATTAAATGGATTTTTGGAGCATGGAGATGGAATAGGAGCTTGCTCCGTCCATTCCATGCATCGACCCAGTATTGCAGTACCTCTGGGAACGGTGCACACACACACACAAAAGAATCACCTGGCTGCTTGGTGGAAAACAAATTATAGGGGCCAAAGTGGAAGTAAGAAGACTTGTTAGAAGGCATTTGCAGGAGCTCAGGGTGCAAAATGACAAAGGATGGTAGCAGTAAATGTGGTGAAAACTTGTCAGATTCCAAATGCATTTTGCTGATGGAATTGGATGTGAATTATAAAAGAGAGAGAGGAGTGAAGGATGACTCCGAAGTATTCAGTCTGAGCAACTGGGTGAATGCAACGTCATTTACAGATACAGGAAACTCTAGGAGAGGTTTTCTGGGCGGAGGGTAGGGTTGTGGTGGAGAGGGGGATGACCCAGAGTTCACTTTAGACATGTTAAGTTTGAGATGACTGTTAAGCAAGTAGAAATGTTGGGCAGGCAGGTGAAAATACATGTCTGAAGTTCAGAAAAAAAGTCAGGACTGGAAGCATAAATATAGAAATATTCAGTATATAGATTGTATGTATATATATTTATTATATTATGGAAAAATTTTAAGCATATACAAAACTAGAGATAATAATGTAATGAATACTCATGTGCCCATTACTTAGCTTAATAAATTACTAATATTTTGTTAGTCTTGTCCCATCTTCTCCCACTATGCCCCGGTTGGAGTAGTTTAAAACAGATTATGTATATTTACTGTTTTCCCTGTAAAAACTTTCATTTGTAATACATTGTTTTTAAAGTTATTGGACCAGATGATATCACCCAAGGAGCGTGTATAAATAGAGAAGAAGTGGGAGGACTGATTCATGACACTCCACCTTTAGATGTTAGGAACAGGAGGAGGAATCAGCTGATGGGACTGAGGAGGAGCAGCAAGTGAGATAGGAGGAAAAGTGTGATGAGTGTGGGGTCTTGGGAGCCAAGTGAAAAATAGAGGGAATGATCAATTGTGCCAAATGCTGTTGAGAAACAAAGAAAGATGAGGACTGAAAAATAACCACTAGTGAGCTTTTATTTTTTAATTGAATTTATTGGGTGGCACTGGTTAATAAAATTATAGGTTTCAGCGCTAGCTGGTTTGGCTCAGTGGACAGTGTCGGCCTGTAGACTAAAGGATCCTGGGTTTGATTCTGGTCAAGGGCACATGCCCGCGTTGCGGGCTTGATCCCCAATAGGGACTGTGCAGGAGGCAGCAGATCAATGATTATCTCTCATCATTGATGTTTCTATCTCTTCCTTCCTATCTGAAATCAATAAAAGATATATTTTAAAAAATGATAGGTTTCGGGGGTACAATTCTCTAATACCTCATCTGTATATTATATTGTGTGTTTACCATCCCCAATTCAAGTCTCCTTCCATCACCATTTATCCCCCTTACCCTCACCACTAGTGGTCTTGATGAGAGCTATACGAGTGGGGTTATATGCAGAAGAGCTTGATTAAAATGAGCTCAAGAGAAAATGAGAGGAGAGGCAATAGGGACTCCAAGGACACACAACTTTATAAGACATTTTTTTTTCTGTAAAGAGGACCTGGGAAATAGGGTAATAACAAGAGGAAGATGTAAAGTTCAAGAGAGGTACAATTTTAAGATAAATTACAGCATGCTTGTGAGCTCATGGAAACAATCAAGTAGAAAGGGAAATTCTGATGATATAGAAGAGGGAATAATTTAATGAGCTAAGTCCTGGAGTAGGTAAGAGAAAGTGAGATCTAGGTTTTATATCATTCGTTTCAGTAGCTATAGGAAAGTCTAAAGATCCAGGCCTTACCTCTGTGGGTCAGGTCCTAGGGCAGAGGCATAACCACACCCCCTCCTTATCAGCACTAGTTCCAAGGAATAAATATCTTTGCCCCGAGGAAGGTGGGGACTTATTGAAATAAATGGGATCCTCTATCAGTAAGTGGAGTCATTTGGATATGTCTTATCCATTGTGGAGTCTACATCTATCCAGTGGCTCTCACTGAAAGTAGTTCCTGTGCCTAGCCCCAGCTATACAGTGATAGGTCCAGGTTGGAACACAATCCAACCATATCTTTTTTAGGAATGTCAAGCTTTGCCTGAAGTTCTAATATCAAGTTTCAGCATAGCTCTGAAAACAAAAATTTCAGTTATGTAGAATAATAAATTTCTTTTTAAAAATGCTTATTTGAGTTGAATTTTCTATTACTTGCAACCAAAAGCATCCTCTTGAAGCACAAAGAAAGGCACCATTTTCTACTAGATCATGCATTTATTAAACACTAGAGGCCTAGTGCATGAAATTGGTGCATGGGTAGGGTCCCTAGCAGCTGCCGGCCAGGGCCTTCCTTCATTCCACGCTGCCCCCTGGTGGTCAGCGCACATCATAGCGAGTGATTGAACTCCCAAGGGGGACAGTTTGCATATTAGGCTTTTATATATATACTAGAGGCCCGGTGCACAAAAATTTGTGCACTCGGGGGGGTAGGGGGGGTCCCTCAGCCAGGCCTGTGCCCTCTCGCAGTCTGGGACCCCTCCGGAGATAACGACCTGCTGGCGTAGGCCTGCTCCTGGGTGGCAGAGGGCAGGCCCAATCCCTAGGTGCAGCCCCTGGTCAGGCTCAGAGCAGGGCTGATTGGGGAGTTGGGGCGCCGCCCCCTGTCATGCACAGAGCAGGGCGGATTGGGAGGTTGCGATGCCACCCTCAGTCACGCTCAGGGTAGGGCTGATTGGGGGGTTGGGGCACCACCTCCTATCACACTCAAGGCAGGGTCGATGGGGAGGTTTCGGCACCACCCCCTGTGATGCACAGAGCAGGGCCAATCAGGGGGTTGGGGCGCTGCCCCCTGTCACTCACAGAGTAGGGCCGATAGGGGAGTTAGGGCACCGCCCCCCTGTCACACACACAGCAGGGCGGATCAGGGGGTTGGTGCGCCGCCCTCTATCACCCACAGAGCAGGGCCGATCAGGGTGTTGGGGCGCCGCCACTG
>NW_005871270.1:250394-262672 GCF_000147115.1 Myotis lucifugus | reverse complement strand
CCTGGATGAGGGGATGATGGCTGTTTGCAGCTGGTCACACACCCTTCAGGTTGGGGGTCCCCACTGGGTGTCTGGCCAGTCTGGGTGAGGGGCTGAGGGCTGCTTTCAGGCTGGCAGTTGTTGATTGAAGCTCCCAACCGCTCCTTTTTTTCTTTTTTCTTTTTCTTCTGGGCCAGCTTTAGCTCTGGCTCTAGCTCTGAGGCTTCCGCTGGTTTGTTTGCCGTTCTATAATTGAAACAATGTATAACTTCAGCTCTGAGATCCCAGCCGGCTATATTTGTTAGAATGTTTCAAACTGCCAGCTCAGAGGCCGGCAGCGCAGGCGGGGAACGTTGGAGTCTGCAGTCACTGGAGCAAGCAAGCCTCATGTTCGCTTCCAGCTGCCTGGCTGCCGGCCGCCATCTTGGCTGACAGTTAATTTGCATAAGGATACGCTGATTAGCCAATGGGAAGGGTAGCGGTCGTACGCCAATTACCATTTTTCTCTTTTATTAGTGTAGACTAGTAGCCCGGTGCACAAAAATTTGTGCACTCGGGGGTGAGGGTGAGGGGTAGGGCCAGACCCCTCAGCCCGACCTGCATCCCTGTCATGTTCCGGGACACCGGCCACTCCTGGCCTAAGCACAGGCCTACAGGCTCGGGCGGCCTGGCTCCTGAGGCCCCATTTTATCAAGAGAACAAAGTCGGCGTTAGTTACAGCCCTCACTGAACCCAGTACACTGCATCTGTGCATACAACTGCCTCGTTCATGTGCCTGCTTCGCCCTACTGAATTACTAACATCTTGAGGACATAGCTCTGTCTTATCCTGCTTCAACTTCAGTGACTGGCCTGGTGCCAGGGACCTGAGAGGGTTTGCTGAGTGAGTGATGAGTGAATGAATGAGTGAGTGAATGAGTGAATGAATGAGCAAGTAAGTGAATGAGCAAGCAGCTACCGGTCGGGATAGTTCACACTCCGCTCTGGGCTGCCTGACGCAAACCTGCTCTCAGTGGCCCATCGCCCCTCTCCTGGCTGCATAGTTCGCACTCAGCTCTGGGCTGCCTGACAAAAACCCCGAGCAGTTCCCGCCCTGCTCCCAGGGGCCCCACTCCCCTCTCCCAGCTGCATAGTTTGCGCAGGGCAAAGGCGGCCCGGGTGTGCGTGTGGGCAGATCCGTGCATTAGCACCTGCCAACCCTGGATCCCCGCGGGAGGGCCGTTTGTGGGCGCAGTTGGTGGCGGATTGGTGCATTAGCACCTGCCAGACACGGATCCCCACGGGAGGGCCATTTGTGGGTGTGGCCAGTGGTGGATCCGTGCATTAGCACCCCGCCAACCCGGGATCCCCACGGCAAGGCCGTTTTGTGGGGCGCAAGCCGGTGGCTGATCGGTGCATTAGCACCAGCCAGCCAGGGATCCCCGGGGGAGGGCCGTTTGTGGGCATGTCCAGTGGTGGATTGCTGTGGTCTCGCTGTGTAGCCCTGGGTCGGGTCCCATATGGGCTGCCTGCCGCCCGGGTCGTAGATAGCAGGCCTGAATGGCCAGCGGGATGGTGCTGTCCCGCCCTGCCTGTAGTATGCAAATTAGCTGCCATCTTTGTTGGCGGTTAACCGCCATCTTGGTTGGCAGTTAATTTGCATGTCACCCTGATTAGCCAATGGGAAGCGTGTCAGAGGTACGGTTAATTACCATGTTTGTCTATTATTAGATAGGATATAGATGTTTATCATGTATAAATTCTATGTCAAGCTTGTGCTGTGCCTAGGAATACAGTGGCAAACAAAGAAGATTGTGTTCTCCCCAGGCACCTTCTCCTTAAAGGGCTCTTGGATCCTTTATTCTCTGCTGTAAGCCTCAGTGATTCAACCTTTCCTCTCTCTTCTCAGAGCTGCCACCTTCTGCCTTCACCATGTGGGACCTTCTTTAAACAATTTCATGTCAAAGCACGTTTATCTTCCCAGTTCTCCTTGTCTTTGTCATTGTGTCAGTTGGGAATCAATCAGGGAAAAAGAAACTACTCTAGATATTTCAAGCAGGAAGGAATTTATTTCAGTTTTACCAGCCCATTAGAAGGGCTGGAGGATTGAAGGTCAGGGAAAGTCATCTTTTGCTCTCAGACTTGTCACTAGTTTTCAGAGTTAGAAGTGTTAGGAATTGCAGCACTAAGGTGGAGAATTTGTAGGGAAACACTTGATGGCCACTGCAAACACTCTTGTCTTTCTGCTGCTGCCCAAGGAGCAAGAATACATGGCTTCTGGCCTAGCCGGTTTTGCTCAGTGAATAGAGTGTCAGCCTGCGGACCAAAGGGTCCCGGGTTTGATGCCGGTCAAGGGCATGTCTTTGGTCGCAGGATCCTCCCTGCCCAGGCCCTGGTCAGGGCATGTGTAGGAGGCAATCAATCGATGTGTTTCTCTCACATCGATATTTCTCTCTGTCTTTCCCTCTCTCTTCCACTCTCACTAAAAACCAATGGAAAAATATCCTCGGGTGAGATTAAAAAATAAAAATAAAATAAAATTTTAAAAAAGCAAAAGAATTTATGGCTTCTGTTTCTCCTTTGTTTTCATTTGAATGGCTTTCATTGGCTGGCCCTATCCTGAACTCCACTTGTAAAGTGTTTTGGAAAATGTAGATCCCAAATTTCCAGTTCCAGTGATATCGAAGAGCGCAGAAGGGGGTAAATGGAGTGAATTTTCAACAGACAATCTGACACAGTCATCCACCAAAGGAAAAAAAAAACCCAACCATTTTTTACAAGGGTTTGTCTGCTAATCACAGCATAGACTGTTCTCTGAAGATAGTGGGGATTTGCCTGGAGCGGTCTCCTAGAGGTAGCCTAGAGAGAATATTTAGCTTCATAAAATGCAGGTCAGACTTGCAGAGAAGGAAGGAAGGTGGGAACAGCAGCTTCACTCAGGCAAAGTACACTCCACCCTCATGAAGAGGTCAGTAAAGAAGTCACCAGATTGCCTGCCTACTTCCCATGCATCCTACAGAGAACCCTGCCTGGTGATGTGATATATGCACCTCCCACTCACACAGAGCCCCAGTTTAAGGGATAGACCTATTGGGAAAACACATCAGAGGAAACTCAGGCTAACTTTATATACAGGAATATGTGTGGGCAACCAGGCATTCAAAGGGAGAAAAAAATATCAAAACAAGCAAGCAAACAAAACAGTTTTCTATAAAGGAATGAGACTTACCATCTTTAGCAATAAATGTCTTCAAAGTTTGAAGGAAGTATTTGAACCTAGAATTGTTAAAGAGAAATACAGCCAGACACTAGCTAAAGGCAGTAAAGACATTTTATTCTTCAGTCTGGGAGAGAAAATTCAGCAAAACTGAGCTCAATTCCAAAGACAGCTGGGTATTTATAGGCAAAAAACAGTGTGAAGGGGTCAATGAATGGACAATTACTAAGAGGAGACATTAAGGGTAGGGGATTCTTTTTTAAAAAAATATTTTTATTGATTTCAGAGAGGAAGGGAGAGGGGAGAGAGAGATAGAAACATCAATGATGAAAGAGAATCATTGATCGGCTGCCTCCTGCACACCCGCTACTAGCGATGGAGCTGGCAACCCCGGGCATGTGCCCTTGACCGGAATCAAACCTGGGACCCTTCAGTCCACAGGCTGATGCTCTATCCACTGAGCCAAACCAGCTAGGGCAAGGGTAGGGGATTCTTGATAAACTTGTCTAATAGGTTTCTTGTTAAAAGCAGGCCAAATACTTAGACATCAAGGGTGGGTAATGAGAAACTTGATCAGATATCAAGAATGGGGGTAATTCTTGCTAAACTCATTTAGCAGGATTCTTGCTAAAACTGGGCCAGGCAGCTGAGGACAGAGCTTAAGGATGATGAATAGTCAAAAGGAAGGCTCAGGGAAGCAGTCTAAAGTTTGGTCAAGGAGAGAGTCTTTGTCAGAATAATATACCTAGTCAAACTGCTAACTAAGTCTGAGGGCAAAATAGGAAACATGCAAGAACTCAAAATGTTTAACACCGTATACTCTATGTGAAAAAATTACTCATAGATATACTTTAGCAAATGAAAATGTAATCTAATAAAGAGGACCATATGGGATATAAACAATAGAGGAATAAGACCAGACAAAGTGAAAAAAGTTTGGAAAAACATTAAAGATCTATAAGATAAGCTTTTTTTTTTTAAATCCTCACCTGAGGATATGTTTTTACCCTGACTGGGAGATGAACCTGCAGCCTTTTGGTGTACGGAGATTTCCCTTTGAGTTACAAAATTTTAATGACATAGAAATATGTTTCTATCTCTAAGGGTATAATCATACTGCATGGTTCTACAGTTAATATTTATAAAATTATAATATGGTGAATGTTAGTTTTTGGTTTTTAATTTTTAGTCAATCTATATACAAATTAATTTTGTATTTAATTTGGTCACAAAATAATATAAATGTCACAAATATTTACAACAATTAAGAATTTAGAGGTGGAGAGAAGTGAAAAGAAGATAAACTTTAATTTGTCTTTTACTGTGGAAAGATACAGATTAAAATTAGTAAACCAATAAATAATTATACTGATTAAAGATATTATGATAGGTGCTTTCTTTTTTTTTCTTTTTTAAATATATGTTTATTTACTTCAGAGAGGAAGGGAGATAGAAACATCAATGATGAGAGAGAATCATCAATCAGCTGCCTCCTGCACACCCCCCCCCCTCCCCCCACTGGGGACCAATCCCACAACCCACATATGTGCCCCTGACCAGAATCCAACCCAGGACCCTTCAGTCCACAGGCTCTATCCACTGAGCCAAACCAGTTAGGGATAAGTGTGCTTTTTTTCTGTGCCTTTCCCCTCCGCTCTTGCCCTACAGGCATGCTTCTCCTAAATTCTAAGGGACCCCACAAAACTTGCAACCAGGGGAGTATTAGACAGCTGTCCCATGCTAACTCCCTAACCTGTCCCCAAGGCCCTCTTTTCTCTGACTCTCCAGGGAGCTGACAGCAGCCCCACCTTGGTCACTTCTTTTACTATAACATTTCTAGAGAGTCAAAGCTGCCTGCGTAGCTAGGTCTCTCCTGTGCTTCTTCTATCCTAGGCCCTTTCTTGCTTCATTTTCCCTAGCTTTAATAAACGTACTCTCACAATAAAAAAAGAAATTATGATAAACATCAGGAAAACTAAACAGCATAAATTGTTAACAGAATTGCCTCTAGGAAGTGAGACTTGGTAAGAAATGGGGAGGAAGAGAGACTTTACCTTCTCTTTTATGCCCTTCTTAAAATTTAAACATTTATGTGTTTAGATTAGCTGAGAGCCTGTCTCTGCTTCAGCTAATGTATAAGCCAGATGTATATAGGTTTGCTTGCTCCTACCACCGCTGCTGCGCTCACCAGCTGTCATAGTGACCGGTCGATTTGCATATTAGCCTTTTATTATATAGGATATATGGTAAAAATGTTCAAAAGTTGTCACAGTGTTATAAAAAATGATATTCTTTTCCACTGGGCAAGAAGATGAAACTTTTTCTCAAAAGTTTAATGTAGATGGCATATCTAATATAACGTTTTCACTTTCAATATCATTTTTAAAGCTCCCAATAGTTAACAAACCAAGAAACCTTGGTACTACTTTTATTCATTGCTGCCATCAGGTAATGGTATTGATATAGGCACCTCTCACTGACACCAGAGAGGTGTCACTGGACAGGACAGCCCCTGAGTCAGTGGAGAGGTCTGTTCCCAGTCTCGGTCCTTGTCTTCTCATATAAATGAATTTATACCAGAGACCTTGACTGTGAAAAGCCAATTTACTAAAGTCATTAAAGCATGCACCTTTACTGAAAAAGCAAAGCAAGCAACCCTATATACATCTGGCTTATACATTAGCTCAGTGGTTCTCAACCTGTGGGTCGCGACCCCTTTGGCGGTCGAACGACCCTTTCACAGGGGTCGCCCAAAACCATCCTGCATATCAGATATTTACATTACGATTCATAACAGTAGCAACATTACAGTTATGAAGTAGCAACGAAAATAATTTTATGGTTGGGTCACAACATGAGGAACTGCATTTAAAGGGCCAGAAGGTTGAGAACCACTGCAGCTGAAGCCCAGACAAGCTCTCAGCTAACCTAAAGAGCAGGTTGGGTGGGGGTCTGAGGCGTTACATTCTCTCCTGTCTACAGGTCTCAACATTCTTCTGCTGACTATTTTGGTGCAGATGAATTCTCAAGGTCCCATTTTACTTTGTTGAGGCCTTCCCAGAATTCATGAGAAGCACCTGGCAACTTTATCTTGCCAAGTTTTGGGACTACCGGTTTTTCTGCTTAGGGAGTAAACTTGCCTTCTTTTTTCCTTTCCCCTTTTCCCCTCCCTTTCTGCATTCTCTCCTGAGGGAGGTGTTGTTTTTATTTTTAACCATTTGCTCCCTTCACCTTGGCTGGGGAAGAGAATGGCTTGTTAGTTACAAGCTGGCTGCACATTTCCCACACTGTTTGGCCTTGTTCTAACTTTCCTGTCTCAGTTTCCCGATTCCTTCTGCTCTGGAATCCTGTAACAGTATCGTGGTCGTTTTTCACGGCCCAGATGACGGAAATAAATTGTTTCTCAGTCTAAGAATATTTATTATACGGGGTCATTTGGTGAAATCTCTGTTTATTTTATTAGAAAAGCCAGTAGGTATCTAGATCTTGATGAGTAATGAATATGTTTTTAATAGCAAGCAACTTTATTTAAAAACGTAATATATAAAAAGCATTACTTGTTTATGAGCATAACCGATGGACACAGACATTAAGGGGGTGAGGACATGTGCTGCGGGGTGGGAGCGGCCAGGGAGAGGTCAATAGGGGGAAAAGGAGACTCATGTAATACTTTAAACAATAAATAATTTAAATTAAAAAAAAATAAAAAGGCGTTACTGTGTGCAAAAAAGAAAACCGAAACGTATGAGTATTCAGATACTTCTCTATGTTACTATTGTTCCTTGTCTTTTTAGGGCATGGATATGTATCTTATTAACTTTCAGTACTCCTTGAAGTTACACTGAAATTCAGGCTTTGCAAGTTCTCACTTCCTATTATATTAATAAGCTTCAAAGACTACTTATTAAAATAATAACCTGGAATTGAATTACATTTAGAGAAGTTGACTTGCCTCTCATTAAATAGTTCCTTTTAAAACTAAATCCAGAGGAAGTAAGAACTCCATACTTCTCTACATGGATACTTTTAACTATTTGATTAAAAAGTGCTGGGGAGGAGGATGAGCCCTGAAGAGGGCCATGGAGAGATGCACCAGAGGTTGAGCTTTATGAGATGGACTGTATTTGTCGAGGTAAAACAAAGATGGTGAGCCCATTCAAAATGGTAAAAATCAAGTGGGGTGCCCTAACAGGTTTGGCTCAGTGGATAGAGCATCAGCCTGCGGACTCAAGGGTCCCAGGTTCGATTCCGGTCAAGGGCATGTACCTTGGTTGCGGGCACATCCCCAGCGGGGAGTGTGCAGGAGGCAGCTGATCGATGTTTCTCTCTCATCGATGTTTCTAACTCTCTATCCCTCTCCCTTCCTCTCTGTAAAAAAATCAATAAAATATATTTTTAAAAAAATCAAGTGGGAAAAGGAGCTGAAGCAGGGATTTTCAGGGAACATATGTCACAGATAAGCTCTGTTAATGTGGGGATAAAGGAAATCAGGTTTGGAAAATAGTCTGGGTGTTTAGTTTTTTTATTAATGTTGTTTTTAATCTTTATTGTTTAAAATATACATTGGTCCTCCTTTTGGGGTGTTTACTTTTTTAAAATATGTTTTTATTTTTATTTATTAATTAATTTTTAAAATATATTTTTATTGATTTCAGAGAGGAAGGGAGAGGAAGAGAGAGATAGAAATATCAATGATGAGAGAGAATCATTGATCGGCTGCCTCCTGCACGCCCCCCACTAGGGACTGAACCTGCAACCTGGGCATGTGCCCTTGACCAGAATCAAACCCAGGACTCTTTAGTCCGCAGGCCAATGTTCTATCCACTGAGCCAAAACGGCTAGGGCATGGGTGTTTACTTTGAATACAAAAGTTTCAGCCATGTCCTGAAGATTAAGAAGTGTTGAAGGTTTGTTTTTAAGAAAAATCAGCTTACTGTTCTTATAACAATTATACATAATAAATAATGTAAACAATGCAAAAAAGCACAAAGAAAAAACATTTTAAAACTTTTAAACCCTACCATCTAAATATAAACATTATTAATATTTTATTAACATCATTCTAAATATTCTTCCATTCCTTTACATAGATAGTATGATAGACTAACAGGTACATAGATATATTTACTTTTTAAATGGTATCATACTATATAAGTTATTTAAAAATAAAGTAGCCCAGCTGGCGTGGCTCAGTGGTTGAGCGTCGACCTATGAACCAGGAGTTCACAGTTCGATTCCTGGTCAGGGCACATGCTCAGGTTGCAAGCTCGATCCCCAGTATGGGGCATGCAGGAGGCAGCCGATCAATGATTCTCTCATCATTGATATTTCTATCTCTCCCTCCCTCTCCCTTCCTCTCTGAAATCAATAAAAATAAATAAAAATAACAAAGTATACTCGCAGAAGTGGCTGTGAACAGGATGTTTGACAGGAACCCAATCAAAGAAGTGTGGTCAGTTGCAAATAAATCAACATGTAATTGACCAAATAGTGTGTATAAACAGTGGCTAAGCCTCCCTTTGGGAAGACAGAGCTTTGGATTTGAATCCCCTGTCTTCTTTACCTGCACAAGAAAATAAAACTACCTAAAAACTCCTCACCCTCCACCCCCAAATAAATAAATAAAGTATTAAATTCAAGCTCACTTGAATTTAACAGAATTAAAAAACACTAAAATAAAAGCTGAAGAATCAAGTAAATGTTTATTCACTACAAAATATATTATTTCTTAAAATATCAATTTAAGGTTAGAAAAAGCAATATTGATATATTTTTTCTTTCAAAAAACATGTTTGTGTTTTTTTTTAATATATTTTATTGATTTTTTACAGAGAGGAAGGGAGAAGGATAGAGAGTTAGAAACATCAATGAGAGTCCTAGCCAGCTTGGCTCAGTGGATAGAGCATCATCCTGCGGACTAAGGGTCCCAGGTTCGATTCTGGCCAAGGGCACATGCCTGGGTTGCAGGCTCCATCCCCAGTGTGGGGTGTGCAGGAGGCAGCCAATCAATGATTCTCTCTCATCATTGATGTTTCTATCTCTCTCCTTCTCCCTCCCTCTCTGAAATCAATAAAGAAATATTAAAAAAAAAAAGAAAAAAGAAACATCAATGAGAGAGAAACATCGAGCAGCTGCCTCCTGCACACTCCCTACTGGGGATGTGCCTGCAACCGAGGTACATGCCCCTGACTGGAATCAAACCTGGGACCCTCCAGTCTGCAGGCCGACGCTCCATCCACTGAGCCAAACCGGTTAGGGCTCAAAAAACATGTTTTAAATTAGAATCATTTGACCCTGCTATAGAAGATCAGGACATCAGCATACTCACACAATCTTCCTTAAACCCTTCTCACAGGGCCCAATATTTCCTTGTCATATTATTTTACTTTACATTGTTAATTTATATAATACTAGTGGCTTGGTGCACAGATTCATGCACATTGAAAGGAAATTAATTAGAAGAAACACATGCTATACCAACAACAAAGACATGATATAAAAACAACAAAAACATGATATAAAAACAACATTGATAAAAAACAATGACTGATAAATTGATTAAACTTATTCTAATATCTCCCAGTATATCACATTAAGAGTCAAAACACTTACAGCGTGCTTGACTAATTTCCCTTGTGACGAAGTATTTACAACTTTAACTTTAAAGTCACGTGCTCTTCGAACTGGAGAGAAAGCAACATATAACTAACCCTACCCAAAAACGGGTTCAGGTAGGAATATTCCTACTCTGTCTAGATTGGCGCCAGTGAGAACTTTGAGTCAACCTTTATTTATATATTTCATTTTTAAAAATATACTACTACTTTATTGATTTCAGAGAGGAAGGGAGGGAGAGAGAGATAGAAACATCAATGATGAGAGAGAATCATTGATCAGCTGCCTGCTGCACACCCCTTACTGAGAATGGAGCCTCCAGCACAGCCCCTACTGGGGATGGAGCCCACAACCCGGCCAAGGACGGAATCGAACCTGAGACCTTTCAGTCTGCAGGCAGATTCTCTATCCACTGAGCCAAACCAGGTAGGGTTTTCATCAGTCATCACTCTTTTTTTTTTTTTTAGAAGGCTGTGATGTATCTTTTTTTTTTTTAAATATATTTTATTGATTTTTTACAGAGAGGAAGGGAGACGGATAGAGAGTTAGAAACATCGATGAGAGAGAAACACCGATCAGCTGCCTCCTGCACACTCCCCACCGGGGATGTGCCGGCAACCAAAGCACATGCCCCTGACCAGAATTGAACCTGGGACCCTTGAGTCCGCAGGCTGACGCTCTATCCACTGAGCCAAACCGGTTAGGGCTCATCACTGTTAAAAATCCAACAGTTGTTCTTGTCAGTCTGGAAAGCCCTGATAGTTCCAGAAAACACTACTTTTCCTCCTCTCTACTTTAGCTCATTTGAGTCCTTCTCCCACATTTCATCTTTGCCTGTTGAGATCCCACCTTTACCTTCTAGATCAGGGGTCCTCAAACTACGGCCCGAGGGCCACATGCAAATACAAATATTGTATTTGTTCCCGTTTTGGTTTTTTACTTCAAAATAAGATATGTGTAGTGTGCATAGGAATTTGTTCATAGTTTTTTTTTAAACTATAGTCCGGCCCTCCAACGGTCTGAGGGACAGTGAACTAGCCCCCTGTTTAAAAAGTTTGAGGACCCCTGTCTAGATCTTTAATAAGTACCACACACCCTGCCTTGATGGCCCTGGCTGGAAAAATCCCTCCCCCATCCCTTCCAATTCTAATAGAGAGCTGAGTTCTCCCTTCCTTTCTTCCTTCCCAAAGTAGTTTTCTTCCAAAGGCAGTACAATGCAGTGGTTAAAATGACGACTTTGGAACTGTTAACAGGGCTGTGAAAAGCTAGGAAAATTTCAGGGCGGGAGGAATTAAAGCCCAGAGAAGAAAGTAAAAACAAGACCAGTGTAGGCAATTTGCAGCCAGCTCGTAAATAACAAGCCATTATCTTTCCCAGCCAAGGACACTTGAGAGCAAATGGTTAAAGTCCTCCCCTAATAAGACAGTGCAGGGAAGGAGGGGGAAGGAGAAATGAAAAAAGGGCAGTTTTACTCCCTTAACAGAAAAACTAGCAGTCTCCGCTTGTAAAGATAAAACTGCCAGGTGCTTCTCATGAATTCTGGAAAGGCCACAAATCATGCCAAGCAACACTGGGGGGAGGGGGGGCGGGATATAACACCTGGACCCCAACTCCCTCTTCAGATTAGCTGAGAGCCAGTCTGTGCTTCACAAATCAGATGTACAGATGTGCTTGCCTTGCTTCTTTAATAAATTGGCTTTATCACAACAAACAGAGTCTCTCATTTAAAGTAATTTATAGGGCCCTAGCCGGTGTGCTCAGTGGATAGAGCGGCGGCCTGCGGACTGAAGGGTCCCCGTTCAATTCCAGTCAAGGGCACATGCCCGGTTGCAGGGCTCCCCTGTGGGAAGTGCAGGAGGCAGCCTATCCATGATTCTCTCTCATCATGGATGTTTCTATCTCTCTCTCCCTCTCCCTTCCTCTCTGAAATCAATAAATATATATTTAAAAAGTAATTTATACGAGAAGACGAATCGAGGTTGGGGGCAGCCCTCTCCTCTGGCTCAGGGGGCTGTCCAAGAACATCTTTTTTGGGGGGTAGGGTGGGGAAGGGCTGTCTCTGGTCTGCCTGTAACAGAACCCCCAGTTTGCTATCTCTGTGACCTTGGCACCTGACCCAAATTCTCAGCGCCTCAGTGTCCTGACTGTAAAAGGGGGAGAAGTGTACACGGTTGTTGTGAGAACAAACCAGTTAACAGACTTAGAGCACTTGGGACAGTGTTTGCTGTGAAGTGGTGAATAAACGTTACTGACTCACTGAGGCGTCCCGTCTATCAAACTGCGGCTCGCGAGCCACATGCGGCTCTTTGGCCCCTTGAGTGTGGCTCTTCCTAAGCCTTAGGAGTACCCTAATTAAGTTAATAACAATGTACCTACCTATATAGTTTAAGTTTGAAAAATTTGGCTCTCAAAAGAAATTTCAATCGTTGTACTGTTGATGTTTGGCTCTGTTGACTAATGAGTTTGCCGACCACTAAAGCAACCGGCCA
>NW_005871270.1:204265-250293 GCF_000147115.1 Myotis lucifugus | reverse complement strand
GGGGCTGCCCTGCTTGGGAAGCGGCGCGGGGAAGGTCTGTCCTTGGGTGCGGCTCGCAGGGGCTGTGCATTGCTGTGCGGAGTGTTCATCTCACGGCAGCGAGGATGGAGCGACAGGATGGAGCACCTGCACCCGCACAGCAGGTCTGGGCTGTGGCTGCAGCGACCCGGGCATCCGTCCTCTGATTCATGCACACGGTGAACAGAGATTTGTTAGGCAGCGAGTCACATAGTTATTGAGCACCTATAGATGCGGAGGGTACAGTAGAGAGTACAACAGACTAAGTTCTTTGCTCTTCTGGAGCTTACGTTCCAATGGGAGAGACTATACAGGTAACTGCCGAGTTCGATGGAAAAATAAAACAATAAAGCAGAGAGGGGCATGGAAACCGAAGGTGGTGGCTTGCAATTTTTCAGAGCAAGGTCAGGAGAGGACTCACTGAGAGAGTGATATCTGAGCAAAGACTGAAGTGGACAAGGGAGATACCCTGTGGCCATCTGGTCCAAGGAGTAGCAAATGCAAAGGCCCTGAGGCAGAGGTATGGCTGGTATGTTCCAGAAACTACATTCAGGTCAGTGTGGTGGGAACTGAGTGAACAAGGAGAAGAAAATAGGGGTTTAGGTCGGGGGTGGGAGAGGGGGCTGCAGATGGTGTTAGGCCCATTAAGGCCACTGTAAGGGCTTTTGGCTGGAATGAGATGGGAAGCCCTTGGAGAGGGGAGTTGAGAGGAGTGACATGATTTGAACTTATATTTTAAAAGGACTGCTCTAGTTGAGAATAGGTTGTAGGACGGTGGTTCTCAACCTTCCTAATGCCGCGACCCTTTAATACAGTTCCTCATGTTGTGGTGACCCCCAACCATAACATTATTTTCGTTGCTACTTCATAACTGTAATTTTGCTACTGTTATGAATCGTAATGTAAATACCTGATATGCAGGATGTATTTTCATTGTTACAAATTGAACATAATTAAAGCATAGTGATTAATCACAAAAACAATATGTAATTATATATGTGTTTTCTGATGGTTTTAGGTGACCCCTGTGAAAGGGTCGTTTGACCCCCAAAGGGGTCGAGACCCACAGGTTGAGAACCGCTGTTGTAGGAGGTCATGGACATTTGCAGGGAGACAAGTTAGGAAGCTATTGTAGTAATTTTAAAAAAAGATGACAGTAGCCCTAGCCAGTTCGGCTCAGTGGATAGAGCATTGGCCTGGGGACTGAAGAGTCCTGGGTTTGATTCCGGTCAAGGGCAGGTACCTCGGTTGTAGGCTCCATCCCTGGCCCTGGTTGGGCTCATATGGGAGGCAAACAATCGATGTGTCTCTCTCCCTTCCACTCTCTACAAATCAATGGGAAAATATCCTTGGGTAAGGAGGAGTAACAAAAACAAACAAACAACACAAACAAACACCACAAAACAAAACTTAAAAAAAAGAGAGAGAGAGATGACAGTGGCTTGAAACAGTATAGTAAAATGGAGAAGTGGTCAAAGTTTGGAGTATTTTGAAGATGGAACCAAAGGGATTTGCTAACCGATGAGATGTGGAATGAAAGAGATAGAAAGGAATCAAGGATGACTCCATGGGTTTTGGCCTGAACAACCAGAAGGATGACGTTGGCATTTCCCCAAAGTGGGGACGCCTGTTGGGAGCACACTTGGGGTGGGGAGAAGATCAGAGGTCTGCTTTTGAACTAAGTTTGAGATGCTTGTTAGACATCCAGGAGATGTAGAGGTATTTGGAGTGTGCAGTCTAGGAGACAGGTTCAGGGTGGAGATTTAACTTGGGGAAGCCGTCAGCATATATTTGGTACTTAAAGCTGTGAGACTGGGCAGGGTTACACAGCCTAGGGAGTGAGTGTACACAGAAGAGGGGAGAGGTCTGAGGATTGAGCCCTGAGGCACTCCTAACATACAGAGGTTGAGGAGATGAGAAGGAACTAGCAAAGAAGGCCGTGATGGGACAACCAGGGAGGTGGAAGCAAGTCAGGAGAGTGCAGTGTCCTGGGGAACAGCTGAAAATGTTTCAAGAGGAAGAGGTAATCAAACTATGGAATGTTTACAGGTCAAGCAAGGTAAGGGCTGAGAATTGGTAACTGGATTTAGCAACATGAATATCACCAAAGACCTTGACAAAAGCAGTTCTGGAAAGAATGAGAGCCTTGTTGGAATGGGTTGAAGGAAAGTGTTCAGAGAGGAATCAGAGTCAGCAAATATAGCCAGTTCTGTCAGGGCTTTGTGCCAGGGCCTGGGTCGCTACAGGGGAGTTAAATGAGAACACAAGGTGCTTCGTGTCCTTCCAGAGCACAGTCCGTCCGTAGGGAGGCGGGTAAGAACCAACCATTGCAGTTCAGTGCGGTGCATGTTACTATGAGCGAAAGCTAAGAGGCTGTAATCCTTAGCCTTTTCCTCTTTAAAAAGTAATTCGTAAGCTTCCTCTCAGGTCGAAAACAGGATGATTGAGTTAAAATGGAAAATAATCTCATCCCACTTCTCCCACTCAGTGGTCCGTCAGTCACTTTGCTTCCCATTCTTAGTCCTGGTTCCTTAAAACAGGAGGAGAAACAGGACTGGGCCTTGGGTGAAACAAGGAAGCCCCCAGCAATGATTTTCAACCCTTTTCATCTCATGGCTCACACAAACTGATTACTAAAATTCTCCGGCACAGCAAAAAATATATTCGTTGCCAATCTCACAAAAAGAAAGGTGTAATTTTAAAATATTTTTTTTATATTTTATTAATTTTTTACCGAGAGGAAGGGATAGGGAGAGGGATAGAGAGTTAGAAACATCGATTCAGCTGCCTCCTGCACACTCCCTACTGGGGATGTGCCCGCAACCAAGGTACATGCCCTTGACCAGAATCGAACCCGGGACCCTTCAGTCCACAAACTGACGCTCAATCCACTGAGCCACACCGGTCAGGGCAAGAAAGGTGTAATTTTGATTCATTCACACCAGATGGCTATTGTTGTGTTGGCTGTTGTCATTGTTTTATTTGACAATCTAAGGGAAGAGGGGTCAGTGCCCATGATTAAACAGGTATTGCATGTTTTCAAAATACTTGCAGCACACCAGTGTGCCTGCCTCGGACCATCTCATTGCCCTAGAGGGTTAGATTTAAGGAAGCACTCACTCTCTAGTTTGTTACAAGTTGAGGGTCAGCACTTACATGAATCTGAGAGTGAGTGCCTCCTTAAATTTTGTGTGATAAGGGAGGGGAATATGCACCTCTGCTTATTTTTCAGTTGTAAATTTGGTGTCCCAGTTACATTGTGTGGGCTTTTGAAGTTTATTACTTGATAAACATGAACAAAGCACAAATGCTTGTTCTTTTTTTTTTTTTTTAAATATTTTATTGATTTTTTACAGAGAGGAAGGGAGAGGGATAGAGAGTTAGAAACATCGATGAGACAGCGATCAGCTGCCTCCTGCACACCCCCTACTGGGGATGTGCCTGCAAACAAGGTACATGCCCTTGACCGGAATCGAACCTGGGACCCTTCAGTCCGCAGGCCGATGCTCTATCCACTGAGCCAAACCGGTTAGGGCAAAATGCTCGTTCTTAAATTGAGGAGAAGCTCATGTAGCATACAATTAACCACAATAAAGTAGACGATTCAGTGGCATTTAATGTATTACAGTGTTGTGCAACCACTACTTCTCTCTAGTTAAAACATTTTTATTATCCCAGAAAATGCCTGTACCCATTAAATAATCATTCTTCATTCCCCTTCTCCCACAACTCACTGAAATGTCCAATCTGTTTTCTGTCTGTATGGATTTGCCTATTTTGAATATATTCATTAGAAGGAACAGTACAATGTGTGAGCTTTTGTATCTGGCCTATTTCACTTATAATAATGTTTTCAGGTTCATCCACCTTGTAGCATGTGTCAGCGTGTGTGTGTGTGTGTGTGTGTGTGTGTATGACAATTACTTTATTCATCCATTGGTGGACATTTGGGTCATTTTCACCTTTTGACAGTTATCAATAATGCTGCTATAAACATTCATGTACACGTTTTTGTATGGACACATGTTTTCATTTCTCTTGGGTCTGTATCTAGAAGTCATATGTCTAGGTCAGTGATGGCGAACCTATGACATGCGTGTCAGAGGTGACACGCGAACTCATTTTTTTGGTTGATTTTTCTTTGTTAAATGACATTTAAATATATAAAATAAATATCAAAAATATAAGTCTTTGTTTTACTATGGTTGCAAATATCAAAAAATTTCTATATGTGACACGGCACCAGAGTTAAGTTAGGGTTTTTCAAAATGCTGACACACCGAGCTCAAAAGGTTTGCCATCACTGGTCTAGGTCATATGATAACTGTAACTGTATGTTTAACTTTTTGAGGAACTACCAGCCTGTTTTCACAATGGCTGTATCATATTACATTTCCACCAGCAATGTACAAAGGTTACTATTTCTCCATATCCTGCCAGTACTTGGTATTTTTCATTTTTTAAAAAAATATATTTTATTGATTTTTTAACAGAGAGGAAGGGAGAGGGATAGAGAGTTAGAAATATCGATGAGAGAGAAACATCGACCAGCTGCCTCCTGCACATCTCCCACTGGGGTGTGCCCGCAACCAAGGTACATGCCCTCGACCGGAATCGAACCTGGGACCTTTCAATCCGCAGGCCGACGCTCTATCCACCGAGCCAAACCGGTTTTGGCTTCATTTTTTAAATTAATTATTTTATGAAAGCCATCCTTTCATAAAGGTACGAAGTGGTATCTCATTGTAGTTTTGATTTGCATTTCCATAATGAGCAATGATGCTGACCATCTTTTCATGTGCTTGTTGGCCATTTGTATATCATCTTTGGAGAAATGTGTGTTGAAATCCTTTTTTTCCCCCTCATTTTTAATTAGGTTATCTTCTTTTGAGTTACAAGAGTTCTTTGTATATTCTGGATATTAAGCCCTTATCAGATATATGTTTTGCAAATATTTTCTCCCATGCTGTTTGTTGTATTTTCACATTCTTGATAATGCCCTTTGAAGCACAAAAGTTTTTAAAAAAATCTTATGATTCATAAGTTCCCATCATTGTCTTTGTTGTCTAGGAGACAGCTGTTGTAATCCCTTAAGCATGGGTTTTATCAAAAAAATGGTTGAGAAGAAAATACCTGGAATTTACGTCTTATCTCTAGAGATTGGGAAGACCCTGATAGAGGTAAGGCTCTTCACAGCTCTGTTCCTTGGACGTTTGCTGACTAGTTCCATAGAATGTACTGCTCAAATGCTTTGCCTTATGTTTTTGCAGCATATCAAGCAATAGCGTATGTGAGGATACCAACCTAAACTAAACAAGTTCACCTCTTAGAAGACGCCATTGTTCATTTTCAGCCCCATCTTTTCACTTCTCTGTGGTTCCTCTTTTAGGATGTGGAGAATAGCTTCTTCTTGAATGTCAATTCCCAAGTAACATCAGTGTGTGAGATTCTTGCTAAGGATCCTAAATTGCAGCAAGGCTACAATGCTATGGGATTCTCTCAGGGAGGCCAATTTCTGTAAGTTCCCTTCTGTTATACCAATTACGTGGAATCGACTTCTTTTTTCTGATTCAGATAGATTGACTCCTCTAATTATTTTTGGATCTTCACCTATGGAAGGGAAGCTATGCTACCTCCTCCCCCAAACTGTAGAGAAAGCTTATTTATAAAGTCACAGAAGTAGAAGTGAGCTGTAGAAGAAATAGACTCAGGGAACAAGTGACAGAGGCAAAAGAAGGCCCCTTGGAACTTAGGGGAAAGAGAGAGGCAAGGAAAATGCCCTGGGGAAGGAGGCGGGGAGAGGCCTGGGAGTGCCCCATAGACAGAGCCAGCCCCTCCCCCCCCCCCCCAACTATTCTAAAATGTTCCCATGTCAGAAGCTGTATGTGGAACTTAATTTATTTTCTATGAAAGAATAAAAACTTGTATTTGGTCATATCAGAGGACAATCCTGAAACTGTGGCCTTGGAGAACCACAGAGAATTAAGTGTCTGAATCTGAGGAATTGATGGTTGGTGATACATTTCCATCTGACAGTCAGAGGTGATAATCCTTTTTTCCCCCTCAGGAGGGCAGTGGCTCAGAGATGTCCCTCACCTCCCATGATCAATCTGATCTCAATTGGGGGACAACATCAAGGTAACTTTGGCTCTGTGCCTCTTTTTTTCTGTTTTAACCCATGTGATCATTTGATTAAAAAAAATTCTAGCAGCTCTATTTATACAAGAAGTCAGCCAGCCATCCTTGCAAAATTCTGTTGTTGTCAGTCCCCCCCACCCCCCCCACCCCCCAGCTTCTAACAAACTAACCAGCATTCTTGAAGAAATAGGAAGATACTTAGGGTTCCATAGGCCTGGAACACAAATGAATCATTAGGTTGTCATCTACTTCTCTCCAATTTAGTTGACATGATTTCCTGGAGGTGAGATGGTTGCAGCCACATAGCTGGTGCTGGTTGAGGAATTAGGAAAGTCTAACAACCTTTCCTGTTTTCTGGCATTGTGATGTCTAGGCTTAGGTAAAGAATGATGTGTAAGCTTTTTTTGTCTGTAAAATTAACAGTAGCTATTAAATCTTTGGAAAACAACAGGCTTTCTATGTAGACAGAATTATAGACTCGGGGAAGGATGTGTCTTTGGAATAGAACTTTATCTCTGTTCTGATGGGTATAGCTATTAGGAGGTATAGCGAAGGGGTGGAAGGATTCTCCTTATAATCAGGATACTGGATTCACCCAATTAACTATTACTGATGGGCAAGTAATTTGGTCTCCTAGGTCTCTTTCACGGGTGAGGGAAACAAAAATAAGGCTCTGTTCTTCTTGTGGGAATTTTTCAGAGGATGAAGTGAAATAATAGGTAGGAAATACTTTCTAAAAGTGCAAATATTATTCAAGTGCAAATTGGTAAAAACAGCTTTATCATTTTACTCATTCAGCAAATACTTATTGAAAACCTAGAAATAAGGCAAGGTCCCTTCCTTTATGAAACTTCTATTTCTGGGGGTAGTGGGGGAGATAGACATGAAACAAATAAAATAAATACAGACAGTGGTAACTACGATAAAGAGAAAAATAAAAGGGCTAATACTTGAGAGATAGAATTGTGGTTGTATTGGTTAAAGGTGTAGGCTCTGGAGCCAAAACTGCTGTGTTCATCTGGCTGTAGCACTTATTATCTAACCTTGAACCTCTCTGTTTTAAAGTTTCAAATTCATAATATGGGGCTGGAAATGATTTCTATTCCACAGGGTGGTTGTGGGAATTAAATGAATTATTGTCAATATGTGCTCAGAACTATGTCTGGTACCCCGGAAAACGTTATTGAGGATAATGGGGATGAAAGTGTAACTGGGAGAGGGGAAGAAATGGGTTGACACTACTTGAGTTAGGGTAGGTAGATATGATTTCTCTAGGCTAAGACCTGCGAGATGCAAATGAGTCCAGCAAGAACAGTACAGGTATGCCTTGTATTATTGCTCTTCGCTTTATTGAGCTTTGCAAATACTACATTTTCATCACTACCTGGGGAAGACCCTCCACCAGCAAAAAGATTACAACTCGCTGAGGTTTCAGGTGATTATTAGCATTTTTTAGCAATAAAGTATTTTTTAAAAAATATATTTTATTGATTTTTT
Source organism: Myotis lucifugus (assembly GCF_000147115.1). Classification (NCBI taxonomy): domain Eukaryota; kingdom Metazoa; phylum Chordata; class Mammalia; order Chiroptera; family Vespertilionidae; genus Myotis; species Myotis lucifugus. The sequence continues at coordinate 242,640 of NW_005871270.1, read as the reverse complement.
ACAGAGAGGAAGGGAGAGGGATAGAGAGTTAGAAACATGAATGAGAGAGAAACATCGATCAGCTGCCTCCCTGCACACCCCCTACTGGGGATGTGCCCGCAACCAAGGTACATGCCCTTGACTGGAATCGAACCTGGAACCCTTGAGTCTGCAGGCTGACGCTCTATCCACTGAGCCAAACCGGTTAGGGCAATAAAGTATTTTTTTAAATTAAGGTATGTACATTATATTTTTAGCCCTAAGGCTGTTGCACACTTAATAGACTACAATGTAGTGTAAACATAACTTTTACATGCACTGGGAAACCAAAGAATTTGAATGACTCATTGCAATATTCGCTTTATTGTAGCGATCTGGAATTGAACCTGCAGTATCTCTGATGTATGCCTGTATATCCTCCAGGGAGGACCAGGTGCAAAGGTTTTTAGGCAGGAAAGAGTGTGGGGGGACCAAGAGGAAGCTGGTGATAGTGTTAATCCTCAAGACATTATTTTCTTGAAGAATATTTGAGTGAAATCAGGGTCAAGCTCTGCCTTTTTTGTTCGTTTCTCACAGTGCCTTGGACATAGTAGGTATTCAATACGTAATTATTAAAGGAATGGGCATTTGTCTTCTACTACTCCAGGTGTTTTTGGACTCCCTCGGTGCCCAGGAGAGAGCTCTCATATCTGTGACTTGATCAGAAAAACACTGAATGCTGGGGCTTACAATAAAGCTGTTCAAGAACGGTATGTATGGTTAGCTGACAAGGACATAGAACCAGCACTTCATGAAAATATCATGCTGACTTTCATGCTAACAGTGATTCTAGGAATAGTTGCTAGAGATACTCAAGTGCGATTTTTCCCCCATAAATACCTCTCTACTATCTATTTTCTTGTAAACCTAAAACTGCTTTAATAATAATTTTAAAAAGAAACAGAGGACATTTTTCTATATAAGAAGAATGTAATTACAACAGAATAAATGTTCATCTTAAAACAAACAAAAAGCCTTTAGAAAGTACCAAGCCCAAGCAATTACTATTAATAGTGGAGGGCAGATTCTTTATGTTGTCAGCAGCGCGTGGTTAGTCTCCTACATCAACGTCCCCAATACTCAATGTGTTTGGGTATTATTTTTCTGTGTGTGTGTGTGTGTGTGTGTGTGTGTGCGCGTTTGAGTATTTTTTTTTTTAATATATTTTATTGATATTTTTACAGAGAGGAAAGGAGAGGGATAGAGAGTTAGAAACATTGATGAGAGAGAAACATCGATCAGCTGCCTCCTGCACATCTCCCTACTGGAGATGTGCCTGCAACCAAGGTACATGCCCTTGGCCGGAATCGAACCTGGGACCCTTCAGTCCGCAGGCCGACGCTCTATCCACTGAGCCAAACCGGTTAGGGCAAGTATTTAAAAGCATACAGAATCACTTTTGGAAAATGTTCTTGTTCAGTTGTTTCTAAATTAAAATATACATTAGAACCCCTGGGAAATTCATTAAAAATGGATTCTAGGGTTCCATTGCTAGAAATTCAGATTCAGTACACCGCAGTGGTCAGCAAACTGCGGCTCATGAGCCACATGCAGCTCTTTGGCCCCTTGAGTGTGGCTCTTCCATAAAATACCGACTTCTGCGGATGGGCCACGAAGTTTCAATTGCACTGTATGTGCGCGCTCGCACGTGCTATTTTGTGGAAGAGCCACACTCAAGGGGCCAAAGAGCGGCATGTGGCTTGCGAGCCGCAGTTTGCCAACCACTGACCTAGAGTATTCTAGGTGATAACTGGGATTAATTAGTTTGGCTATGGTATCTATTTTATGGGTTTTCCAAGTGGATAATTCTTGTCTAATAAAAACTCTTCAATACAACACTTCCTTGAAGCCATTTTCCAAAGTATAGCCTTGTGAGTGACTCACAGAGAAGCAACCGGAAGCTAGGTCTTTTCCTTTTCTTTCAGTGGCTATATGCATAGGTACAAAGCTATCTTGGGTCAACAGTGCCACCTGATGGTCAGTGAAGGAAACTAAGATACGTGATATTTCCATCTTCCCTCAAGCAGCTCTAACCACTTTGCTTTACCCTCTTACATGGTTTGACTAGCTATAGCTTGTTTATTAATGTCCTACATATTCTTTGTTCTCATGGATATATACATAGCCTCTTTACACTTTATTGTTCTTAATTTACTCTTTATTCTTCTCATTCTAACTCAGATGGTTAAGAAAAGCACATCCTTTTCTTTATATTTCTTTTGTGAACCAAACACAACCATTGGCAATCAGAATTATTAGATTCAATTCCTGGTCAAGGGCACATGCTCAGTTTGCACTCGATCCCCAGAAGGGGGCAGAGTGAGCAGGAGGCAGCCGATTGATGCACTCTCATATTGGTGCTTCTCTCTCTCTTCCTCTCCCCTTCTCTCTCTAAAAACCAATAAACCATTCTTAGAAAGAAAGAAAGAAAGAAAGAAATGGCGCCACCCAGAGCTAAGGCAGTCTCTCTCCAGCTGTTGTCAGTGCTGCTCCCTCTGTTTCAGTGCTTTTTTCTCTCCATGCAGACCAGCCCCTGTGCCATGATAAACCTGGCACAGCTCCTTTAGGAGATTATCTCAGCCTGAGGCTGGAATCTCTCTGCCCCAATTCACATTATTAGGGAAGGGACCATGCCCCAGCTCAGGTCAGGTTCCCACTTGTTCTCATTAGCTGTGACCAGAGAAGTGTGGGACCACATGGTATCCACTATACCCGCTCCTGTAACTGGTAGGTGGGGGCAGGAAGGGTGCAGTTCCCACACGAGAGAGGATGGTTTTGATTTAGGCAGGGACCCCAGAAGATGTGTTCTACACTGTTCAGATAATTTAACCATAGCAAAGCAAATTTGATATCCTAATACCCTGAGTACGCAGTGAGGAAGTGGTTTTTGTTTTTGTTTTTTGACCCTCACCCGGGGAGATGTTTATTGATTTTAGAGAATGAGGAAGGGGGAGAGAGAAAGAGAAACAGCTGTGTGAAAGAGACACATTGATTGGTTGCCTCCAGTACACTCCCCGACTGGGAATAAAATCCACAACCTTTTGGTGTATGGACAACTGCTCCAACCCAGCCACCGGCCAGGGCGGTGAGGAAGTGCATGGTGGGTACAATGAGTAATGGTGAGTGTAACAGCTCTCTCTCACCTTCCGACTGAAATCTGCCCTGTAGTTCCCCCTCTGAGATACTAGCAGCCCTTCCTGATTTCTCCTTCCTCCTTTTCTCCCTGCCATCCCCCACCCTTGGCCTCTTGTCTTCTGTGCCAGCTCTGCTCTCCCAGCTGGCCCTCTCCTTGGTCCCTGGCTCCCAGCCTGCATGCCCCTTGCTTTGCAGCGCCTGCACTCCCACCCCCATGGCTCAGAGTGCTTGTCTTCAGTTGTCCCACTTTGCCCACATCTTTGCCCTCAACTTGCCACACTCTTTCCTGGAAATACTGAGGCAACCACTCAAGCTGCCTCAGATACTTTTCAGTTGTTCATAAAAGTAGAGCGTGCCCTGGCTGGTTTGGCTCAGTGGATATAGCATCAGCCTGAAGACTAAAGGGTTGTGGGTTTGATTCTGGTCAAGGGCATTTACCTTCGTTGCAGGATCAATTCCCTGTGCCAGTTGGGGCACGTGTGGGAGGCAACCAGTTGATGTGTCTCTCTCACATTGATGTTTCTCTCTGTGAGTCCCTCCTCCTCCCTTCCACTCTCTCTAATAAAATCAATAGAAAAAATATCCTTGGGTAAGGATTAGCAAAATAAATAAATAAACAAACAAATAAATAAAAGTACAGAGAGCCCTGGCTGGTGTGGCTTAGCTGGTTGAGTGTCGTACAAAAGGTCGCTGGTTCAATCTCCGGTCAGGGCACATACCCAGGTTTTGGTCCTATCCTAGGTAAGGGTGCCTACGAGAGGCAACCGATCAATCTTTCTTTCTCATATTGATACTTCTCTCTCTCCCTTGGAGCCCTTCCTCTCTCTCTCTCCCCCCCCACAAAAAATCCATGAAACATGCTAAAAAAAAGTAGAGAGTGTACCTAAAGCTTCTGTGTACCTAAAGTTAGTATTTTGTCATATTTGCCTCGGATATTTTTAAGAACAGAAACATTTCAGATAAAATTGAATTTTTTACATATCTCTCCCAGATCTCATTCTTTGGCCTCCCTCCATAGTGACAACCACTGTCAAATCAGAATAGAGCCTATTAAAAGTTTGTATCATATACATACATATCCATAATCAGTCAACAAATAGTGTTATATTGTATATTTAAAACTTTATGTAATGGATATCTTATTGTGCATTTTATTCTACAAATGATTTTTGTACTCAATATTACATTTTTGAGATCTAAACATGTTATTACATATACACAAAGCTGATTTGTCTTTGCTGCATGACATTTTATTGTATGACTTCACAGTTTATTGATTCCATATTGTACTCATTTCTAGTTCTCATTATAACAAACAACTTTCAGAGAACATCATTGTATTGAAAAGCCCAGTCTTCCCCTCCTGTGTTCTGTTCTATTACATACTAACACTTCGACCTTGAGCAAGCTACTTAATCACTCGAAGTATGGTTGCCTCATTTGTAAACATGAGTATAATAATAGTACTTACTCTATGGAATTCTTGTAAGGATTGAATAGTTTAATATACATAAAGTGCTTACAATAGGCCTGGTATATAGTAAGTGCTATGTGCTACTATTATACTCTCTAAGCCACAGTGGCGAGCCTCCGAGGGTAGAGGCTTATCTCACCAAGGGTGGCCCGTGGTTGGGAAGTTCTGGCTTGGGAGCTGTTCTTCCCTGCCTCTTCGTGTGCTGCACTGGAGAGTGTAGATGCAGATTTAGGCTCATGTCTTACCCTTTCCAGTGCTGGGTGGGTGGCTTAGGGAGAGCTACTTAAGCTCTCCGAATCTGGCCCTTCAGTGGTAAAAAGGAGGTAAACAGTACAAACCCATTTTTCTTCTCTGTCCACCTCCTGAAGAGCCGCCCTCTCCTTCACCTCCCCGCCTCCTGCAGCACTTCCAGCTTAGCTCAGCCTCACGTCCTCTCCTGGGCTCACGTGTAAACATGAGTATAATAATAGTACTTACTCTATGGAATTCTTGTAAGGATTGAATAGTGTGCACCAGGCTTCTTACAAAACAAAATGTCCTTTTCTTCCTGTTGCCCCTTCTTAGCTATTTCCTTTCACACAAAAAGGTGACCAACCTGTGATTACTGCCTTTATTCTTTCTTTTATCCTTAGCCATTAGGCCTCCCCCCTGCCACTCTGAGTCACCAGAACTGGGCCTGGCAAGATCTAGGGCCTTTGTATTCTTTCACCTACATTTTCTGAAGGAACTTGAGTGTCCACTTGTGTGAAAAGTGTGTGGGCTCAGTGCTCAACATTTCTCAGCATTTGACACTTGACCACCTATTCTTGAAGCTTTGTCTTCCCTTGTTCTTCTAACTATCCTCCTGTCACATCTCTAAACCCTAACCCCCCTTTACTGCCAGGCCTACTTTGCTCATAACTTATCTGGCATCCCTACATCCTGTTTCATTCGGCAAACCCTTCCTACTGAGCATCTGCCAGATGGTCACTGCTGAGGAGCTTACAGTCTTGTAGGGGAGAGGGGGGACCAATACTCTCACACAATAAGTGATAACAATGCCAAAACAAAATAAGACCACCACTAATACCAGTATTTTATAAATGTTCAGAATTCGTCACCTTTTAAAAATTGGATAAAGTAAACATTTAAAAGCTTTCAAATACATTTATTAGCAGATTATATATGTCACTCTGACTGCTGACAGTCTGACTGCTGCCTCCTTGAACCTCAGCCCTGTCTCCTGGACATCAGAAGCTGCCATCGTCTCTGATGTAGATGGTCCAGTGGGCTTTAGTGCCACGCTGCTTTGCTGAGTGGTGCTTCCAGGATCACTACCTCTGGGCTGCTCTTTCACTCTGGCTGGTTCCTTTTGTAGAAATTTTGATTTCTTTTCCTGCTAAACTGGGATAGAAAGTCCTACTCATGTTCTAATTCCTCCCTTTCCCCAGAGGACATCTCTCATTAGGTCCATGCTCAGCCTTTTTCTCCAGCCGGAATATTGCTCTGTAGATGCAGGTGCTAAGTGGGAACTAACTTCTGGGAGAACTTATGGTAGAGGTGTCAGTTTTGGTAGGGGAGGGTTGGGAGGGAATGGAAGGGGAAGTGGAGTGAGACAGAGAAAGTAAAAAAGTGTGAAGAGACTGATCTGTGTCTGAAATAATATTATAACCATCAAATACCTGCCTTTTGTCCTTAAAAATTGCATGACATATCAGAGTCCTGAAAACTAGTATCACTCAATCTTCCTATCTAATAATAGATAAACATGGTAATTAACCGTACCTCCGACACGCTTCCCATTGGCTAATTGGGGCGATATGCAAATTAACTGCCAACCAAGATGGCGGCCGGCAGCCAGGCAGCTGAAGCAAACAGGAGGCTTGCTTGCTCCAGTGATGGAGGAAGCCAAGGTTCCCTGCCTGCCGCTGCCGGCCTCTGAGCTGCACTCTAAGAAACAATGTTGCAATTATAGAATCTAAACAAACCCAGAAACCTGCTTTCAGCCAGCCGGGCCTCAGAGCTGGAGCTGCAACAGTGTTTCAATTATAGAAGCCAAACAAACCCAGATACCTTCTTTCAGCAGCTGAGGTCTCAGAGCTGGAGCCGAGCCTCAGAGCTAAAGCCGGCTCTCAGTTCCAGTGACAGCCATAGAAGGTAAATAAATCCCAGAATAAAAAAGAAAAAAAAGAAAAAAAGGAGAGGTTGGGAGCTTCAGTCACCCGCCAGCCTGAAAACGGCCCTCAGCCCCTCACCCAGACTGGCCAGGGACCTCAGTGGGGACCCCCACCCTGAAGGGGGTGTGACCAGCTGCAAACAGCCATCATACCCTCGTCCAGGCTGGCCAGGCACCCAAGCGGGACCCCCACCCTGATCCGGGACACCCTTTAGGGCAAACTAGCCGGCCCCCACCCGTGCACCAGGCCTCTATCCTATATAGTAAAAGGGTAATATGCAAACTGACCCTAACAGCAGAAGGACTGGGAATGACTGGTCACTATGACACACACTGACCACCAGAGGGCAGACGCTCAATGCAGGAGCTGCCCTCTGGTGGTCAGGGTGCTCTCACATGGGAGGAACTCTGCTCAGCCACAAGCCAGGCTGATGGCTGCCAGTACAGCAGTGGTGGTGGGAGCCTCTCCTGCCTCCTCAGCAGCGCTAAGGATGTCCGACTGCAGTTTAGGCCTGCTCCCTGCTGGCAAGTGGACATCCCCCGAGGGCTGCCGGGCTGCCAGAGGGATGTCTGATTGCTATCTTAGGCCCAATCCCCCAGGGAGCGGGCCTAAGCCAGCAGGTGATCATCCCCTGAGTGGTCCCAGACTGAGAGAGGGCACAGGCCGGGCTGAGGGACCCTCTTTCCCCGCCGAGTGCACAAATTTTTGTGCACTGGGCCTCTAGTATATAATAAAAGCCTAATATGCTAAGTGTCTGGTCGTCCAGTTGGCTGTTCAACCAATCAAAGTGTAATATGCTAATGATATGCTAAGGCCTCTCAACTGCTCGCTATGACGTGCACTGACCACCAGGGGGCAGACGCTCCGATCAGTAGGTTAGCTTGCTGTTGGGGTCTGGCTAATTGGGACAGCAATACCGGCTGGACATGCTCCGGAGCCCTCCTGCAGTCCCTCCCTGGCTGGCCAACCTCCCGCATCGTGTACCGGTGGGGTCCCTTGGCCTGGCCTGTGCCCTCTCATAATCCCAGACCCCTTGGGGGATGTCAAAGAGCCAGTTCCAGCCAGATGATGGAAGGACCAGTCACTATGACACACACTGACCACCGGGGGCAGATACTCAATGCAGGAGCACTGTTTAGCCAGAAGCCAGGCTGATGGCTGGCGAGTGCAGCAGCAGTGGCAGGAGCCTCTCCCGCCTCCGTGGCAGGGCTAAGGATGTCCAATTGCCATCAGTCGGATATCCCCCGAGGGCTCCCAGACAGCAAGAGGGCACAGGTCGAGCTGAGGGACCCCCCACACACACCCCCAGTGCATGAATTTCATGCACTGGGCCTCTAGTAGTATGATAAATGCTTTGTGATTGAAAGATCAGACCTCCATCCCGGTATCAGCATGACGAGATAGATGAAGAGGAGATAAATGGGTGAAGAGGAGGCAGAAGTTGTGGTATTTGAGCTGAGTCTTACAGGATAAGTAGAAAGGAAAGGAGAGTGAAAGATTTGGAGTTGTGGGAGGGGACAGCATGTGTCTTCATGACTTGGAAGCATGATTAAGTGTGGTAAAGCTCAGTGGTACAGGGGAACCATATTGATAGGTCCTCTTCCTAAGTTTTAGGATATTTTTTGTTTGATTTTTTGTTAATCATCTTGATGATGTTTTTCCACTGATTTTTAGAGAGAGTGGAAAGGAGGGGGAGAGACAGAGAAACACTGATGTGAAACACATCGATTGGTTGCCTCCTGCACATGCCCCGACCAGGGCCGGGGATTGAACCTATAATTGAAGTTCGTGCCCTTGACTGGAATTGAACCTGGAACCCTTTAGTCCGAGGGCCGATGCTCTATCGACTGAGCCAAACAGGCCAGGCTAAGATGTTCTTTACTGTATTAAATAGCACACTTTTGCCTCAGGTGTCTAGGTGATGAACTTTGGTAGGTGGAAGTCTTGTCTTCCCTATTTAGAGGGCAAGGCCTGGGACTTGAGGACTCCGGTCTCTGACCCTTTGAAGTCTCCTGGTGACCTATGCAGAGGGGCATGCTGACATGCAGCTTGGTCACCTTGATTTCTTTTTTGCCCTGCAGGCTGGTGCAAGCAGAATACTGGCACGACCCCATAAAGGAGGACATGTACCGCAACCACAGCATCTTCTTGGCAGATATTAATCAGGAGAGAGTAAGCACCCAAGCCAGGCTGCTATGTATTCATTTTTCTATTTGGGACATTTATAAAAAGATCAGCAGTGACTGTTTACCCAAAGTATCCCAGACAACCCAGGAAACAGAAGTTCTGTTTTTAGGAAGGGAGCCAGTGATTCTGAGATTCAGTTCCTTTTAGGGAGGCTGAAATCCATTTGGCTCTCTTCCCTTATGTCCTTTCCCTTTCCTAGTGTTGAAGCATGGTCAGCTCAGTGGGTTGCTGGCTGGCTTACATGGAACTTCACAGCTGCTGGTTTACTGAGGGAAGTCTTCCTGGTGGGTCCCTTTTGGGTCAAATTTTCACAGAAAAGAGATTTACTTAGATACTGCAAAGAGGACTGTGTGTCCCAAATATAAGCATGGTTTGGGAGATTCTGGTAAACTAGATGGCTTAATTTATATTGTGTTTATCTAGAGGTTTTTAAAAAATTTCATATTTTAAATATGTTCTTTATTGATTTTAGAGAGGAAGGAAAACAGAGAGAGAAAAAAAACACACACATTGATTGGTTGCCTCCTGTACCCACCCCGAGCCTGGGGACCGAGTCCCCGCAACTTAGGCTTGTGCCCTGACTGGGAATCAAACCAGTGACGTTTCAGTGCATAGGATGATGCTCAACCAACTGAGCCAGACCAGCCAAGGCTGGAGTTTTTTAAAAGAATTTTTTTTGAAAGAGGGAAAAACAGTCGTATAGCAGAACCACTCAGAACTTGCAGCTTCTTATTTTGCCTTGGCTTTCTCTGGCTAGATGTCTTTAACCTATGTGCTGGATACCTGTGGAATGCAGTGACAGATTAATGATGGCACCCTGGTTGCTGGGGGCATGCCAATCAGATAGGATGTTAAGAAAAAGGCTGGACAAGGTATATTCTGGGCAGGAAACTGAAAAAGCAGCCTGAAAGGCTTTAATCCCCGGCTGGAACCTGATGATGACTCTGAGATACTGCTGGCCTTTCCCCCAGGGTGTCAATGAGTCCTACAAGAAAAACCTTATGGCCCTGAAGAAGTTTGTGATGGTGAAATTCCTCAATGATTCCATTGTGGACCCTGTGGATTCTGAGGTGAGACTGCTTGGGCAGGCCACAAGACAGGAGACCATAGTAGTAAATGACTTTTGGGGAAAAACCTTAGTCCGTCCACCAACCTTTGTGTAGGGCAGGGGTTCTTCACCGGAGGTCTATAAATGCGACACCACCCAGAGTATGCAAAATGGTAACGTTGAATTCTCTGAGGGACTATAATTTTGATTAGATTCTCAAAGAGACCTGTGACCCTAGTTCAGAATCACCAGCCCAAAGTCTGTAAGTCCCTAAGGTTGACATTGAAGGTCTGCCTTGACCTGGCTTCAGCCTGTTTCTCCAACCTAATCTCCCTCACTATCCACTTTGGATTCTCTGATCACATTGTACTACTTGAATAGTCCCAAACTTGGCCTATGCTTTTTCTCTTGCTTGCCTTTATTCAAGCTTTTCAGTCTCTTAGAATGCCCTTCCCTGGGCTTCTCCACCTGACAAGCTCCTATTTACCTTCAAGGCCAATCTCAGATCACTTTATCCATTTGGGATGCTATCCTGTTTCAAGTAGAATCAGCCTGTATTACAGCACTCATCACATCAGACCACCAGGAACTAGCAGACCATGGCCTGCAGGCCAAATCCAGCCTGCCACCTGCTTTCGTGTGGCCCATGAACTAAGAATAGTTTCTACATTTTTAAGTGGTTGAAAAAGTAAAAAATATTTGAAGTGAAAATTATATGAAATTCAGATTTCAGTGTCCATAATTAAAATTCCATTGGAACACAGCCATACTCGAGTTTTTAAAAATATTGTTTGTGGCTGCTTTTGCATTACAATGGCAGCATTGAATCGTTGCAACCATGTGGCTCTTAAAGCCAAAAATATTTTGTATGTGACCTTTATAGAAAAGTATGCTAAACAATTAGTTGTTTCTGTGCCTCATTCTACTAGAGATTTTTGAAAAACAGTGACTGTATGTATTCATCTTTGAGTGTCTAGTTCAGCACAAGGATTTTCGAGGGTAGTTGCTCAATAATTATCGGAAGCAGAAATTTTGGGAAATTGGAAAGCTCTTTGGAAAAGATAACTCATCTCTCAAGATCTACCCTTAAAAAAGAGATGACTCAAGACATATTCTATTTTTCCATCTTACTACACCTTCATGACGTCGTTTGTTGGTTAGGCTTAGCTACCAGCCAGTTTTAAGTCAGTTTGGCAGTATATATGCCGTGTGTGATCTGCGTATTTCTTCCTCCTTTCCTGCAGTGGTTTGGATTTTACAGAAGTGGACAAGACAAGGAAACCATTCCCTTACAGAAGACCACTCTGTACACACAGGTAACTGGGTGGGGAGAGGTGCTGTCCTTTTCAGCTCCCGGCTCCTGAAGCTGCCGGGTTCTTGGGTGATAGACCCTGTCCTGTACACCCCAAAGCAGTAAGTGGTCGTGAGGCGTCTGACCCGTCTCGGTGAGGCTGAGTAGGCTGCTGACTGTTGGGCTAGTCCATTAGGTGCTGGTCTATAGAATCTACATCCTAAACGTCAAAGGACCTGTACCTCCTGGTTTTCAAGCATGTCCAAGGGACACATCCTTTCTATCTCCTTCTTTCTGGTAAAAAGGTTAGAACTGGCTTCTTTTGCTGAGATGTAGACTGGATCAAATCCAACAAGCCCCCTAGGCATAATGAAAACAGGAGACAGGCGTTACTTTAAAACATTAATAGTCGTGGAAGTGTTTTTAAATTAGGCACTGACAGGGGGGCTCCTCCTGCAGGAGGTTATGGGACTAGAGTTGTGAATTCCTTTTTGCAGTAGATGGTTTCTCAAGCAGAGGTTGCAGCATTTCACCACTTCCAGCTCCACACCAAAGACTATATTGGAGATACACGCCCCAAAATGCACAAGAGCTATGTCTGAACCAACTGTCTTCTACTCGAATTTCTTTACATTTCAGAAGCCTCTCTTTGCTTTTCTCTTACATTTGATGCCCCTCTTGGGTAAGAGGGAAGCTAGGGTCTGTTACGTTTTGGAAATTACAACTTAAGAGCCTCCTTATTGTGAAACTCAAACTGATGGTAACCACAGAAGCAACATTCTGACACTGTCATAACTGCTCATCTTCGCATCATATTTGTTCTGTGGCACACGGGCAATGTTTTCAACTGCAAGATATGAAAGTGTCCCAGATTTGTTACCTAGGGGTTGGATGTTTTTTAAGTTATTGAGCTAATGTTCTCCTGTCTTTGGTTCAGTTCCACTTAACTGACATTTTGAGGCAGTTTTGTCCTCCAAAAGGTTTGGAAAACTTTAGAAAGCAAAATATAAAACTATAGAATAATCTCAACTGCATATAATTTTAATGCTTAGGGGAAAAAATAGGAGGTATCCTTTTTGGCATTTTTGACAATACACCTAAATTGTAATACTTAGGCAAAAGATTGCATTTTGAGAATATATCTCAGCTAACATTTTATTTTTTATTTATTTCAGAGAAGAAGGGAGAAGGGTAGATAAAAACATCAATGATGAGAGAGAATAACTGCTCAGCTACCTCCTGCACACCCCCTACTGGGGATCGAGCCTGCAACCCAGGCATGTGCCCTTGATTGGAATCGAACCCGGGACCCTTTAGTCCCAAGGCCAACACTCGATATCCACTGAGCCAAACCGGCCAGGGCTCAGCTAACCTATTCTTTTATTCCAAAACTTTTCAGTAAGCCTTTTGATTAATTATGGCATTTCTCTCTGCAGGACCGCTTGGGGCTAAGAGAAATGGACAATGCAGGACAACTAGTATTCCTGGCTGTAGAAGGGGACCATCTTCAACTGTCTGAAGAATGGTTTTATGCCCACATCATACCCTTCCTTGAGTGAAACCTTTGCACTTCCAAACTAGTGAAGACTGTTCCCTTCATGCCCAAGCCGGAGCACAGGTCCAGCTTGCAACTAACCCTTTTCTCTAGTCATCATCTAACATGACCTACTTAGAAAGATCTAAGATCCAAATCTTATCCTTTGCTCATCCTATCAGCATATGGTGTTGAATGCAAGTTTAATTAGTTAATAACCACAGAGATTATTTTACAACCATTTGATGTAGTCAAGCTGTCTCAGGAAATAGTCTGCTGCAAGTCAGTGCCAGAACTGTCCAGGCCCAGAAGAGACTGAACTAAAACAGTGACATAGATTCTGAGGGCAAACATCTTTCTCACATAAATCTAGCCACATTTCAAGCCAGAAGGCCGATACCTAGGCCTGAGGTGGTCACAGACATGCTTTCTGTTTTGCTGGTGGGGATTTAACCAGTGCTTACAAGAGTATTGCTTGAACGTTGCTATATAATCTAAGGCTACCCTCCTCTCCTTGAGTATGTTTTCTTCTGTAGTGTCTTTAGCAAGTAGACAAATTCTACTAGCCCACCATCTAGCTTCAGTAGCACTCTTGGTCTCCTCCGATTGTGATACATTAGTTGCTGTAATAAAAGGAGGGAAGTAACACCCGATTGGATTGTTTAAGGGAGGAAGTGTGGGTATTGCTTAACTTAGAAAGGGAGGTGAAGAAAAATGTAGAAATGGAAATGAAAACTGAGGAGGTGGCTGGTTCTTTCCTTTCCATCCTTAATATGTCATCTCTTAATATGACTAGTGGTCTGGATTAAGTCACTCTGTTACTGGTATTAACAGAGAATGGGAGAAAAACATGGAGATCAGGCTAATTTCCATTATAAAAAATCATATTTACTGGTACACTCCAAACTTGTTTAAGATGTGTTCTGTGAGAAAAAAAAAAATTGTTTCCTCAAAAAGCTTGGGGAATATTGCACATCCCTTTTCTCCTTGGAGATCAACCCATATTAAGGACTCTGAGAATTCCTGTTATGTTACAGAAAACTAACCTTATTCTACCATTCCCCACACTATTTGAGCAGTTTGAACATGTTAGCCCCAACTTCCCTGCCCGTGAAAACCTATCAAAACTGTTTTGGAAGACTTGTGCAGAATGTCAGTTTGGGGAAATGATTAGCTACATGAAAAAGTATCTTGTTAGTGCTGTAAAGTTTACTCTTTGTGATTTTTCCTACACTTAAGCCTTATTTTCCAACTAAAAGATGAGGCTTAAGGGTAAGAAGCGGGGGGGATGTGAAAAGAATTGTATGAGGTTGTCTAAAAAAGAATAGCTTCTTAAACTTCGTGTCATGTTTTCAATATTCTTACAACTCTACAATAAATATCACAGGTAAATACTAAGCAAGTTTGGTATTAATTTTATTCTATTTTCTGTATAACTTTAAGTAGATAAAGGTTTATTTCTACAGGCCTCAGGAAATGGGTAGAAGTCACAGGACAATATCTCTTCCCACCAAAAAAAAAGTTGCATATTTTGGTATGTGTTTGTCCTAGAGGGAAAAACTGAAATTTATATTAGCAATGCTGTGCAAGATTCTTACATAAAACCGAAAACCAGCCTACAGAGGAGATTGTAGTCCTTTGTTCAGGTGCCTGGACAGAAGCCAAAAGCTGTTGAGCATGACAGGGCAATGGAGACAGTGAAGATGGATGACAGGCACCTAGCATGGGAGGAAGGAATGCCAGATTCCTTAGAATGGTGCGTTTTTCCTTTTTCCCCTCTTTTTATGTCATCTCTAAGAAGGTGCTGGGCAGGGATCCCAGACAAAGAAAGGGTCCAAGACTCTAAATTGGCCTGGTTGCAGACACTGCCACAGCAGCTGGTACAGGAGAACCTATTGTCTCAGGTTCAGGTGGAGCCAGGATGGAATGCAGAATGAAAGGAATACTTAGAGGAAACAATTTTGCTTGGAATGCTAGATGGCCAAGCTTCAGCCTTTGGTCCAATGCAACACTTGCCTCACTTGTCAACAGTGAAAAATTAGTCTGTTAGAAGACCCAGCTGGAATCACACCAGCTTCTGCTACCTCATGCTCATTGTTAGGAAAAGATTAATTTGTGTGAACTTTCTGAGCTGTTAATTCCTGGGGACTGCTTTGTTCTTCCCAAAAGACTATTGGTGGAATAATCCCCAAAGGCTGAAAGCTGAAACACACCAGTCCTGGTCTGCAGTTCCGTAAGAGCAGACTGGTGGTGTGGTTGAGCTGACAGGAAAAGGCTGCCCCTTCCTGCAGAAGATAACTGACCTGCTATCCCACCCCAAATCTCAGCCTGAGGTATATTTCAGTGAAGGCAGGTAGCTGTGCTTCTCAAAGCAGAGAAGCAGTTTAAGAGCAGAAAGGTAGAGGGAATCTACAAAAGAACCGTCTTGATACAGATTTATCCCATGGTGTGAGGGAGAGGGCAAAGAACCCAGTGGCACTTCGCTTATCCGGCAATTTCTGTCACTGTGGTGACCAACTTCTTCCCATTCCATAGGGTCTTGAACTGCTCGGGGATGGGGAACTCATTCTGCAAATAAAGAAACAGGTTTAAATATGAGCTTTTATAAGTTGGGATTCAGTCTTACACTTTTCTTCCTTTGCTTATTTCCACTAAGCTCTGAGAGCAGGCAAAATGTAGTGAGAGAAACCAAACCCTCCCTTAAAAGGCTAAGTCACTGGCACTGCCACCCACATCTTTTACTAATGCCTCCCCTACCACTGACCCAGTGGAGGAGCACTGCAGTGTAGGAATGAGAACAGAGGCTCCAAAGCCAGCAGGTATAGGTTTGAATCTGTTCCATACAGTTCACTGACAGTGATGTTGAACAGACTGTTAAGCCTATGAGGCATAGAGGAGAAGATGTATGGCTTCATGGCACCAACTCAACAGAGTGCTGTGCCACATTCTCTTTCCTTTTCACTACCTGAGCAGCTGCCCAACCTAAGGCAGGCAGTGACTGCCCTCCTCTGGAGCGCCACCTCGTGTGACTACGTCACACTTCTCTGCTTAAAGTGCGTCGCTGAGTTTGACCCACTCAGGGCAGAATGCCCCTCAACTCACTTTGTCTAATGTAAGAAGTCTCCAGTCCCTTCTGATCTTAATACTAAAAAGATCAAGAAACTTACAAAGTCTCCGCCTTCTGTAGGAATGAGGACATTCATCTCAGAAGATTTGGCACTGACGATCTCACAATCCAAGGAATTCTTGCTCAGATAAACGTGGCAGCCATCTGTTTTGTTGATGGAAATGGTTGGCACTTTACCCATTACCTGCAGAGAACACCAAGAACACTAAGTCCCAGCAGTTGGGGAGAATAACAAATTTACAGGAAAAGCTTCCACTGTTTCACATGATTTAACAACTACATGAAAAGCTTGCAGGTGCACAACAGATACTGGATACTCGGGGCAGGCTGGGATGGGTGCTGGAAAGAGCTCACTCTAAGAGCCAACTCCGCTTCTGCCACATCCAAAGCAGCTCAGCTTACAGACTTTGTAGAATCAGATTCCCACCACAGCAACATCTGTGGGTCGGCTCTGTGTCTCTTTCAATTAATTCCTCGGGGACCAAAGGAAAAAGCCAAAATATCAAGTTACCTGAACTTTGACATCTCTACTATTGATTATCTCCACAATGCCCACTACGTCATCAAACACCAGACCGAGTTTCTTACAGTTATCTAGAAGAAAGGGAGCAGGTCAACAGTATAACTTTAAAGGAAAGTAATATATTTAAGAATCTTAGGAACAGGGTAGGTATGGTTCCGCCTCTCGGGCTCTAAAACAGAGCTTGCCTAGGACAACAAGGACTCACCTACTGTAATGGAGTTAATTTTGCCCTTGATGTGCAATGTCGTGTTGACACACTTGTATATGTAAGCCACCTGTTTCAGCTCTGTGTCATCAATCACCAGGTTAGAAACGTTCTCCTGATTTTCCTATTAAAGAGAGACCTCTTTCAGCAATCTCATCGCTAAGCACACACCATCCCAAAAACAGACTATCACAAACTTTCCTTCTTGCAATTTAAGTCAGAACCCTGCATTTATTTGGCTGTGCTCCATTAAAACCCCGTCCACTCCTTGTTACCCGAGTCCCGGAATTATTAACTCACCACTCTCCATTTCTTGCCCTCCAGTTCAAGTAGAGCTGGCTCCTTCTTTGTGGCTGGTTTAGGGGATGGGTTAACTCCTGGTTTAGGTGCAGAGAATGGTTTGGGGCCACTTCGTACTGGACCACTCTGGGCCTTCAGGGCAGGGTTCTTGTGAGTCTTCATGTCATCAGGTACATGTTTTAGGGCTGGAAGAACAAGCAGCTGTCTTGTTTCTGTCCTTCATATCAGGACATTGGGCTGAGGCAATAACTAACTCAGACTGATTCTTAACAAAAAATTAAAGCCAAAACTAGAGCCTTTGAGATGTTCTCTCAAAAGCAATTTTAGAGAAGCACCTTGATAATTTCTCTTCTACCCTAAGGTTAACTTATATAGTTCCACTCAAAAAGATAAAACATAGCATATGCGTATGTATGGAGGGATTGAGCCCGCAACCTGGGTGTGTGCCCTGACTAGGAATCGAACCATGACCTCCTGGTTCATAGGTTGACGCTCAACCACTGAGTCACGCTGGCTGGGCTATTTTAATTTTTTTTAATTTTAGGGAAAAGATTCCATAATTACCCTCAACAGGCTAACTCACTCCTTACTCCTGAACATGGCCAATCTACATAACCAATACTGAATGGCCTTTTTAGCTCCACCACTCCTGGTGGTGGTAGTTTAAATACTAGATTTTTCGTAAACTCTGCTTGGTTCACTGCAGAAAGAGATTTAATGACTGCATAGTATTTCATCAAGAGGATAAACTATAATTAACAATTTCCCTTACTGTTGAATATTTAGGTTGTTATACCATTTAGCTACTATTAATAATACTATAAAACTGGTCTTTATTTTAGATATCTTTATAAGTAGATCCCCAAAATAGGGCTGTATAATTTAGACTTCTGTCTGTTATATAAAAGAGTATATACTTTCTCTACACCAACTTTAGGTAATTCTTACGCAAATTTTCCATGACTATTATATATCCGCTGAGGAAGTTAACCCCCAACACAATGTCATCCCAAGTAGACATGGAAAAAGCTCTGGGGGAAATTGCAGGCCCCATGCCTTGGCACAACAGGGGCCCAGTACATGCCACTTAATAATAAATCACTTTCCTCTAAAGTTGGCTTCCTCCAACTACAATCACCTAATTTCAATTTCCATTTAAGCCAACTCTGCTGTCCCTTTGGGCAACTAAATGTAATATGACACCCCAAATTAATTCTACCATACACAAACCAGAGTTCTGCTTTTCACACTGTCCAATCCCTAGTTGGTAAGGTTTGGCCCAAGCAACTTACTATACCAACTCTTCTTGCCGAAGTACTCACCATGTGTGATGGCCTCCCCCTGATTAATCTGCGCAAACAGTGCCGAACGTGAAGCAGAGTCGTCTGACCCTGAACTGGTAGGCATTGGTGGGGGAGGTGGGCCTGGTGGTGGGGGAGGAGGACCTGATACAGCAGAGGGTCCAGATGGCAATCCACACAGTTCTTTTGCCACAGGCCCCTGGAACAATAAACGCAAACAACAGTCATACTCTCTTCCCCTCTGTACCATTTCCAACTGGGTCCTACATGTGTGCAGGATACACAGGATACACCCCTGATACAGTGATTAATACTAGTCAAGCTATCCAGTAAAGCTTGATTATTCCTTCCCACCCTTTCTAAGATCCAACTCAGCTCTTTTTGCCCTTCACATTTTTTCTTTGGCCTCTAATCCAACTCTAAACCCATACTTCTAAAAATCTACTTAAGTGTGTCACCACTATCTCAGACTCAACAAGTCCAAGACTGAGTTCTTCATCTCCTGCCTGCTCCCCTACTTGTCTAATCACCACCTCATCTCTATCTCAGTGAAAGATATCAGCTCCCACGCTTGGCTGTTCAATCTTCCTTGAGTCTTGCAACCCCTCAACCTCATTAAATCTTCCTTGTATTTTGATTACATCTCCTACAAATTCTTTTGTAGCAGCCCCTAGCACTAGGAACACTTTCAAAGTCTGCGCATTTGTCCTTATCCCTAACCTGGAAACTGAGGCCCTCTTAAGGGCAAATCTGATCATTATCACGTTCTTGCTCAAATATCGATTATAATTATCACCTATTATGAAGTCTAAGTCTCAACCTACTTTCCCTCCCTGCCCTTTCTCCTAAGTCTGACTATCTTTCCTTATTGAAGTCCGAGATGACCGATTTTTCTGTATTTACTTTAAGCTTTGCCAAGTGCTAGTTTCCCCATTTCCCCCACTTCTCACTGCCTTAGACTTGCAAAAAGTCTCAGACCAGAATATATCCCTTCAGTACAATCTCGCCCAGTGAGAATCATTCCTTCCTCATACTCAGTAGTGCAAGCATGTCAAACTCGTGGCCAACGAGCTACATGCCTCGTTTATTTAAATCCGCCGGCCACAAGTTTGACATGCTTGCTGTAGTGCATCTTTATTATAGCATTTATTTTGATGATTTATATTGGGGTTTTGTATCTATATTTTTAAGCCTTAAGAGTGCTGAAATAATGTAATAATTAATCTGTCTCCCCTCCATTCCACTGTTCCCCACTCATGTTTACTGAAATTGAACAGAAATGAATATTCTGACTCTTGCTTTCTTTAGTCTTTCTTTTTTCCCTTTCCTTCTCCTTTTTCTTTCTACCCTCCACTGAAAGACTAACATTGCTCTGGGACCTTGGTAGTGCCAAAGTCTAAGAAACCTGTGGACCCCATCCTGGGTGAGTAAAAAGGAGGAGGATGCACTGACCGTTTTGCTCCAGGCCAGTCCGGTGGTGTGGAACTCTTTAATGTAAGCCTGCAGCTCTGTCCATATACTCAAGTAAGTTTTAACCCAATCCACATGCTTCTTATCCCTGGAAAAATTAAAGCACTCATCACGGGCAGTCAGGGTACATTACAATAGTGATTCCAGAATCCTCTCTGTGAGCTCACATCCTCCTGCCTGGTGTTCCTTAGGCTATGCTCAATTGTAGCTTTTCTATCATCACTGAGTTTTTCTTTTCTTTTTTAAACCTATTCTCTAATCAGACCAAAGTCCATTAGGATAGGCACTTAAGATTATATCTTTCTCTTATAGCAGTATTATTCAAACTTTTTTTAAAAAAGTAGTAAATGGCCGAACCGGTTTGGCTCAGTGGATAGAGCGTCGGCCTGCGGACTCAAGGGTCCCAGGTTCGATTCCGGTCAAGGGCATGTACCTTGGTTGCGGGCACATCCCCACTGAGGGACATGCAGGAGGCAGCTGATCGATGTTTCTAACTCTCTATCCCTCTCCCTTCCTCTCTATAAAAAATCAATAAAATATATTTAAAAAAAAAAAAAAAAAGTAGTAAATGCCCTAACTGGTTTGGCTCAGTGGATAGAGCGTCGGCCTGCGGACTCAAGGGTCCCGGGTTCGATTCCGGCCAGGGGCATGTACCTTGGTTGCGGGCACATCCCCAGTGGGGAGTGTGCAGGAGGCAGCTGGTCGATGTTTCTCTCTCATCGATGTTTCTAACTCTCTATCCCTCTCCCTTTCTCTCTGTGAAAAATCATAAAATATATTAAAAAAAAATTAAAAAAGTAGTAAAACTGTTGCCAGGCCAGTGTGGCTCAATGGTTGAGTGTAGGTCCATGAACAGTTCGATTCCAGGTCAGGGCATATGCTGGGGTTGTAGACTTCATCCCCAGTTGGGGTGTGCAGGAGGTAGCTGAAAGATGTTGAGGTTTCTTTCTCATCAATGTTCCTATCTCTCTCTCCCTTCCTCTCTCTAAAATCAATTAAAATATATATAGCCTGGCTGGCCGGCATGGCTCAATGGTTGAGCATCAATCTATAAACTAGGAGATCACGGTTCGATTCCTGGTCAGGGCACATGCCTGGGGTTGCAGGCTCGATCCCCAGTGGGAGGTGTGCGGGAGGCCGCCAGTCAATGATTCTCTCTCATCACAGATGTTTCTATCTCTCTTTCTCACTCTGAAAACAATTAAAAAATAAAAATATTTTTTATAAATTAAAAGTAGCAAAACTGTTTTTTTCACACTAGACCTTAGGTAGAACCCAATACATAAAAACTGATGAAAGTAGTCATTCTGTGCATGAAGCCATAGTAGAGATCTTTCACTGTGAAAGCCATCACTGTGAAACTCTTGGACTCCAAGAAACTTGAGAACTATATGACCTAGTTCCTATGTCAAAACTAGAGGCCCGGTGCATGAAATTCATGCACTTGGGGGTGGGGGTGGGTCCTTCAGCCGGGATTGCGAGAGGGTGCAGGCCACCCCATTGGTGCACGATCGGGGCCGGGGAGGGACGCAGAAGGTTGGTTAGCCAGGGAGGGATTGCAGGAGGGCTACAGGACGTGTCCAGCCTGTCGTGCTCAGTCCCGATTGGCCAGACCCCAGCAGCAAGCTAACCTACCAGTTGGAGCGTCTGTCCCCTGGTGGTCAGTGCATATCATAGCGAGCGGTTGAGCGGCCTTAGCATATCATTAGCATATTACGCTTTGATTGGTTGAATGGCCGACCGGACAACTGGACACTTAGCATATTAGGCTTTTATTATATAGGATATGCACCCCCCCAAAAAAAACAAGAAACTTCTCTTCAGGAGGAAATTGAAGTATGGTTCACATCTCATCTCTTCTTATATATGAGCTAGAAGACTTTATAGTTATTTAGCATAAGACCTAATTTTTTCCAACTGTAAAGTGAGGGGGTATAATCAAAACATGTGATGCTTAATGCCAGGTTGCTAGAAAGATCAAGGAGGTGCCTGGTGTTCTGGGACATACTTCACACACATGAAGGCTTACTCCTTCACAAAGTAGTTACTCAACAAATATTGGTTGATTGATGATGAACAGAAGAAAGGAAGGGTTTAGGTAGCTATGCGGCTAAGTAATAGCTACCTGCAGTCACTCCATACAATGACTCCCCTTACTTAATTCCTGCACTGGCCAGGTAGCCGTCCTCTCACTTTACCTGACCACATCAATAGTCAGGATAATTTCCTAGAAAATCTTACTAAAACTTTTGCCAATGGGCTGTTTGGAAATCCTCAACAAAGGAAAAAAACAGGCAAATTAAAAGGCATTAGTCCAGCCTTGGCCGGGTGGTTAAGTGAGTTGTAGCGTTGTCCTGTACACCATAAGGTTGTGGGTTCAATTCCTGATTAGGGCACGTATGAGGGGTAATAGATGGATGTTCTTTTCTCTCTCCCTCCTTCTCTCTCTAAAAATCAATAAACACATCTTCAGCCCTACCCGGTTTGACTCAATGGATAGAGCATCGGCCTGTGGACTGAAGCATCCCGGGTTCGATTCTAGTCAAGGGCACATGCTTGGGTTATGGGCTCAATCCCTAGTAGGGGGCATGCAGGAGACAGCTGATCAATGATTCTCTCATCACTGATGTTTCTATCTCTCCCTCTCTGAAGTCAATAAAAAATATATTTTTTTAAAAAGGGCAAGTTTAGAGCTTTAAAATAAATAAACATATCATCAGGTCAGAATAAAAAAAGGCACTAGTCCATTTATCTCCAGAAAAACCTCCTAAACCTGGAAGGGTAGCATTAGAAAACTTTGGGCCTCTACAAACCCTGAAGAAGCAAAAGTGGAAGGAGAAACACTTCCTGCTTATACATGCACCTTCTAGGTGCCATTATCTACTAAACTTTCTAGAAAGCAGCCCTGAGACAGGAGAACTAACATAGCAGCCAAGGGCACTACTCCAACAAGTATCCAACTGGGTTTGTCCTTTACCCCTTGAGGAATGGCCGGACTTACACATCTTTGTACTCCTTGAGGACTCGGTTTGTATAAAACATGGCAGCATCATTCATTTCTTTCACATAAGGACCAGGTTTGGGTGCCTAAGAAAGAGAAGCTGTCGGTGACTCAGAGCCTCTCCAGCCCTATCTCCTTACCTTTTTCATCCTATCCCTTCCCTCCCATGGAAGCTGAGCTGCTCACCACAGCTACCCAACCCAGGGCCTGGATACTTTCGCTGACAGCTGACAGGTGATTGAACAATTTGCTGCCTCGGTTCTTCTCCCGAAAGGTTATTGCTTCTTGAATCTGCTCTGAGATCGGAGCCAACAAATCAGAAAGCTTGTTCTAGGAAAAGATGCAGAAAAAGATTCATGTTACAGTCTTTCTTTTTTTTTTTTTTTTTTTTTTTTTTTAATATATTTTATTGATTTTTTTACAGAGAGGAAGGGAGAGAGATAGAGAGTCAGAAACATCGATATATGGCTAAAATAGTGCTCCTCATCTCTCTCTCCTCATAGAGTTCCAACTTCTCAGGCTGAATTTTCATGATTAGGACTCACCGGAATCGAACCCGGGACCCTTCAGTCCGCAGGCCAACGCTCCATCCACTGAGCCAAACCGGTTTCGGCAATGTTACAGTCTTTCTATAAAAGCTTTGCCAGCTCTATCCTGAAGGCAAGAATTCTTTATGGACTACAATGAGCATCCAAATAAACTTTGTATTCATTCTGCACAGATTCATATGGCTAAAATAGTGCTCCTCATCTGTCTCTCCTCATAGAGTTCCAACTTCTCAGGCTGAATTTTCATGATTAGGACTCACACTCTGGCTATATCACAAAATTCTACCAGTTCAGCCTCTTTTCTGTTCCACTAATAGGAGATACTGGTTCATTTCTGGGCTTTTACTCATAATGGTCTCTTCTTTTTCCATCTATCCAAATGCTCCTCATGCTTCATGAGGAACTGCCCTCCAACTTCAGCCACAATGGCCTCCTACAGCACTTACTGTCAGCATAACCAATTTTGGCACTGTATCACACACCAGCCCAAACTATTAATGATCCCATGCTATATCCCGCCCCCACCCCCCCACCAACTCATTAATTCTTCAAAGACAAAGGCTTTGTCTTAACCCTCTTTTATAATCCTTATAGCCTTTCACACATTCCTAGCCATATAGCAGCTGCTAAGTAGAGATCTGTTGTCAAATGTAATTAGGGGGTTTGTCATTTGAGCAGGCAGCTTAGTAAAAAAGATGGCTTGTGTTTCTGTGTTTTTATCCTTTCTCTAAAGCTCAGTTTTTCTGAACATCTTAATTCTCAGTTCTTAGCAGTCTAGAACAGAAGTCAACAAACTTTCTGTAAAGAGCCAGACAGCAAACATTCTGCAGTTTCTCAATTCTGCCATTGTAGTGCATAAAGCAGTAATAGAATGAACATGGCTGTGTTCCAAAAAAAAAAAAAAATTCATTTACAAAATAGGTGGAAGGCCAGATTTGGCCTGTGGGCTGTTGTTTGTCAGTCCCTAGTCTACAGCAGGGGAACTATAATAGTGTCTCAACTATCTGATTTGTTTTAGAGAAAAGGTTTAAACAAAATGCTTTAACCATTCAAGACAGATTAATAATTAAAGTCTAATATATTTAACATTATCTTACACTATTTTTTACATTATTTAGGCATGCCAAGGGTCCAAAGATTTTAATATAACATTAGCAGGAGTTTTATTGCCCCTCTGCCTAGGAAAGCCAAATGCAAAAAGAAGAACAAAATTAAAATCTTTTTTTTTTAAAATATATTTTATTGATTCTTTACAGAGAGGAAGGGAGAGGGATAGAGAGTCAGAAACATCGATGAGAGAGAAACATCGATCAGCTGCCTCCTGCACACTCCCTACTGGGGATGTGCCCACAACCAAGGTACATGCCCTTGACCGGAATCGAACCTGGGACCCCTGAGTCCGCAGGCTGACGCTCTATCCACTGAGCCTAACTGGTTAGGGCAGAAACAAAATTAAAATCTTTGGCTCAAACAAAAATCTCAACTTTCTCTAATTCATTTTTATACTTGGCAGCGTACAATTTTGAGGTAGAAGTAGCGTTAAAGGGGAGAAGCAGTACTTTAGAAGTTTTAGGATCTACACAGCATTACTACAGTCCACTTCACAGTGAAGCAAAAGAACTATTTCCTGTGACCCAAAGGGCTTAGGGGACAATACAATGAATTTAGCCTCAACCAAAAGGCTAAAAAAGGCTGTTTATTAAGAGAGTAGCACCACTGTCTCTATGGAGCACGCCCACACCTTTCCCCCAGGTACATTTTCCTTGCCTTTATCTTTCTCCTAAGCTCCAAAGGCCCTTCTTTTGCCTCTGTTACTTGTTCCCTGAGCCCATTTCTTCTACAGCTCACTTCTCCTACCTCTGTAACTTTTAAAGTAAACTTCCTCTTAAACAAAAAAAGGGAAGCAGCAAAGTCCCAGGGGTAACTACAATCCTAAGTAAAATGACAGAAGAAAAGCTAATACAACTCAATAAATACTCAATAGCACAGTCCCAGAACTGGCACTTTAATTCTGACTCTACTTCTGGATATTGTTGTGATCATACATGAGCCTGGTAGGTTTATTTTAGCATGTTGTGATAGCTCAGCAGAAACCTCTCAACTTCTGAACATCAAACCAAAACAAAACCAACTAGTAGTGAACTTACACCTCCTGGCTGCTGGCACTGAGAGGCTGTAACCAAGAGAGCCCGCTCCAACTTCAGACCTGTATGGACCATCTCCGCCTGCCGGAAAGGAGAAGAAACAGCTATCAATGACACATTACAACTGGAGAGGTCCTGATAAGAATAACCTGAAACCTCCACTTCCATGTACTTTGGTAGCAACCTAGGCACTTCACGTTGCTTTCCTCAGGTATTCCAGATTCCAGGGACTGATGGTAGCATTACATGTACCACTGATCCTCTTGAACTAATCAGGGACACATATCCAGGAAATGAAGATGAGGGCTAGCCTTGGATGAAATCAATTAAGTTAGCAACTGCACATGCAGTGTGATATGAAGTTCACTGAAAAAGCCCTTCTGGCCTCTCACAAAAAACAAAAACAAAAACACAAAAAAACACAGACCCTATTTTCTTAAAAAAAAAAAAAAAAAGAGGTAGAAATATAGGCAAAGGTCTAAATTTATGTCTAAAATTCTCAAGGTATTTACTCCTTTAGGTTAAAGCTATTTCTCAAATGTTAGATCATGATCCATTCAGAGGTAATTAATCAAAATCAATTTAGTGAGCCATAACCAGCACTTTATTAAATGAAATAGAACAAAATAAAACAAAACAGTAAGCACAGTATGTCAGCTTGAAATTATTTCCCCCCAACACGTAAATGAAAGTGCAGTACAAGTAGTTATAAGGGCTATTTTGTGAACATATCTGTTACAAATATGTATTTTCTTATTGAGGGTCATGGTCAAAAAAAGTTTTTAAGAAACATGGGCTATAAGCACTATTAAAATATAAAATTAAAATAAGATAATATATTTCTTCGGGATTTGCATTTTAAATATAAAAGTGATACATGTTTTAAAATGTTTTCATATGTTACAGACTATTTAAAGTAAAAATGCAAGCTTCTAATACCCCTATTTAAGGCCCAGTCCCATTCTCTGGAGCTAACACCACTGCCAACAGATGGTTTATAACAGGCTCAAAATAAGTCTTCCAAAGATCAAGCAATCAGTCCTGCAGAAGGGTCAGGAAGATCCTAAACATGATTATTGCTTACAATGAATCACTCAAAAGACTAGAAAGAGTTTGGATCCCAAAGAGAGAGACCAACTATATGTATACGAATGTCAGGTGGTGGTGACAAGTAGGTGGCAGCACATGAAGGGAAGTGGGTGGAGAGGTAACAGAAAATGAAGGGAGGTGGGTGGACAGGCACCTGTCATTGCCTACTTCATATTCCTGCTGTGGGATACGTGTGAAAATAACTCATATTAGCATAAACTATCAAGCATAGTTTTATAAATGCTAAGTCATGATAGTGACCTTTTTTTAATAAGCCACCATAGGCTTGGTTATAGAACATGTTGGGATGAGACTGGTAGCAGTTTTCACAACAAAGATGAACAGAGCCATATTTGATGAACCAAGCAAGTTATCTGTATAAAAGAAGCCCACATAGAATATGTGATAAAAGCAGAAAAATTTGAGGATGGTTCCAGTGTCTGGACTGAACTCCAGGCATGAGTTAGCTAGAAAGGAGCCGCGAACCTTGCAAAGGGCTCTTAAACCAAGGATAAAGAGAATCTAAAGAAAGCCATCAGTCTTTAAAAGGGGGGCAAAGGGCAAAACATTCTTACATGTTTCTGCACATCTCCTCCAATCTCTTTACTGATCTTCAAGTATTCTGCCACAGGACCAGCAAGCAGTGAGTCAAATGCTTGCACATAGGGAACTGCTCCTGCTGAAGACAGACACCAATAATCAGTCAAGCATCAGAAAAATGACTTGTTAAAAGGCACTTCCATATAAAAGTGGAGAGGCAAGGCTATACAATGAACATAAGAAGGAAACCTAGGTTCTAGTTCCAATACCTACCAACAAAAACTGGTTGTGTTACCTTGACTAAGTCCTTTTTTCCTCTCTGAGCTTAATTTTATGTATAAAATGAAAATTTAAAAAATGATCCCCCAAGGTTCCTTTTGGCTCTAACACTCTATGACTCAATTGGTGCATATGCAAAATGGCCAATTTGCCAATCATTTTGGGAGAGGAAATTTTAATATCACCTGTCATTTGTCTTACACTGGAGTCATTTTGCAAAAGAACAGGAAACAGCACACAAGCAGGAAGTCTTGTGTTAAAATAACTTAACCACAGGCCTCCCTGCATAAGTCACTTCCTCCCTTATCTGTTCACAGCAATACGAACTACAGGCAATGAACTTTCTAGATTAAGTATTTTGGGAAGTTGGTTCCAAAGGAGAGAATACACTGAGAAAAAAAAATTTCAGACCAAGACACTGAGTTTTCACTCAAAATATTCTGCCGGGCTGTATATTGCTTACCTTTTGGAGCACTGTCTCCGTACCCACAGTGCATGTCAGAGGCATGGGATACTGCCTCTAGGCGGCCCACGGCCTTCTCCAATCTTTCTACCAGATTTTGCATGTCAGCCATAATGCACCACCTGCTGAAACAGATAAAAAGTCATTTATTGTTTTAATATTACATAGTACCTACCTAAGGAGAAGAAAGAATACTTAAGGATGAAGAGGATGCCAATTCTGAGGAACAGAGTCATTTAATAATAAAATAAGTGGAAAAGAAGTCTAGAACATTTGCAAGATCATAAAGACCTCGTTAAGCAAGAGAACTACCCAGGAAAAGGTGTTCACTGAAAGCAAATGTTTACTCACTCAAATACTTACTGAATATGGTATCACAAAATTTTAAATTTAGAACTTAAAAAGTATAGTCACATATCTTGGTTTGTGCCTTCCAACAACTTCAGGGATGGAAGGAAAATTATTACACTCTTAAAGATAGGAAACTTAATTTCAGTGAAGTTAAATGGCTTGCCTATAGCCAGTACTCAAATTGAAATCTGGCTCTAAGTTCAGTGGTTTTCCCTACAACATCTTGCTATCTGCATATGAATGCCTAAAACCAAGATGAAGAGGACAGTTATCACGCCCTCAATAACAAAATCTAATACAGGAGACTTGACATGTACACTAACAACTATAAAACAAATAGAAAAAATGTTTAAGGGGACCTAAGAGTGTTGCAGATAGAATAACACAGGATTTCAGAGGGGGCAAGCTGCCATTTGACCCAGGCTTCAAATGAGAATGGATGGGATCTTGAAACACAGTAGGGAAGAACAGACACATCCAGAAGAGCTTCTTACAGATCTTCCACAAGTACTAGGATTTTCACAGGTATTGATTTATCTGAACTAGTCTCATTCAGTGTCTAATATTCTAAAAGAAAGTACGTCCACCAGAGAAAGGATCTTCTCTGACATGTTCCCTATTATCTTCTACCATCTAGACCACTACCTGAGATAGGTGTTCAATAAATATTTATCAAGTTAATGAACTGGAAGTATAGCATCCCAAAACTCCAAAGGAACAAGTGTTCTGAAAGCTGCCCATACTATACATACAAATGAGTGTTAAATGTTATCACTAAACATAAAATGCTTGAGACCACAAGTGATCTCATAAAAATGTGAAATTTCTTTTTTTTAAAAAATATATTTTTATTGATTTCAGAGAGGAAGGGAAAGGGAGAGAGATAGAAACATCAATGATGAGAGAGAATCACTGATCGGCTGCCCTCTGCACTCCCCACATTGGGGATGAGCCTGCAACCCAGGCATGTGCCCTAATCGGGAATTGAACCATGACCTCCTGGTTCATAGGTCGACGCTCAATCACTAAACCATGCTGGCTGGGCAAAATCTGTGAAATTTCAATCAAAGCCTTGACTTGGAGGGATTCCATTTCAAAGAATTAATTAGTTCAGGTAACTGAAGCTGAATGAACTCAACTCCCTTGAAGCTGCCTAAAATGACCATAACAACTACAATTTCCCCAAAGATGACATGCCAGAATTTCTCAAGTTAACACATTATCCTCTCTGTGGAAGAGATAAGCAGCTCACAAGATAAAGTATCCCTGTCCATTCTTTCCTGTGTATGGGCTCTAGTCTCTCTGGGCCCGATGACTTCCAGAGAATGTTGTTTAAAAGAAAATCAAAGAAAAAAAATAAGAATGCAAACCAGATAAACCTTTCCATTCCCTGGCCTGGAGATACAGCAGAAGTCTCCAACTCTGTTCTACTCACAAATGGAGAAACTAGAAGCAGCCAATATATTCTCCCTTATGTTATGCTACCATCACTTGAGTTCCTGAATTGCTGTCAATTCTGCATACTCTCCAGGGATAAACATATTATTTACCACACTCAATAAATCCCAGGGGGAAAGGCAGCAAATACAATAAACTCCCAAGCATTAATAGATACCCCCTGTTCTAAAACATGTTCCCTCCATGTTCCCACAATAGATGCTACAGTGTTAACACAGAAACACAATACAAGTGTCTCTAAAGACTGCCAGGGTTGGTGAAGACTCACCAATCTTAAAAGCTTAATACAGCTTCATGGGATTTTGGCTCCTTTCTCTCCACTTGTAACCTTTAATTGTTAAACAAGCTAGTTCTGCTAAGTTAAGCAGAATGAAAGGAAGGGCAAAACAGCGATCATTTATAGCTAATCTCATCCTACCACTAACCAAATATAGAACAGCACCTAGTTTTTTGTTTTTGGTGAGGGTAGGATGAAACGTGAGATGATATGGGAAAGAATGTCCAGAACTGAAGGGACCAAAAGATACACCTTGTCTCATTGTCTATGCACACATTCACATTCTTTAGGCGCTTGGATCCACTCCCAAACCTTCCACTATCATTATCCAGCAAGCTCGCTGAGCGGTACGGCCACAACCACCTTTGGACTAACAACTCCCAGAGCAGCATATCCAGTGCAGGACATTCTTCTGGGATTCACAATTTTAAATCCAGCTTCCTCCTAGACATCTCTACCTAGATGTCTCAAAGGCATCTCAAGATGAAATGTCCAAAACAGAAATAGTCAACTTCCCATCTCCCACCCCCACTGTCTCAGTAATCTAGCACTACCATCAGTCACCTGATTGACCAAACTAGTAACCTGGGAACTGTTAGGCAGTCAAGTATAGAGGGTTGAGAGCATTGTCTTTAGAGAAGTCAGACAGATAGGGGTTTGAATAACAGCACTTGTTGGCTCTGTAACTATGAGTGTTATCAAACTTTCTGAGCCTCAGCTTCCTTATCTGTGTAATGGAGACCGCAGTATGAAATCCAAAGGGCTGCAGTGAGAATCAAGAGGAAAGGCATGGCCCTATCTGGTTTGGCTCAGTGGATAGAGCGTTGGCCTGTGGACTGAAGGGTCCCGAGTTAGATTCCGATCAAGGGCATGGACCTCGGTTGCAGGCTCAATCCCTGGCCCTGGTCTGGACCATGTGGTAGACAACCAATTGATAAGAGATGTTTCATCTCTGTCCCCCTCCCTTCCATTCTTTCTAAAAATTAATGGGAAGCCCTGGCTGGTTTTGCTCAGTGGATAGAGCGTCGGCCTGCAGACTGAAGGGTCCCAGGTTTGATACCGGTCAAGGGCACATGTCAGGGTTGCGGGCTCGATCCCCAGTGCGGGGCGTGCAGGAGGTAGCCAATCAACAATTCTCTCTCATTATTGATGTTTCTATCTCTCCCTCTTCCTTCCTCTCTGAAATCAATAAAAATATATTTTAAAAAATCAATGGGAAATTATCCTTGGGTAAGGAATTAACAAAACAAACAAAAAAAAGAGGAAATGCATGTAGAGGTACTTGGCTCAGTCCTAAAAAATAGTAAGGATTCCATAGATGTTAATTAAATTATCTTCTTCCTTACTCCTCAAATCTAATCAGTTATCAAAATCTACAGGCTCCATCTTGCATCATCCTGATCAACAAAAATTAATAATTTATAACTTTTGCCAGATTGCAATAACTTCTTTGCCAGTCTCCCAATTCCAGTAATACACTCTCTTTATCCAGTCTCCATATTACCATAGTGATCCTTCTTAAATGCAAATGTAATTATGATAGTCTTTTATTTAATATTATTCAATACTCCCCAGGGCATTCAGGGTAAAGTCCAAACAAGGTTTCCATAACCTGGAACCTGGTCCTGCTTTATCTCCTACAACTACAGTTTTATCTCTTGCCACACCTTTCCTCAGCACAGTACAGTAATCCAGGACTACTAGCACTTTCCAGAAAGAGTCCTGCTTTCTCTCACTTCTGAGCCTTTATAATGCTATCCTCTTTGCTTTGTTGATTTCCTTCCTAATCTGCCCTGTCTCAGACCTCCTACTGCCTTATAATACTTAGCTAAGGTGCTGCCTTCTTCAGGAAGCTTATCTAGTTCAAATGCTTTTCCTTCTCAATCTGCCCCCTCTCCAGAACTCCTATGGTCCATTAAGTCTTAACTAAAGCAATACCTCTCCAAGAAGCATTTCCAATATGTGTTCCCACACATTGTGCGCTTACCTCTACCACACATTTAACATATATGTTTTAAATCATTTATTTAATCATTTAATAGGCAACTGGCCACTTGAGGGCAGAAACCATGTACTATAAGTGTACTATGCACTGTAAATACTGTAGGTTGGTAAGTCCTTGAGGTAATAAAAATCCTATCCTATATAATAAAAGTCCAGCGACCGAAGAGCGGAACGAACAGAACAACTGGTCGACCAATTGCTATGACACACACTGACAACCAGGGGGCAGACACTCAACACAGGAGCTTGCCCCCTGGTGGTTAGTGCACTCCCACAGTGGGAGCGCCGCTCAGCTGACCAGGATGAGCAGCTGCTTCTGGGAGCAGTCGCTCAGAGGGCAGGTCCACAGCTGCTCGGCTGACCTGGATGAGCAGCTGCTCCTGCAGCAGGCCGATCCCCACAGGCCACGTCCCCCCACCAGTGCATAAATCCTGTGCACCGTGCCTCTAGTATAATAATAATAGCCTTTACCCTCTCCCTCCCCTCAACACAAGTTTGGCTGTTTCCTCTCTCTGACAAATCTGAGGAGAAGTGTTTTTTTCCCCCTTACTTTCTTGTTTGCTTGTCTATTTTAGGATTTTACAAAAACCCTGATCTTTCAAATAAATGCTGCCTTCTTGGGCACAAATCACACTGCTATAGAGATTTCCAAACCAATTCTTGTTTATTAAATTATATATTAATTAAATATAACAGTCCCTTATAGCTGTGCTTTATATCATCAATCTGCTTCTTCTAAGATTTGATTTTAATAAAAGACTTAATTCTATGAGATATATTATGAAGATACTGATCCCTATCTTTAGAATAAAGAAACTGCCCTGCTGTGGCTCAGTTGGTTGGAGTGTGGTCCCATTCACCAAAAGTTGGCGGGTTTAATTCCCAGTCAGGGAACATATGTAGGTTGTTCATTTGATCCCTGGTTGGGGGTGTGCAGGAGGCAATGGATCTGTGTTTCTCTCTCACATTGATGTTTCTTTCTCTCTCCCACTCTCTACAATTCATTAAAAGAAAAAAAAAAAGAAACTAACAAAAATTAAAAAGCTTGTCAGATATCAAACAACCAGTAGGCAGAGAACCTAGGCTAGTGATGGCGAACCTATGACACGCGTGTCAGAGGTGACATGTGAACTCATTTACATGCGAACTCATTTTTTTGGTTGATTTTTCTTTGTTAAATGGCATTTAAATATATAAAATAAATATTAAAAAATATAAATCTTTGTTTTACTATGGTTGCAAATATCAAAAAATTTCTATATGTGACATGGCACCAGAGTTAAGTTAGAGTTTTTAAAAATGCTGACACGCAGAGCTCAAAAGGTTCGCCATCACTGACCTAGGCACTGGGCACAAATTTTCTAAATCTCTTCCCCCCGACCCCACATGGCTTTTTTAAAAATATTTTTTTTTATTGATTTCAGAAAGGGGAAGAAAGAGAAAGAAACATCAATGAGAGAATCACTGATCAGCTGCCTCCTACACACCCCCTACTGGGGATTGAGCTTGCAACCCGGACATGTGCCCTGACCAAGAATAGAACCCTGAGCTCCTGGTTCATGGGTCAACACTCAACAACTGAGCCACACTGGCCCGGCCCACCTGGCTTTTAAGCAATTATGTGACTCTATGGTTCATCAGAGCATCCAGCCCCCATTGTTTGCTAAGCACAGTAGTGTGAATTCAAGGCCTCTCTATGGTGTCTTAGTTACATTATTAGCAGCTTTCAATTTTCTCCATGGAGGCCAATATTTTTCACTTTCAGGCTAGATGACACAGGTCTAGAAGGCAAATGCTTAAAATAAGAGTTTTCCCCAAAATACAGAATTGCCAGAGCAGAAAACTCTGCCTCATCTTGTTCCTTGCCATTTCTTTCTTTCTTCTTCTCCTTTTTTTTTTAAACATGTTTTTATTGGTTTCAGAGAGGGAGAGAGGGAAGGAGGGAGGGATAGAAACATCAATGAGAGGGAATCATTGATCGGCTGCCTCCTGGATGCGCCCTACTAGGCACATGCAGTGACCAGGGCATGTGCCCTGACCAGGAATCGAACCGTGACCTCCTGGTTCACAGATTGATGCTCAACCACTGAGCCATGATGGCGAGGCATTCCTTGCCATTTTTTGATTGACAATAACCAAGAACTATATGTAAGCTTCATAAATGAATGTATAGGTTCCCAACTATTTATCATAAAAGCTTTAGAAAAAGAGGCAAACCAAATTACACAAATCTAAATAAAACTAGGATTCAGGAAACCAAGTCTGAGTCTCAACTCTGCAGTATTAACTGTATTACTTTAGAACAGTCATTTAATGGATCCTCTCCTAGAACACAGATTTAAGATTTAAGATTGAAGGAGTACATTTTATAGATGACTAGTGACTTTGAGAGCCTTAAAATGTAGTTAAAATGTTATCACTGCATATTGTGTGCTAGAATGTAGGCCTCCCAGGAGGACAGATATTTATCCATTCTCTTCCCCCAACCCCAGCCCCATTAATTTGCAGCATCTAGAACAACCTGGCACACAGAAGATGCTCATAAATGAAAGTGCTTAGCACTGTGGCAGCTACTGCAGAAATAGAAGACACAGTCTCTGCCCTCCAGAAGCGTTCATTCTTATTGAGAAGGACAACATAGATGAAATGGCAACATAATAAATCCTGAAAACTTGTCATTGATGTTTCTATCTCACTCCCTCTCCCTTCCTCTCTGCAATCAATATACCCATACACACTTATATAAAGACTATATTTTTAAAAGTTGTTAAATATCTAACTTCACTTGGATCAGGGTAAGTTAAAGTGTCAACCTTTATACTAAAGCTTTTTCTTTGCAGAATGTTGTATGGTTCTGAATTATCCTAGCTAATAAAGAGGTAATATGCAAATTGACCATCACTCCAACACACAAGATGGCCACCCCAGTGTGGTCAAAGATGGCTGTTGTCATGGGGAGGGCAGTTGTCACGATCAGGCCTATAGGGGAGGACAGTTGGGGTGAACCAGGCCTGCAGGGGAGGACAGTTGGGGGGAACCAGGCCTGCAGGGGAGGGCAGTTGGGGGGAACCAGGCCTGCAGGGGAGTTGGGGGTGATCATGCCTGAAAGGGAGGGTAGTTGCGGGCGACAAGGCTGGCAGGGGAGGGCAGTTAGGGGCAATCAGGCCAACAGGGGAGCAGTTAGGCATCGATCAGGTTGGCAGGGGAGTAGTTAGGGGTGATCAGGCTGGCAGGCAGAAGCAGTTAGGGGCAATCAGGCAGGCAGGCAGGCAAGCAGTTGGAAGCCAGCAGTCCTGGATTTTAGAGGGTGCAGGCTGAGCTGAGGGACACACACACACACACACCGTGCATGAATTTCGTGCACCAGGCCTCTAGTATAGTATAAATTACTATGTGGTCTGAGAGCTCAGAAGAAATCAATGAGGATTGAAAGTAATCTGGTTGGAGGGAAGTGGGGCATCTTGATAGAAAAGGTAAAAGAAAAAAAGGAAAGACATTCCAGAGCAATCAGAAGCAAAGAAGAGAGAACAAGGCAATGCATAAAAAGTACAAGACCGCATATATCATGCAACGTGAAGTATCATGGGAAAGCCAGGCAGTATTTGAATTTGATGTTGTGATAATTGTGAAGCCATTCAGGGATTTTGAGTGAATAATATAATGAAAGTTAAATTTTACAAATACTATCTGAGAAAAAACACACAAAAAACAAATACTGTCTGAGAAACAGAATGGGATTTGGGTGAAAAAGGAAGATACTAGGGTTTAAGTTAGGTTGAAAGCTGTTGTTCATCTGTAAAATAAGAAGGCTACTACAAAAAATATATTTTATATTTCAAAGTTAAACATCCATAACATCTAGTGTCTAACCAGATACAGAAAACACAGGAAAAGAATAGATTAACCCACAAATAATCAGTTTTAGGCAACTAAGTGACCAGCACACGAATTAAGTGCTGTGGAAATATAAAAAAATGGTAAAGTAGTTTTTCTGCCCTAAGGGAGTTGCAGGAGAAACAAAGCTACCTTCCACTGAATCACTGGCTCTCAGGATTAGGAGGGAGTGCAGGAACTATCTTGTAAAAACACCATCTGATGCCAAAACAGTCCTTTGAACATTCCCAGCAATTAGTCAGGTAGCCTCTGTTCAGTTACCTTCAGTGTGGAGAACCCAAGACTTTTGGAAGCAGCCCATTCCATTCAGACAGCTCAAAGTATTTAAAAGTTCTTCCTTATATGGAGGCAAAATTGGCTTCCCTGCAACTTCCACCCACTGATCTTGGTTTGCCATTGAAGGTCACACAAAACAAGTGTGCATTAAACACAGAACAAGTAACAACTGTGCAGCGCTGACTAATGAATACAGTAGCATTCAGAAAAAGGGAGCCCAAGATGACTCCAGAGTTGCAAATCCAGTGGCCTAAGAGAATGATGACACTACAGACGGAAACATGTTCTACAATGTTCTAGTTAGGGCAAAAAAAACTGGTCATTTTTGGATAGGCAGTATGTGAAGAGATGAAGCATCAAATAGAAATGGCCAGTTAAGTAGTTAGAAATTAAGCTTGGGAAGATCAAGACTGGAGATCAATGTCCGCAAGTCATCGGCAAAGAAACGTCATGAAGTCACAAGAATGGATAGGCTCTTGAAGGGATATCATGCAAAGCAAAAAGAAACTAGAACATTGGTTCTCCAGCAATTTCTTTTGTGATCTGAAACGAAGTGAAATCAGAAATGGCTTTTGTGATACCTGTCAAAGCTGCTTCATACTCTCATCATTCTAACAATTGAAGCAACCCAATTCTTCCTGCCTACTCAAGGAAGTTGTGCAAAAGTAAATGGAACCAGGTTACTCCTGCAATTCTTGTCTCATCTCATCAGGCAATTAAACCAGTGGTCTGAATTTCTACTTGAGTAGGAAGTTGCTACACTTAAATGTTTTCTACTTTGTCTGGTAGTCGTTCCCTTAAGTTATAATGAAATTGAAGAGAAACTATACATTTCAGCCTGTATACTATGGTAGTACAACTGATCTGCTTCAAAAGGCTTCTCTTGGCCTTGACTTGTAATTCTTTTCCTGAGACATTATCCTAAGAAAATCATCCTAATGTGGGAAAAATGATAGGTGGGAAGATGCTCACTACAATGTTAGCTTAGACTTCTGATTATAACAGAATAGCTAAATGCACTGTGAAAAAATACTTTAAGAAAACAAAATTTAAAATATTTGTCACATTAGAGTGATGGGGTTTTGGACAATTTACCCCTCCATTTTCTAAACTTTCTTTAACAAAGTTATATAATTTCTTTATAATGAAAATAAAGCCAAACAGCTACACTTGGAATATCTCTTTAGCTACCAGTGGGCTATAAGGCATCACTTAGTTCTACTAACAATATAGAAATTCTCATCACTAGCCTCTAACATGTCAGAAAGCAAAACCTAGACATGCTAATGACAGATACTTACAAGTTGGCTGTTTTAACCCAGAAACCAAAGAACAGACACCACTTTGCCCCAGTAAAGATGCCATCTAAATCTAACCCAAATCAGGAGCCACTGTTCTTCCCCAAGCATTTGGTTTCACTGATGAAACCAATGACATTTAGTGCCTGAGTCATTGCCATCTGAGGCTTAGATTAAGAGAATGAAAGGCCTATCTTCTAGGGAGGGAAAGAATCCAATTCAATATCAGCACTTGTCTCCTGTTCCCTCCTTAACATGGTCCTCTATCTGAAACTCCAGGAGTAAAGCTAGTAATAATGTACAAGCTGGAGTCAAGACTTGGGAACTAGCTGTTTTAAAGGTCTGGAGCAAACATAACTTTATGTGGCAATGGGTTCCTCTCTGTCTTACAGTCAAGGACTATGATGAAGACTAACTGCATAGGAACATTTAGCAGGCATCTTTGACATTGTATAAGGAAAAACTGCTTTGGCTGATTTCAGCTGGGCAGTGGCTTTAAACAGAACAGCATTTCCCATTCTCATGCATAAAGATAGATTCAAGGATGCCATTTGTCCCTACCCATGATTTAGCTACAATTAGATGTATGAAAAGATCTGTGACTATAAGTCTATAATTAACTTAAATACAGGAATTTTTATGACCTCTGGAGGAGAAAAAGAAAACAAAACAAAACAAAAAATGCAAGCTCATTCCTTCCATGAAACATTTCAACTATAACTATTTTCCAGTCAGACGGAAAAGTTTGACATGACAGGTTTGGTAATACAAAGCAAACAAAGCTGCACTGTGCATGAGGAATATTTTGAGTCATGATTCCTTTTATGCTGTTTACATGAACAGTATATCATGAAGAAACTGCTTCATGGTGGATGCTATAACTGCATTAAAGATGATAAACTATAACAATTTAATCAATCAAATAAACATTGAATACAACATCATAAACTATATGCAGTTTAAGATAAATAATTCCTGTCCACT